>NW_020664372.1:667058-870100 GCF_002925995.2 Terrapene triunguis | reverse complement strand
CCAGAGCGCTGCGCCGCCGCCCCCCTCCAGGGGCGGCCCCAAGCACCAGCTTGGGGGCGTGGTAACTAGAGCCGGCCCTGTCAGTCATGATCTATCTATTTTTTTTCCATTTACAGGCACAGTCTCCCCAAATGCCTGCATGTGGAGGCCAAAATAGAAAAAAAAATATTATTAATTATAGAATATTTAATAAAATAATTAATAAATGAGACAGTGAGATCTTTGTTTAGGCACGGGTTAACCCCATTATGAAAGGCAGATTTAGTTCACTAGCACTGGGGGTATATTTGCAAGTACTAAAGGTCCCTTTATGAGACAATGGTGTTTTTAAACCTAATACAAAATCAAGTAGCAGCAATCCTCCAAACCAGATGACCATGGTAAAATTAAAGAGGGGTGTTGATCAGAAGCCATTATAAGCAGATAGAGTGTGTACTTAAGGATGTATTCCTGGTTACTTTCTGCTTCCTTTGCTTTTTTTGTTTATTGATTTCCATTCTCTTATGTCAAGATCAGGTAAAAAATGGTTACTTACTATAACTGTAGTTCTTCAAGATGTGATGCAGATGTGTATTCCACTTAGTTGTGTGCGCGCCCAGCATATCAAAGCTGGAGAATTTTGCATAGCAGTACTCATAAAGGGGTGCCGCTTGCGCCTCATGGCCATAGCCCCTCCCCTGGCTATATGAGGCAGCACCACCCTAACCCCCCTCAGTTTCTTCACACCAAATGCTCAGAGACTAGACCAGGGATCAGCAACCTTTGGCACGCAGCCTGCCAGGTTAAGCACCCCAGCGGGCCGGGACTGTTTGTTTACCTGCTGTGTCCACAGGTTCGGCTGATCACAGCTCCCTCTGGTCGCGGTTCGCCGTCCCAGGCCAATGGGGGCTGTGGGAAGCGGCGTGGACTGAGGGATGTGCTGGCCACCACTTCCCACCTCCCTCATTGGCCTGGAGCGGTGAACCGCAGCCAGTGGGAGCCGCAATCAGCCGAACCAGTGGACGCAGCAGGTAAACAAACCGGCCTGGCCTCCCAGGGTGCTTACCCTGGCTAGCCGTGTGCCGAAGGTTGCCGATCCCTGGACTAGACTCCGATGCAGAGGGGACAGAGGGTTGGTCAAGGAATACATGTCTACATCACACCTTGAAGAATCACACTTACAGTAAGCAACTGTTTCTTCTTCTTTGAGTAAATGGAGCCAAGTATTTCACTTAGGTGACTCACAAGGAATACCACAGGAGGCGGGGCTCAGATTATATCTAAACAACGATTGCAGGATCGCACTTCCGAAGTTTGCATCATCTCTGGAAGATGCAGTAATGCCATAATGGTTTGTAAATGTATGTATGGAAGACCATGTGGTGGCCCTGCAAATGTCCAGTATTGAGACGTCACTGAGGAACACTATTGACATAGCTTGTGCTGTTGTAGAATGAGCTCACACCTATCGAGGATGAGTATTCGAAGCTATTTCATATGCATACTTGATACAGGATGTTATCCATTTGGAGATTGTTTGTGAAGAGACCTCTTTCCCTTTTGTATGTTCCACAAATGACACAAACAGATGAGGTGAAGCACAACATGGTTTACTCCTGTAAGGCTAGACATGGCCTGGCATCCAATGTATATAGATGTTTCTCCTCCAGAGATGAATGCGGCTTATGAAAAAACACAGGTAAATATACCTCCTAGTTCAAATGAAATTGGGAGACCACTTGAGACAAAAATGTTGGGTGCAGCTGTAAAGTTACTTTGTCCTTGGAGAACTGTGTATAAGGAAGCTCTGCCTACAAATCGGGGACTCTACTTGCGGATGTTATCGCAACCAGGAAAGCAGTTTTTTGACATAAAAGTGGAAAGGGCCAAGGGAAAGGGAAAGTGGAAAGGGCATTCCCATTAATGCCACCAGGATTGTGTTAAGTTCCCATAGAGGAACAGGCTCTTGGACTAGAGGATGGAGATGAAGAAGGCCTTTTAAGAATCTTGCTACCGTACTGGAAAAGACTGGTCTTCCATGAATGATGGATGGATGAAATTCTGAAATCACCAGCAGGTCCATCCTGAATGAGCTAAGCACAAAGACTCATGACTGTAGATGCAGCAAGTACTCGATGTCCTGGATATAAGCTGGGGGCACCCAGGTTCTAGCTGCCTGGCTTCCTTGTCTTTTTACGGCTCCAGCATGGAGCTCTGAAATTGATGAAACAGCCAACAGCTGATGTAAGCAATGCAGTGTCTACAACAGTTATGGGTAACGTGCGGCCCATGGGCTGCACGCGGCCCATCAGGGTAATCCGCTGGCAGGCCGCGAGACAGTGTTTACATTGACCGTCCCTGCAGTTCATGCCGCTTCCCACAGCTCCCATTGGCCAAGAAAGGTGAACTGTGGCCACTGGGAGCTGCTGGGAGCCGTGCCTGCAGACGGTCAATGTAAACACTGTCTCGTGACCCACCAGTGGATTACCCTGACGGGCCACGTGCGGCCCATGGGCCGCAGGTTGCCCACCACTGGTCTACACAGACACTGTGTCACTCTAATTACACCCACATAAGCCCTATGCCTCTCATGGAGGTGGAGTTATTATGTCGGTGTAGTAGGGTACTTACATTGGCAGGACAAGGCTGTAGTGTGTACACTGACAGAATTAGGTTGAGGTAAGCTGCCTTACATCGACTTAACTGTGTAGTGTAGACCAAGCCTAAGCATACTAATTAACTAGATACAACTAGAAACAGACACTGGGAGACAGTGTGAGAATGTGCCATTAAGAACCACAACAAACTCTGACTCCACCCACAGGCAGTAAGAAGGAACCGAGGGGTGGGTCAGAGCCACCTCATATAGCTAGGGGAGAGGGTATGGCCACGAGGCATGAGCGCCACCACTCTATGGGTAATGCTAGGAAAAATTCTCTGGCTCTGGTGCACTGGGCGTGCACACACTGAAGTAGAATATATAGTTGCATCTACACGAAGAACTGTGATTATGTAGCAGAAATGCAAGTTGTTATGCACACCCCCATTGGGTTCATTCAATGTCTGGATGAGTATATTGCCATCCATTATGAAGTAATTCTTGCTTTGCAGATTGGCACCACTATCTTCCTCCAAAATGCTTTGGTGATCAGTATGAATAAAGAGCTATATAGTAAATAAATAGCCACTTGAATATAAAAGATATAACTCGTATTAGGTCATGCAGAAAGAAGGAAATGAGTGTCTATATATAAACATGTAAATGGACTACAGTCCTCATGAGTTATCAGAACTATGGTCTGACACAGGGAATTAAACCTTCCATTTTTCTGAGATAACAATACAAGTCTTAATAACAGTAACTGTTTGGCATGAGCTATATGTAACTGCATTTAATAGGACATATATCTATCCAGTAATCTTTAAAAAATGAAGTTCATCACTCTTCCAAAATGTTACTTTGAGTATATAGAAAAACAGAAATAAGTTGTTGTGCCAAATACTCATTGTAACTGTCGGTAGAGTAAGGACCTCTTCACATATAGATTTGGGGAGAGCACCATGCAGTCATCTGTCATTGTCTCGCAATGTAGAATTTTAACAATGGTTCTGTCAGTCCTAGTTTCCCCTTTAAATCTTTCTTTCTTACACACATGCTCCTCAAGGGCAGTGTATCGTATTATTTTTTCTGGTCAGCTTTTCTCCAGAGTTTCAAGGTGACTGCAGTGCTGTTTACTTTCCTACATAGAAAAGGACAGCAAATGTTCCATTTTATTCTTCTTAAGCTCCAGAAAGCTTGCATTTTCTGCATCTTCTGTACATTCACATATCTACATATACTCTTTCAATTTGCCTCTGAAGTGTTATAGCTTTTAAAATTAAGTATAAATACCCTCTGACACCCTCAATGAGGAAAGCGCAGATCCCATGAGTTATGGTTTAAACCTCTTCTGATGAGAAGAGATCTCTCTGTCTCTTCCTGTGTACTGACTGAGCTAGGGGTCCTGTGGGCAAAAATAGTATGTGATCATGTAGTTAAAGGCTGTATCCTAATGCATATGCACAGGTAGGCAGAATTAAGGTTGCACAGGCAACCTTAAATTCTGGCTTTTCCTAACTTTTGAGCACTTGACTTTGCAACCATAATAATACACTTTAAAGGAGTTTTTGTCTGCAATTTTGTAGTTTTTCTAAAAAGCAAACTGAAAAAAAACACACCCAGAAATGGTATCAGCTGGTATCCTATTGACACCTATTGACAGCTTATCAGAAAGGATGGAAATTTTAGATCCAGTGCACAGACCTCTGTTACTTGAGCTAATAGAGTAACTGATAGTGACAGTAGGTTGTCAACCTCTATGTGGACCAACACTAGATGGGATGAGACACTTTGCCAGTGGTTTTTACCAATGTTTGTGGACAGCTGAGATATGGTGAGACTCATGAATCTTGGATTACTTTCCAAGCTCTCAAGAGGAGTGCATATCCAAACTGCGATTTTTCAAAGTCTGATTACTTGGTCAAATTTGGGTGGATGTTCACAGGGACAGCAAAAGTCCCATCACTGACATCCAGGCCTGCCAAATTTAAAGTCCCTCTTCCAAAGCTTGGTGGCACTAGAGCTGTTCTAAGAAAAAGCCACCAGAATTGTTTTAACATGGGAAAAACAGCATATATCCCTAGCTTGATTCTCAGAAATAAGTGGTTTTGGAAGAAATTTTCCAATACAATTTAGTCTGAGGCAGACACCCAGCATGAAAAATTTCAGTTTGAATGGTTACAGTTTAGGAAAGTTAGAAGCAATTGAAAATAAGGTGTTATAATGGGAAGTGCCAGATGATCTAAAATTCATAAAGATTCATGTTTCAACCACCATTCCAGAGGACATGCATTCATGCGGATGACAGGTTCTGCTCGATAACAATCCAAAGCAGTGCGAACCAACACATGTTCTTTTTCATTGTCTGAGTCAGATGCCACTAGCAGAAGGTTGATTTTCTTTTTTGGTGGTTTGGGTTCTGTATTTTCTGCATCAAAACGTTGCTCTTTTAAGACTTCTGAAAGCATGCTCCTCACATCGTCCCTCTCAGATTTTGGAAGGCACTTCAGATTCTTAAACCTTGGGTCGAGTGCTGTAGCTATCTTTAGAAATCTCACATTGGTACCTTCTTTATGTTTTGTTGAATCTGCAGTGAAAGTGTTCTTAAAATGAACATATGTTGGGTCATCATCCGAGACTGCAATAACATGAAATATTTGGCAGAATGCAGGTAAAACAGAGCAGGGGACATACAGTTCTCCCCCAAGGAGTTCAGTCACAAATGTAATTAATGTATTATTTTTTTAACGAGTGTCATCAGCATGGAAGCATATCCCCTGGAATGGTGGACAAAGCATGAAGGGGCATATGAATGTTTAGCATATCTGGCACATAAATACCTTGCAAAAGTGCCATGCAAATGCCCGTTCTCACTTTCTGGTGACATTGTAAATAAGAAAAGGGCAGCATTATCTCCTGCAAATGTAAACAAACTTGTTTGTCTTAGCGATTGGCTGAACAAGTAGGACTGAGTGGACTTGTAAGCTCTGAAATTTTACATTGTTTTGTTTTTGAGTGCAGCTATGTAACAAAAAAAGTCGACATTTGTAAGTTGCACGTTAGTGACAGATTGCACTACAGTACTTGTATGAGTTGAATTGAAAAATACTATTTATTTTGTTTAAAATTTTACAGTGCAAATATTTGTAATAAAAATAATATACACTTTGAGTTCAGTTACAACACAGAATACAATATATATGAAAATGTAGAAAAACATCCAAATTATTTAATCAATTTCAATTGGTATTCTATTGTTTAACAATGTGATTAAAACTGTGATTAATCACAATTAATTATTTTAATCACGAATTTTTTTTAGTTAATTGTGTGAGTTAACTGCGATTAATTGACAGCCCTACTTAAAATAGATTACCTTTTCTGAATATGCAAAAAAGGAACAATATGGGAAGTTGTGGTCAATATTACAGTATGTAAATAGATGAGAAAATAACAATAGCTCTATTTCTGCCGTTGCTAAGCAAAGCCAGCAAATAGACTGAATTAGACTAATCTTATATCATTGAAATCTGATTTGGACATGCATTTATCATGGATTAATTAGAAAACACAACATGATGTTTATACTTACAAGTACATTATTAAGCACAATGCAGCATAAAGTCCAGTGAACATATGGCAGTTTCAAAACTAGTACTGCCATAGAAAAACATAACAGCTGTCATATTTTGTTAATCTTATAATATAATAAACTATCATCACATCATAACCATATAAACAAGACAGTCAGCCAACAACATCATTATCTGAACTCTAGTTTTTTCTTTGAATCCCTTGTAGTCTACAAGTGCTACTGTTTATGAATAATGCATCGTTTTACTGATTTTAAAATAATGCAGATACAGTGGGCCAAATTCCTCCCTAGTATAACTCTACTGAAATAATGGATATTCACTGGGGATGAATTTGGTCCCATATATTTTACATTGTTTAAGTTTATACATAATTGTTGGCACTAGTAATTAACCTCCTACTCTTTAGTTGATGAGCTATTAACCTCAATGGGTGAACTTTCAGTGCCCTTAAAAGTAGAACATTCACCTTTACCTCTCATGCATGTTAGAGGTTAATAATTGTGCAAGTTAATAACTGCGAGCTAAAACAGGGAGATGAATATTATTCTGTATTTCAAAAGTGAAAATGAACAGAAATGTATCTTGGCAAGAGAAAGAAGAACTGTAACTTCTAACTAATATAGAATTTTTGAGTGACTGAGAAATAGGCCAGCATGTTAAAATGTAACTGCTATGGAACAAATGACAGTGGCTAAAACAAGCTACCATGTTTTAAAAAGCTACTCTAAATCCCTTGTCACTTGGTAAGTAATTTTTGAAATACTGAGTGATCAAATAGCCTCCAAGAAACCTTAAAGTAACTTTGTAGCAAGTAAACATTTTGTAGCAAGAATATTTTAAGATAACTTAGATTATTTGTTGCTATTATTTGTTTTTAGTATCAAATTGCTACATCATACTGATTTTCATGGGCAAGAATAAAAATGAATTAACCATTAGTTTGACAAGGTCAGGTAAACTCTTTGATTGCATCTAAATTCAGGGGATTAGAGCTATTTTGCCTCTGGACATTTATTTCATTATTAATTAGACCCAGCCAAAGAAATTGAATGCCTTTACCCAATACACTTGTCACTGATAAGTCAAATAAATGGTCTGAAGTATTTTTCAACTACTGGACATTTCAATTTATAGCATTTATTTATTAAATTAGTTTATATTGAAATATCTTAACTGTTGCAAGTATAGAACCTGATCAAGAACCCATCAACATCACTCAGAGTCTTTTCATTGATTTCTGTGGGCATTGGACGAGGCCCATAATTTATTAATAATTATTAGGACAGGGACAAATTATGCCACTTATGCACTAGTGGAGCTGAGGAGAAATTCTGCCTCTTTGAGCTCCCAGTCTGCAGGGACAGTTAGCTCACCTCTAGACTGCTACATTAGGTATGGCTTATGCCCCCTACTGCACTGGCCCTGACAGTTATATGGGACATGTTAGGCTTCTTCTGCCCCCTCATGTAAGGACAAAACATAATCTCTGGACCATAGTTAATAATCATATATATGTAAGTAGGGTCTGAATGAACTCTCCCCTGACAGCTAATTGGGGCGGGGGAGAGACTTCAGGAGCAACTGTATTTAAATTAACTCACATACTATGCATAGGTATCTAGCATACAGAAGCTGTGTAGCTACAAGTGATCAGCTTTGGTTGGTGTTGGGTTAAAAATCACATTAGAACTGAATGCAGGAGGTAGTGAAATGTTGTTATCAATGTTGTTATCTTCATTGTATGACTAAAGGGGAGGAGAACTATGCTGAGCTTGTCTCAACTGAGGGGTCACCCTTAGCTGAAAGGAACTCGTTAAGCCAGGGGCTCGAATGCCAGAGCTGTGTGAAAGTAAGAGTGTGGACAAGTGTCCCAGCCAGAAGGTGTGGATTCTCCCTAATGATCCCCAGTATGGCTTAACCTGTTCCTCCCCATTGTTCAAAGATAGAGCTAAATAAGCTTCAGTAGAAGCCTTTTTTTATTTTAAGTACTCAATAAGACCTGAAATCACTTGTGGCAAGGCAGTATTTCTGCCCAGCCTGCTGAGAGCTAAAAATCACTAAGAGACTAACCTACAGAGGTCACAGCAGGGAGGCAGGTGGCAGCAGAAGGTGACTGACGGATGGCCAACAAAAGTGGCAAGCAGTCGACTGGTAGGGCGGCCAGCAGAAAGGAACAGTGGCTGGCGAGGTGGCCAGCCAGAGCAAGTGCTCAGCTGGTGGAGCAAGCCACGGTGCCTTCTTCCCAGGTGGGAGGTGAACTCACACAGATGCACTTCTGAATCCAGGGTCCTCACTGACCAAGGACAACCACTGTGAGTGGGGTATGGTGAGGGAGCAGAGAGGGGCACGGTAAAAGAACTTTTGGTTGTAGAATTCAAGAACACGAGGCAGAAGACTGTCCCACACACTCAGGAGGTGGGTGTCCTGCTCACAGTTTTATGTTTATGAATCCTGTTTGCCACGTTTTCCCTAATTAATGTTGTGTGACTTCTCTCCTTTCATTAAAAATTTCTTTTCTACACTCAGACTCTGTGCTTGTGAGTGGAGAAGTATTGCCTGTCAGAGGTGCCCAGGGGTGGTATGTAATGTTCTCAATTTACTGGGTGAGGACTTGCTTCTGTGTTATATTATTAAAAAGGAACCCCTAGAGATTGAACCCAGCTCTGGTTGCTGCCGGCTCCACCTGGCAGAAGGGTTACATATATATACTTATTCATACTTTTCCTGTGTTCCGTATTTAGGGATTGATAAACTGAGAGACTAAAATAATGCATTAAAAATATGGACACTGAAACTGTACTAGATATATCTTATTACAAAGTGAGTTTATGTTGGGTATTAATAAACACTGGCAGTGCTGAATCAGCTACTGGCAGTTACACAGCACATTTGGAAGATATGTTCACAGATTAACTGTTCATGTTTTAGGAAAATACACGCTAATTACTTCCAAATTCCCATTGACTTTAGCAGATCAGATTAAAAAAGACCATTTATTTAATATGTGAGCAGCAGTAAGGATATACCAGTGAAGGCATCTTTCGAAATGTCTAACAGCAATTTAGAAGATATATTGCTTGATCATTAAACAATCTATCTATCTATCTATCTATGTGTGTGTGTTAAGCAGTTTTAAAATAAGCAAAAACATGTCAAAGTGTATGTTTACTTATTGGACAGTAAAAAATCATACTAGGAGCATTTCTATATATGAAAGAACAACCAAAATGGCTTTAATATGTCAAAAATGTGAATTTCAGGATTGTGCACACCCTAGAGTGCATTACTACACTTCTAAAATAGTTTTTGGTTAAAAAGAAACACTGGTTATATTTTATTATTATTAATATTATTATTATTTATTATTATATTTGTATTTCAGTAGCACCTATAATCAAAGATTAGCATGCCCCTGTCCTAGACACAGTACAAACAGAAAGACAGCCTCTTCTGCAAAACCAAGACACAACTGCTGGATGCAGGGGCAACAGAAAGAGGGCCGGGGAGCAGTGCCCCCTCAATGGAAATACTGCAGGGACTAATGTATATTTCTGTTTGCCCCCCCCCCCTCAATATTTTCTATCCCCAAATATCTCACAGAGGTGAGAACAGGACCTGGCAATGTTTCTAATGAAGGCGTGCATGTGTGTGCAGAGGCAAAAGCCCGAGGGGGAGAAGGATGTGAAGGAAAGAATGGGATCTGAAGGTGAGGCTGGAGTGGTCACCATAGACACGAGATCACACTGGTTGCCAGGGAGCAGGTAGGAACAGCTCTCATTACTCCACTTTCTAGCCATAGATGGTCCTGATGGAGACACACAGACCAGGAGAAGAACAAGACCACTTGTTTCAGCAGCTAGGGTGGGGGACAGAGCACCAGCATCTGGGCAGCGAGGCATCAGCACACATATTATGCCTGCTGCTTGGGCAGGCACAGGACACCAGGTACCAGCTGCCAAGGAACTCCCAGGATGCCTCTTCCCAGCCTGGAGCTGGATACCCTCCCCTCCCCATCACCTAATAGCAGTAGTGCCCCCTCTTACCACTCTGACAAGTGAACATGAAAACAAATATTTTGTATTGTAGGCAAGTCAGCTCAACACTTGTTCATGCTAATACATGTATTAAATATTTCACTCGTAAATAAAATAAACACATGAGGATACAGGGTGAATTCCTGGCCAGACTGAAATCAGTGGGAGTTTTTCCATTGACTTCATAGATTCTAAACCCAGAAGGGAGCATTGGGATCATCTAGTCCAGGGGTTGGCAACCTCTGGCACGCGGCTCGCCAGGGTAAGCACCCTGGCGGGCTGGGCCAGTTTGTTTACCTGCCGCGTCTGCAGGTTCGGCCGATCGCGGCTCCCACTGGCCGTGGTTTGCCGCTCCAGGTCAATGGGGGTGGCGGGAAGCCACGGCCAGCACATCCCTCGGCCCATGCCGCTTCCCACAGCCCCCATTGGCCTGGAGCGGTGAACCACGGCCAGTGGGATCTGTGATTGGCTGAACTTGTGGATGTGGCAGGTAAACAAATTGGTCTGGCCCACCAGGGTGCTTACCCTGGTGAGCCGCGTGCCAGAGCTTGCCAACTCCTGATCTAGTCTGACCTGCTGTATAATGCAGGCCATAGACCTTCCAAAAATAATTCCTAGAGCAGATCTTTTATAAAAAAAAAATCCGATCTTGATTTAAATATTGTCAGTGATGGAGAATCCAACACAACCCTTTGTAAATTGTTCCATTGATTAATTTCTCTCACCATTAAAAATGTATACCTTATTTCCAGTCTGAATATGTCTAGCTCAGGGATCGGCAACCCTTGGCACATGGCCCATCAGGGACATCTGCTGGTCTGCTGGACGGTTTGTTTACCTGCAGCGTCCGCAGGTTCGGCCGATCGCAGCTCCCACTGGCCACGGTTCACCGTTCCAGGCCAATGGGGGCTGTGGAAAGTGGTAGCCAGCACATCCCTCGGCCTGCACTGCTTCCCACAGCCCCCATTGGCCTGGAATGGCAAACCGCGACAAGTGGGAGCTGCAATTGGCTGAACTTGCAGACGCTGCAGGTAAACAAACCGTCCCGGCCCGCCAGCGGATTTCCCTAACGGGCCGCATGCCAAAGTTTGCCGATCCCTGGTCTGGCTTGAAGAACTCATTATTAAATATTTGTTCCCCATGAAGACACTTACAGACTGTAATCAAGTCACCCCTTAACCTTCTCTTTGTTAAGATAAATAGATTGAGCTCTTTGATTCTATCACTATAAGGCAGGGGTCGGCAACCTTTGGCACGCTGGCCGCTGTTTCCTGCAGGTCCACTGGGAGCTGCGGGGGGCCGTGCCTGCAGATGGTCAACGTAAACAAAATGTCTTGTGGTCCACCAGCAGATTACCCTGGTGGGCCGTGGGACGAAGGTTGCCGACCCCCGCTATAAGGCGTGTTTTCTAATCCTGTCTTTATTCTCCTGGCTCTTCTATGAACCCTGTCCAATTTATCAACATCCTTCTTGAATCATGGGCACCAGAACTGGACAGAGTATTCCAGCAGCATTTGCACCAGTGCCAAATACAAAGGTAAAATAATTTCTGTTCTCCTACTCAAGATTTCCATTTATGCATCCCAGGATCGTATTAGTTCTTTTAGTCACACTGGGAGTTCATGTTCAGCTGATTATCCGTTATGACCACAAAATGTTCTTGAGTCACTACTTCCCAGGATAACGTTCCCCTTTGTGACTGTGAAGAGTTACAAAGGGATCTCCAAAACTGGGTGACTGGGAAACAAAATGGCTGATGAAATTCAATGTTAATAATGGCAAAGTAACATGCAATGTAAAAAAATAATCCCAACTATACATACAAAATGATTGGGTCTAAATTAGCAGTTACCACTCAAGAAAGAGATCTTGATATCATTGTGGATAGTTCTCTGAAAACATCTGCTCAATGTGCAGTGGCCGCCAAAAAAACTAACAGAATGTTAGGAACCATTAGAAAAGGGATAGATAATAAGACAGAAAATATCCTAATGCTACTACATAAATCCATGGTATGCCCACACGTTCAATATTGCATGCACTTCTGGTTGCCCCATCTTAAAAAACAATATATTAGAATTGGAAAAAGTCCAGAGAAGTGTAACAAAATGATTAGAAATATGGAGCAGCTTCCATATGAGGAGAGATGAAAAGCTCTGGGACAGTTCAGCTTAGAAAAGTGACAACTAAAGGGGGATATGATAGAGTCATGAATGGTGTGGAGACAGTGAATAAAGAAGTGTTATTTATCCTTTCACATAATGCAAGAGCCGGGGGGGGGGGGGGGGAGAGGATGTCAAGCCATGAAATTAATAAGCACCAGGTTTAAAACAAACATAAGGAAGTACTTCTTACCACAACATACCGTCAACGTGTGGAACTCAATGCCAGGGGATGTTGTGAAGGCCAAAAGTATAACTGGATTCAAAAAGAATTAGATAAATTCATGGAGACTAGGCCCACCAATGGTTGTTAGCCAAAATGATCATGGCCATAATCCCATGCTCTGTGTGTTCCTGTGTTCCTAAGACTCTGACTGCAGTGTCGGAGAAAAACAGAGTTCTCACTATTTGTTTGGGTACAGCAAGTCAGATGCTTTATTTTCTTTCTCTCTATCAATTGCGTAGAGGGAGAGAGCTAAACAGGTCTCTCAACAGGTAAACAATTACAGCAAGCATTTATACCTTTTGTTACAGACAATAATGAGCAACAACTGCATTTTGTTTATACATAGGTCATTCTGATATCTTGTTTTGCTCACTAATGTAGACTCTTAGTCTACATTCCATATTATCTACACAAGGTCGCAACAACTTCTCACACAGTTCTTTCCCACTCGCCTCACACAATCCTCGCTTCTACAAATCTCGCGTTATTAGGGTTACAGTTAGCCTAACTCTTGCTAATGAACTGTCATGCATTGCATCCCCTTCCTGTCAGTTCTTTCTCTGCTTCCACAGCAGGAAGCTGGGATTGGATGACAGGAGATGGATCATTTGATAATTGGCCTGTTCTTTTCATTCTTTCTGAAGCATCTGGCATCAGCTACTCTCAGAAGACAGGATACTGGACTAGATGGACCAATGACGTGACACAGTACGGTCACGTCTGTTTTACCCTGCTAAGTATGGCCTGAATTCTTTGTACCTAGATGTACACTTTTACATTTAGCCATATTGTTTGCTTGTGCCCAGTTTCCTCTGGATCAGTGACCTGTCCTCTTCACTATTTACCACTCCCCCAATTTTCCTATCATCTGCAAATATTAGCAGTATTGATTTATATTTTCTTCCAGGTCATTGATAAAATGTTAAATAGTTTAGGGCCAAGAACCGATCACAGAGCGATGACCCCACTAGGAATAGACACACTTGATGATGTTCCCCATTTACAGTTACATTTTGAGAATGATCAGTTAGCCAGTTTTTAATCTATTTGATGAGTGCCATGTTATTTATATATCAGTCTAGTTTTTTAATCAAAATGTCATGTGGCACCAAGACAATTGCCTTATAGAAGTCAAATTATATTACGTCAACACTATTACTTTTATCAACCAAACCTTTAATCTCATCAAAAAAGATATCAAGCTAATTTGGCAGGGTCTACTATCCATAAACACATGTTGATTTGCATTACATTATCCTATTTTAGGTCTTTATTAATCGAGTCTCATATCAGCCCTTCCATTCATTATCTTGCACAAAACCAATGTCAGGCTGACAAGCCAATAACCAACCAGGTCATTCTGTTTACCCTTTGTAAAAACGGCACAACATTAGCTTTCTTCCTGTCTTCTGGAACTTCCCCAGTGCTCCAAGACTTATTGAAAATCAACATTAATGGTCTAGTAAGATCCTTAGCTAGCTCTTTTAAAATTCTTGGATGTAAGTTAGCTAGACTTGCTGATTTAAAAATGTCTATCTGTAGTAGCTGCTGTTTAACATCCTCCAGAGATTCTAGGGGAATTGAAAGAGTGTTATCAATCATAAGATAAGACTATATCATACTGAACAAAAATATTTATTGAATACTTCTGCTTTTCCTGCATTATTATTAATAATTCTACTCTTTACATCTAGTTACGAACCAATACCACTGTTAGGTGTCTTTTTGTTCCTAATATATTTAAAATATTCCTTATTATTGTGCTTAAATCTGCAGTCTATAGATTTCTCCTTATGTCCCTTGGCATCTCTTATCAATTTTCTACTATTCCTAACTTCTGATTTATATTCATTACTACCAACTTCCCATTTGTTGTATATTTTTTTCCCTTCCATTTGTTGTATATTATTATTTTTATGGCTGCCTTCACTTCCCCTGTAGACCAGGTTGTTTTTTGTTTTGTTTTGTTCTTTTAACCAACCTGGCCTTCATCCTTAATTGGGGAATTGCGGCTTTTGGGGCATAGAATGTGTTCTTAAATTATTCCCAATTATCTTTCACATTTTTTCTGATTAAATTCTTCCTCCCAGCTGATTTAGATCATAATTGCTTTCAGCTTTTAAAAATTAGCCCTATTAAAGCAGCAAATATATATATTACTGGTCTGGACTTTTTTCTGCTTGCACATGTTAAATAATCAGTTGTACCTAAGCTACCATTAACTTTTAGCTCTGTGACCAATTCCTCTTCACCTATTAGGATAAGGTCTAATGTAGAATTTCCCCTTGTTGGCTGCAACTCTTTTTGAGTTAGTAAATTGTCATCAATAAAGTTTAGAAATTCCCAGGATGTTTTAGTACTGGCAGTATAAGATTGCCAGAATATGTCACTCAAACTGAAATCGCCCATGCTCATACAATTTCCCCCCCCCCCCTACACCTTATGATTAGGTGCATAACGAAGCAGTCATCCTGTTCCCTAGTATGATTCTGTGGTTCATAGGAGGCACCAACTCGTACCCCATTTTGTGTATCAGGACATTGATCCATAAGCATTCAAAATCATTTCCTTCCAAGTTATCAGTGACTTGCAAACAGGTAATGCAATTTTTGACATAGAGTGCCACTCCCACTTTCCTCTTGCCCACTCAATCCTTCCTAAATAGGTTATAACTATTGATTTTAACATTCCAGTGGTGCGAATCATCCCAACACATTTCAGAAATACTAACTAGATCAAATTTATGATAATAAGTAATCAATTCCAGTTTCTCTATTTTATTACCCAGGCTACTAGCATTAGTGTATAGGCAATTCACATATTTCTTCTCTTCGTGTTCTTTGGTTTCTTGATTCATTTTGATCTCACCATCTTGATTTTTAGGCTGAGTGCTCATATCTTCCCTCTTTTTACCTCCCCTTTTGCTATTAGTTTAAGCCCCTCCTGACTACTCAAGACAGCCTATCCCCAAGGAAATTGGTCCCCATTCTACTGAGGTGGAGGCCATCCAAACTATGCAGCCCCCTCTCCCTGTAGAAGGTGAACCAATGTTCCACCCTACACCATTTACTTATCCCATGATTCACTTCCAGAATTTTTTTTCTTCTGTCTGCTTTTGTTAATGGTACAGGAAGTATCTCAGCAAAACTTGCTTGGACATTCTTCTTCTTCAGTACAGCTCTGATCTGAAATCATCTACTTTCTGTGAGGTACCTCATGATCCTGTGTCATTAATGTTGATATGAACCATCACCAATGGATCCTTGCCCATCGACTTCAGAAGCACGTCTACTCATGGAGTCACATCTCATGTCTTGGCTCTGGGAAGGCAGCACACTGTCCTATTGTCTTCCTGTTCCTTGCAAAATGTTCTTTCAATTCTGCTGAGTACTGAATCTTCAACAAAGCTCATCTGTTTTCCTTGGACAGTTGGAAAACTCTTTGCAGGTCAGTCTGATTTTGTTACAGGTTGGGCCGAATCGCCATCCACACATGTCCCATATATCCGTGTCCTTGGACCTGCTGGATTTTGAGAGGTATCTTCCACAGTTTGCACGTGGAGGACCTGGTATAGATCTGAAACTTCTAGCTGCATGGAATTCCTACTGTTTCTCTGCACTTTGGTACCCACCATCTGCCTCTCACCATCTGTCTCAAACTGTGTAGAATGTAGAGTGGGGCCAAGATCTCAACTAGAAACTCTAGCAATGAAAAAGACCCATTGAGTCATCTAATTTATGTCTTTGCCAATGGAGAATTGTATATGTATAATTATTTTGTCCAGTCTGACTTTAAATTTAACAAGTAGCTGAGGTCTGAAGTCTATTCCACAGATTAATAAGCATCCTTGTGGAAGGGACTATACCAAAATCTAGTGCAGTGACATGGAGGACTTGTTTACATGGCACATGCAAAGCGCACTATAGAGATGTGATTTATAAAGCATTCTAACATATTATGGTTTGGCTACCCCATGTAGACCCTACTGGTGCACTTTTCAAGGTAACTAGTTCACATTAACATAGTCCTGTTTTAAATGGGAAAATAATAATGAGAAATTATATGACAACAAGCTATCTAGCTATCTAACCAGCTAGCTATGTCAAATTTGCATTTGGGCAGAGTAAATCTCCAGGCTGCTTAAGAAATAAAAAATTTCTTCATTGTTAGATTTGGATACATTTTTATGCATCTTTGTCAGCTTATTAAATGCCAGGGTAACATATTTCCAGCTGTTACTATCAGTTTCTAATTAAAAAGGACTCCACTTTAGATTTCTGAAACCTTCTAGCTAAAAATCCTGTAAATTGAACTGCACTCTTTAAACTAAATTAATAGTTGTATTAGAGAAGTAAGAATTGTAAATCTTTGTCAGTGAAAGGCATGACCCTATCTTGAAATGGCATATGAGACCTAAATTATGTGGCAAGGTTCCTGGATATATGTAGTACTTCCTCCTCCCATGCCTTCTGATGCTAAATATTCCCGATGTTCACTCATCCTTCTCCTGCCCACCCACATGCCTTAAAGTGCATAGGCCTTTTCAAAACCCATAACTGCATTTGAGATTCACAAACCAGCATACATTAGGTTCTCTCCTGCCACAAAACAATTTAACTGAGTGGCTCAGGTGACCTCTTTTATGCACTTAGCTACTGTGTCTCCATATGACTCATTAACTCTAATGAGCCTCAAATTTATCATGTTGTTAAGAAAAATACATATTTTTAAAATCTGAAGAACTTTTGGAATCAGTTGCACAAATAGGAAAGCAAGACCACAAACATTTTTCTTCAGAGATAAGCTACAAAATTTAACACATAGCCACAATGGATAGATCCATTTTAGGGTTCAGAAGAAATACCAACTCCAGCAATATTCCCTATAGTTAAAATGGAGATTACAAATGGAACCAGCAATACCACTAACACTGTAATGAACTTTTTAAATATACCCACTATATCCTACCTTTAAGAAGGTTTTTAAGATAACTAATTTTTTTGGTTCCATTTACAGCCCTCATGCTGACGGAACATCCCCTCTTCTAGTTTCTTATATACTGTAGTGTCAGATTAAAAGTGTTGTTTTCCCCTCTAATTACATGATTTCTCACAGCAGGAAACTGTATCAGAATGCAGATCTATATGATATTTTGAAAAATTATTTAACTCTGGACAGACTTTTTAACTGCCACTGCATTTCAAATGACCTTTACGGCTAAAGCATATAATAAATCGTAAGAGGTCAGATTTGATTGTGTGGTTAACAGCTGTTTATACACAAATCTGACAATTGAGGTTAGACATAAACCTTTCCCACTGAACTTTTCTCCACGAAGAAAGATTTTTAATGGTTGACTGTATTTATTTTTACCATGTAGCTAGAATTTGATAGGAGGGATGTCTAAATATGTCATAGCATAAGGAAACAAGTAGGCATGAAAAACAAGACAGGACATAGTAGTAGGGCATCAGGTATGATATGAATAAAAATGTATAAATGTAAAGTAGTCTTTCTTTATTACTTTGCTTTTCTATTTAATACAATAGAACGAAGAACACACAATTAAGGATTGGTTGGTGCTATTTAAACATGGTGGCTTACATAAGCATGCCAGTCCAATTTCACTCTTGATATAATGCCATTGATATCAATCAAGTTACACTAGGGAAACATCTGTCTGATATTATTTGTATTTTATTCAGTTATCTTTCTTTGCACTTTATCGTAGCTGCCGGCCAGATTATTTTCTAACTGTATTTTAAAAGCCTCTCCCACCAAAAATTAAGAAAAAGGGAGCCCAGGGTGCTGAACAATTTAGAAACTCTGTCCACTTCTTCTTTTTTTGCTTATAGTGAGATTTTCACCTCCACTCCAGATGCTTTTCTGCAGGTAAAAAGGCTGGAATGGAATAAAGATACCCTAAAAGCTCTGGATCCATCCAGCAGAGAATTCACCCGGTTCAGTAAATGAGGAAGACAGCTGCAGGACAGCTGTCCTCTGAGGATTCCTTTGCAAGCCCAGGCATAGGGGGTGTGTTGAGGATGGGTTTGCATTATGTAGCACTTCAGAGTTTCTGAGCGGTGCTGCCATTCACAGGAAGCTGAGGACAGACTGCCATAAATTAACCTGGAATTGGGAGGGCCCAAATGTGGCTTCCCTTGGGCTATGAGTTCAGTGTTGTGCCTCTTCATGGTTCAGCACAGAATCTTACCCTCAAATGGACTTGAGCTCTTTAGAATATCCAATCCCAACTGTGGGCACTGAGCACTTTTGAAAAATGTGGCCCTTTGTTTTTGTCTCACTTAGGGATTGATTTTACAGTCTTTCAGTGGAGTACAGTGAACAGAGGGCTTGCATTCTCTGGCCTTTAAAGGGATGCATACAAGGATTCTTGGCTTAGCAGTAGCTGAACTTCAGTTTGTAAAATTAACTTGATTTTGTTATCAGATATTAGTAGAAACAATGTATGCTTGTAAATTATTTACAGTTCCATCTTATTTCCTGAAATTACTAAATTACTATACCACTATATTCTCAGTGATTCTCAGAAGCTAAAATGCTCTCTTCTCATTAAAAGGAGGAATAGAAAATGTTTTCATGGTACTAAGTTTAAGTAATAAATTCAGAATAGTCTTACTTTGACCTCTCTCTAGATCAATAAAAACACTGTTATCACTTCTGCAATGAGGACCCATATCCTATTTAGGATTATATCAGCAGCTACAAATTTGAAATCTGATGCGCATGAATTGTTTAGCAATGTTCCTGTCAACAATGTACTACTCTATATTTTACAGCTTTATAATTCTATAAAGCCAATTTTCCATGTCCGTGGAACCTTTTTAAAAATACATAAGTCTTATTTCACATTTTAACATAAGTAACCAACAGAAATATAATTAAAATAAAGAAGACAGAGATCATAACAAAAATACAGATACAGTGTGTCACATTTGGTTCCCTGTTCCTGCCACTCCACATGGTCAAACAGCTTTCCATATATTTGTACGCTTTCCCTGTATGTAGTGATAGTATCTGAGTGGCCAGGAACTCTAGGTAAGTATGATATTTTCTGCCTGACTTCTTTTCTTCGTACTTGGAATCCTCGTAAGGACATCCCAATGCCATCTAAGACAAAAGTGGTCTCAGTAAAAACTAGATTTATTAAAAATAGAGAAAGAAAATCAGATTACAACAAAAAGTAAAATCTCAGTTTTCCAGTAAATTTCAGAAATACAGGATAAGTGAGGATGCAAATTATGGGACTTACTTCCATCAGCGAATGTCATGTTTTAGTTAACCAGTTATCAGATAATCCGGTTTGCATTGTATATAAGTATACAAAGATAAAAATCTGTTAGTTTGATGGAATGTGTTGAAAATCTCAAGAAGAACCATAAGCTATTATTTATGTGTATGTCCTGCAATTATCTTGTTTCCTTTTTTGGGCCACATAGTTCAAAAGAAGAATTTTTTATCAAAATAAATTAGCGGGTTGAGTTGGATAGAAGCACTTTTGTAATGGGATCATTTGCTTTGTGATGCATTGTCTAAGGATGAAAACCAATTCCTAAATGTTTTCAATGTTTGCTGACATGCTGTCTGGCAGTGTTCTCATGGGCAAGTGATTAAACAAATGGGTAGAAACAAGGTTAGTTACAATAACAAATATCTCTATGGTTGGTCCAGTATATGCTTTTATAAGCACTAGGAATAAGTGACTGCTGTCCCCTAGAATTGGCGAGGTATACTCTTCCTAAATTGCAACCCAGAAATATCTTTTTTAATATGAATGTTGCAGGCAGGCTTGACATTCCTAGGCAAGAAATGCATATATATATTTATAAGTCAGCTGGTACATGTAACCTCAGAAAAAGAAAAGAGGTTGACACCTCATGCTCAGTGAGGGGACTGGTGCAGACAATAGCACGCCTGGATTAGGAGACAGCACCATTTTCTATGCCCTTCTCTTCAAGGCAAAGCTTAAGGCAGGAGAATTGAGGCAAGTGAGCAGCTTGGAAGCTGGGAAGATAGTGCTCAGTGGGTTGGCTTCACTATATGCACCTCCACTGTATCCCATTCTTTAGGTGAGGCTAAGTAAAATTAATTTTTATGCCACTCAATAAATATTTTCAAAGGAATATCACTGTTACATGTTGTGTGCTCCATACTTAATTCAGGTTCATAAGAGTAATTTTGTATTCTTTTAAACGCACTGAATTTTTAATGAGCAAAGATAAACCAAACTCTGAAATGTATGCGGTGATTATACAATGATATATAGTCAAACTCATGCTGTTATTAAGAAAGTGATGGATAAATGTGCTCTGTCCCCTTTTAATCTTTCTTTCAGGGACCAATTATGTGACCAATACTCATGTTGGTGAGCACTTATCCATGTTATAGACTTCAATTGGATGATTCATACAAATAAATACACACCAGGGTGTGCAAAGGATGCAAATTCAGATCCTTTTTGTCTCTCAGTTTGTCACTTCAAAATCACAAAATCCAGTTCGGGTCTCAAAGAAGTGAGATTCCTTCAAGATGCATGAAATGCCAGTTCTTTTGTAAGTCCACTTCGTCTCTCTCTGCCTTATTTTCACCACTTATTAACTTACCCAACTTACAGAGATGTTGTGGGTGAATCATGGAATCATAGAATATCAGGGTTGGAAGGGACCTCAGGAGGTCATCTAGTCCAACCCCCTGCTCAAAGCAGGACCAATCCCCAACTAAATCATCCCAGCCAGGGCTTTGTCAAGCATGACCTTAAAAACATCTAAGGAAGGAGATTCCACCACCTCCCTAGGTAACCCATTCCAGTGCTTCACCACCCTCCTAGTTAAAAAGTTTTTCCTAATACCCAACCTAAACCTCCCCCACTGCAATTTGAGACTATTACTCCTTGTTCTGTCATCTGCTACCACTGATAACAGTCTAGATCCATCCTCTTTGGAACCCCCTTTCAGGTAGTTGAAAGTAGCTATCAAATCCCCCCCTCATTCTTCTCTTCTGCAGACTAAATAATCTCAGTTCCCTCAGGCTATCCTCAAGTGCTTCAAAACTGATTCCTTGAGGACCTGCTCCATGATTTTTCCAAGGACTGAGATGAGGCTGACTGGCCTGTTGTTCCCTGGATCTTCCTTCTCCCCTTTTTTAAAGATGGGCACTACATTAGCTTTTTTCCAGTCGTCCGGGACCTCCCCCGATAACCATAGGTTTTCAAAGATAATGGCCAATGGCTCTGCAATTACATCAGCCAACTCCTTTAGCACCCTCAGATGCAGTGCATCTGGCCCCATGGACTTGCGCTCATCCAGCTTTTCTAAATAGTCCTGAACCACTTTTTTCTCCACAGAGAGCTTATCATAAACAGATAGTTAATGGTTAATGCCTCTTTTACCTGTAAAGGGTTAAGAAGTTCACCTAGCCTAGCTGACACCTGACCAGAGGAACCAATGGGGGGACAAGGTGGTTCAAAAGGAAGGAGGGAAGTTCCCTTTGTTTTGTTTCAGTTTAAGTTTTGACCAGAGTGGGAAAGCTCCAGAATTCAGCCTCTTATCAAGTAGTGAGTATTAGTGAAGGAAATAAATAGGTTTATGTTTATTTTCTTTGTAACTTTTCTTGGGCATTAGGGAATAATCAAATTGGGTATTTTTTGTGTTACTAAGTTTTTGCCCAGGGGAACATCCTCTATGTTTTGAATCTGTTGTCTGTGAGAGTAGCTGGTATGCTAATCTCTCCCAGAGGGTTTTCTGCAGTCAAAGTCTGCTTTTCTGAAGTTCAGGGTCCGTATTCTGCTGCTCTCCTTTCTTCCTTTTGTCAGGATCCTGAATTCGACCATCTCATGGTCACTGCCTCCCAGGTTCCCATCCATTTCTGCTTTCCCTACTAATTCTTCCCTGTTTGTAAGCAGCAGGTCAAGAAGAGCTCGGCCCCTAGTTGGAAATTGTCCCCTACACATTCCAAAAACTTCCTGGATTGTCTGTGCACTGCTGTATTGTTCTCCCAGCATATATCGGTGTGATTAAAGTCCCCCACGAGAACCAGGGCCTGTGATCTAGTAACTTCTGTTAGTTGCCTGAAGAAAGCCTCGTCCACCTCACCCCCCTGGTCTGCTGGTCTATAGCAGACTCCCACCACGACATCACCCTTGTTGCTCACACTTCTAAACTTAATTCAGAGACTCAGATTTTTCTGCAGTTTCATACTGGAACTCTGAGCTGTCATACTGTTCTCTAACATACAATGCAACTCCCCCACCTTTTCTGCCCTGCCTGTCCTTTCTGAACAGTTTATATCCATCCATGACAGTACTCCAGTCATGGGACTTATCCCACCAAGTCTCTGTTATTCCAATCACATCATAATTCCATGACTGTGCCAGGACTTCCAGTTCTCCCTGCTTGTTTCCCAGGCTTCTTGCATTTGTATATAGGCACTTAAGATAACTTGCTGATTGTCCTGCTTTCTCAGTATGAGGCAGGAGTCCTTCCCTCTTGTGCTCTCCTGCTCGTGCTTCCTCCTGGTATCCCATTTCCCCACTTACCTCAGGGCTTTGGTCTCCTTCCCCCAGTGAACCTAGTTTAAAGCCCTCCTCACTAGGTTAGCCAGCCTGCTTGTGAAGATGCTCTTCCCTCTCTTCGTTAGATGGAGCCTGTCTCTGCCTAGCAATCCTTCTTCTTGGAACTCCATCCCATGGTCAAAGAATCCAAAGCCTTCTCTCCGACACCACCTGCATAGCCATTCATTGACTTCCAGGATTCAATGGTCTCTACCACAGGGAGGATGGATGAGAACACCACTTGCACCTCAAACCCCTTTATCCTTCTTCCCAGAACCACATAGTCTGCAGTGATCCGCTCAAGGTCATTCTTGGCAGTATCATTGGTGCCCATGTGGAGAAACAGGAAAGGGTAACGATCCGAGGGCTTGATGAGTCTCAGCAGTCTCTCAGTCACATTGTGAATCCTAGCTCTTGGCAAGCAGCACACTTCTCGGTTTTCCCGGTTGGGATGGCAGATAGATGACTCAGTTCCCCTTAGGAAGGAGTCCCTGACTACCACCAAGGTAAAAATACTCCCATGATTACAAAGAAGATGAGGAGCTGACTGAATCCCTAAACTTTAAGAGCAAGCAGGTGACTGGTGAGATATTACAATGTAACAGCATATTCTTAAATTAGGAATTTACAAAGTTTCTATTGTAATAGATCTCCACTCTAAGAACCGTAAGCCATCAGGAATGTCTCTAAATATATGTATCTGTTGAACATTGACATTATTTTTGTTCTAAACCACATCTTGACACAGATCAAACAGCCAACTTTAAACAAAACTGGTGAATATGCAGAGGAAAAGCTATTTGGCTGCTTTGCAAATCTCCTAGTTAACAGACTGGAGGCTGCTGATGTAGCAAATTCACCTCCCAGAAAATAAGTCTTGACATGATCATAGAGTTAACAGGCCTATGAAACCAACCACCATGATTTGCTTGAAAACTACTGAGTTAGAACACCTAAATGTAAGTAACTTTATTTATGAGTAGTTCTATTGACGTCAAATGGACTATTCATTGAGTAAAAGTATTTGTGTGCCCATTTGTACAACTGGGAACATTGCAGCAAACAAAACAGATAATCCATACAAGTTATTTTTATGTAAATTCTAACTGCAAAGTAACTGCAGCATACTTAATGTATAGGATTTTGTGATAAGTGCATGTGTGAAAATGATAACTAAAATTCAGTTACAAATTCTGCTTTCACTGTACTGAAATCTATCAGACTACATCTGTGTTGAAGATTTTGGCCCAGTGAATAAAACTATAATGTAGTTAACATAACTAAATAACATTTGTGAACCCATAATAATTATGAAACCTTTTTGAATATAAAAAAAAAGTTACAGGCATGTAAAATCTCAAACCCCACCAGTTTCACCAATTTCTCTCTAAAATATCACAATGAAAAGAATCAGAAAAAATACATTACTGGACATTTCATGTTTGTCATTATGTGAAATAGTCAGACAATAGAAACTGGAACAATTTCTGATCTTAAACTTTAATATTAACATTTATTATTGCAAGTGGCATGGCATTTAGGTAGAAAGTCATCCCCTAAAAATGGCTCAATCAATTAGTGACATTTAAGTGACAAAAAATCATTCAGTTTATTAGGGAAAAATATCTCTCAGATATTTTTCACATTAAAGTGTCTTTCCAATTACCTATGCTCCATTTAAGTGGCATGAAATATTCTCTGAATGTATATATCTGAATATATTTGCATGCTTGGACATTCAACTGAAATAGTTTCAGGTGTGAATAAGTGGAATAACAAGCATTAATATATACATCTGCTTTTATTTGATTTAATAACTAGGCATTTATTGCAAACATATCAAGGATTAGATATCTGAAGTATCACACATTCAATTTATATCAAAACTCCATGTTTTCTGTCTGACTGGGAAATGGACACTCTGAGAGAACTTTGTTGCATTGTGCTGTGTGCGCACCGAGGGTTTCTCTAAAAGTAATGGTTCTCCAGGAACAAGGTAAACTGTTGTTCAAGCTGTAAATAAATTGCTTGTCTTTGGCATCCTGAGATATAAGACACAAGACAACCATATATGTGGTTAAATTAAGAATACAACTTTATTATTAGCCAATCAACATTACAAATTAAATCCTCTCACCACTACCCATCAGAAATAGCCAGTGTGGGTTTTTGCTATTAGACCCTCACACAACATAAGAGCCCTCTGTTCATTGACCAGAGCCGGGGACGTTTCCTAGCCCCCTGCTCCCTTCATCAATATAATAAATAATAACAATAACAACAAGACATTAGGCTCTGCAACATAAATCACTTTTTACCACTTCCTCATATGAGGATTAGGTCTTTGATGCACATACGGTTAACTTGAACTCTCTCCCCCCCCAAAAAAAACAAACAAACAAACAAAAAACACAAACAGAGCTGTAAACAGGGGAATTTCAGTGGGAGTGTGCAAGGGGAGTTTGCGGGGGAGGCTAAGAGAGCTAGGCAGAGGACTAGACAGGATAGTGAAGGGAGTGGGTGGTGTTTTGATGGTGTTTTGGTTCCTGTTGGGGGTTTGTTTTGCTGTGGGTGGTGTTGGTTTGGTTTGTGTTTCCCGGACTAAGGTTTTAGGTGGGAAGGCTATGACCGATACAGAGGCAGCAGTGGAAGACACAATGAGGATGACTGGGAAGCTGCGGCATGTACATGACCCTGGAGGGGGTATCTGAAAAGAGTTTTGTCTGCATGAAGTGCCGCCTGATAGAGCTGATGGAAGAAAAGATCCGAGGATTGGAGATGCAGGTGGAAACTCTGGTTGAGTTTAGAAGGGGGTTCGAGCAGATGATGGAGCAAAGACATGAGGAGGCTGAAGGAAAAAGCTCAGATTTGCAGATGGAAGCAGGACCAAAGAATTCTGAGGGGAGACTGCTGGGTGAGGAAAGTAGACAGTGGAAGCATGTGACTAAGAGAACCAGGCAGAGGAAAAGACGGACTAGTTAAGGAGAAATAGAGCTCAGGAACAGGTTTACGGAGTTGGAAAATTAAGAAGGGGCACAGCAGGTGGTCGCTGAAGGTGAGAGGGCAAGGAAGAAGAGAAGAGCAGCTAGTCCTATAGGAAGAGGGGAAGAGTCAATGGAGATAACAACACCAAATATGAGCCCCAGGAGGATACGGGATGGGTTGCGGAGGATTACAAGGGACAATAGAAATTGAGAGGACTTGCTGCCAGAGGGAGCAGGGGATAGACCAGAGAATCGCACCATCACCAGGAAAAGGCAGGTCTACGTGATTGGGGACTCCTTACTGAGAAGAATAGACAGGCCTGTAACTAGAGCTGATCCGGAGAACAGAAGGGTGTGCTGTCTGCCGGGTGCTAAGATATGGGATGTGGACCTGAGGCTGAAAAGGATTCTAATGGGAGCAGGAAAGAATCCGCTGATTGTCCTTCATGTAGGAACAAATGATATGGCTAGATTCTCGCTGGAACGTATCAAGGGAGACTATGCCAGGCTGGAGAAGACGCTTAAGGAAATCAAGGCTCAGGTGATCTTCAGTGGGATTCTGCCTGTTCCTAGAGAAGGACAAAAAAGGTGTAAGATTATGGAGATCAACAGATGGCTCAGGCAGTGGCGCTATAAGGAGGGTTTTGGGATGTATGGCCACTGGTAAGCATTCATGGACAGAGGACTGTTCTCTCGGGATGGACTTCACCTGAGTAAGGAGGGAAATAGACTTCTAGGATGGAGGCTGGCACAACTGATTAAGAGAGCTTTAAACTAGGAATGGTTGGGAGATGTCCAGGTAATCTCCACGTCGGAATTTAACACTGAGAAGAAAGAAAACAAAGTAAGAAAGGATGCAACCGTGGGTATCAGAATGGACGCAAGGAGGAAGGGTAGTGTAGATACCAGTCTAATAGGTGATACTGGTGGTAGAATGTCTGTGCCTAATGGGGTAAAGAATGTCAGTGAAGCCAAACGGCAAAAATTAAGATGTTTGTACACTAATGCGAGGAGCCTAGGTAACAAACTGGAGGAACTAGAGCTACTGGTGCAGGAAGTGAAACCAGATATTATAGGGATAACAGAAACATGGTGGAATAGTAGTCATGACTGGAGTACAGGTATTGAAGGCTATGTGCTGTTTAGGAAAGACAGAAATAAAGGCAAAGGTGGTGGAGTAGCATTGTATATCAATGATGAGGTAGATTGTAAAGAAATAAGAAGTGATGGAATGGATAAGACAGAGTCTGTCTGGGCAAAAATCACATTGGGAAAGAAAGCTACTAGAGCCTCCCCAGAGATAGTGCTTGGGGTGTGCTACAGACCACCAGGATCCGATTTGGATATGGATAGAGACCTCTTTAATCTTTTTAATGAAGTAAACACTAATGGGAATTGTGTGATCATGGGAAACTTTAACTTCAAAGATATAGACTGGAGAACAAGTGCTAGTAATAATAATAGGGCTCAGATTTTCCTTGATGCGATAGCTGATGGATTCCTTCACCAAGTAGTTGAAGAACCAACAAGAGGGGATGCCATTTTAGATTTGGTTTTGGTGATTAGTGAGGACCTCATAGAAGAAATGGTTGTAGGGGACAACCTTGGTTCGAGTGATCATGATCTAATTCAGTTCAAACTAGATGGAACGATAAACAAAAATAGATCTGGGACTAGGGTTTTTGATTTTAAAAGGGCTAACTTTAAAGAATTAAGGGAATTAGTTAGGGAAGTGGATTGGACTGAAGAACTTGTAGATCTAAAGGCGGAGGAGGCCTGGAATTAGTTCAAGTCAAAGTTGTAGAAACTATCAGAAGCCTGCATCCCAAGAAAGGGGAAAAAATTCAGAGGCAGGAGTTGTAGACCAAGCTGGATGAGCAAGCATCTCAGAGAGGTGATTAAGAAAAAGCAGAAAGCCTACAAGGAGTGGAAGAAGGGAGGGATTAGCAAGGAAAGCTACCTTATTGAGGTCAGAACATGTAGAGATAAAGTGATAAAGGCCAAAAGCTATGTAGAGTTGGACCTTGCAAAGGGAATTAAAACCAATAGTAAAAGGTTCTATAGCCATATAAATAAGAAGAAAACAAAGAAAGAAGAAGTGGGACTGCTAAACACTGAGGATGGAGTGGAGGTTAAGGATAATCTAGGCATTACCCAATATCTAAACAAATACTTTGCCTCAGTCTTTAATGAGGCTAATGAGCAGCTTAAGGATAATGGTAGGATGACAAATGGGAATGAGGATATGGAGGTAGATATTACCACATCCGAGATAGAAGCCAAACTTGAACAGCTTAATGGGACTAAATCGGGGGGCCCAGATAATCTTCATCCAAGAATATTAAAGGAACTGGCACATGAAATTGCAAGCCCATTAGCAAGAATTTTTAATGAATCAGTAAACTCAGGGGTTGTACCGTACGACTGGAGAATTGCTAACATCGTTCCTATTTTTAAGAAAGGAAAAAAGGTGATCAGAGTAACTATAGGTCTGTTAGTTTGACATCTGTAGTATGCAAGGTCTTGGAAAAAAATTTGAAGGAGAAAGTAGTTAAGGACATTGAGGTCAATGGTAATTGGGACAAAATACAACATGGTTTTACAAAAGGTAGATCGTGCCCAACCAACCTGATCTCCTTCTTTGAGAAAGTAACAGATTTTTTAGACAAAGGAAACACAGTGGATCTAATTTACCTCAATTTCAGTAAGGCATTTGATACAGTTCCACATGGGGAATTATTAGCTAAATTGGAAAAGATGGGGATCAATATGAAAATTGAAAGGTGGATAAGGAACTGGTTAAAGGGGAAACTACAACGAGTCGTACTGAAAGGTGAACTGTCAGGCTGGAAGGAGGTTACTAGTGGAGTTCCTCAGGGATCGGTTTTGGGACCAATCTTTTAATCTTTTTATTACTGACCTTGGCACAAAAAGTTGGAATGTGCTAATAAAGTTTGCGGATGACACAAAGCTGGGAGGTATTGCTAATACAGAGAAGGACCGGGATATCATACAGGAAGATCTGGATGACCTTGTAAACTGGAGAAACAGTAATAGGATGAAATTTAATAGTGAAAAGTGCAAGGTCATGCATTTAGGGATTAATAACAAGAATTTTGGTTATAAATTGGGGACACATCAGTTGGAAGTAACAGAGGAGGAGAAGGACCTCAGAGTATTGGTTGATCACAGGATGACTATGAGCCGCCAATGTGATATGGCCATTAAAAAAGCTAATGCGGTCTTGGGATGCATCAGGCGAGGTATTTCCAGTAAAGATAAGGAGGTGTTAGTACCGTTATACAAGGCACTGGTGAGACTTCATCTGGAATATTGTGTGCAGTTCTGGTCTCCCATGTTTAAGAAGGATGGATTCAAATTGGAACAGGTACAGAGAAGGGCTACTAGGATGATCCGAGGAATGGAAAACCTGTCTTACGAAAGGAGACTCAAAGAGCTTGGCTTGTTTAGCCTAACCAAAAGAAGGCTGAGGGGAGATATGATTGCTCTTTATAAATATATCAGAGGGATAAATATCAGGGAGGGAGAGGAATTATTTAAGCTTAGTACCAATGTGGAAACAAGAACAAATGGATATAAACTGGACATTAGGAAGTTTAGACTTGAAATTAGACAAAGGTTTCTAACCATTAGAGGAGTGAAGTTCTGGAACAGCCTTCCAAGGGGAGTAGTGGGGGCAAAAGACATATCTGGCTTCAAGACTAAGCTTGATAAGTTTATGGAGGGGATGGTATGATGGGATAGCCTAATTTTGGCAATTAATTGATCTTTGATTATTAGCAGGTAAATATGACCAATGGTCTGTGATGGGATGTTAGATGGGGTGGGATCTGAGTTACTACAGAGAATTCTTTCCTGGATGCTGGCTGGTGAGTCTTGCCCACATGCTCAGGGTTTAACTGATTGCCATATTTGGGGTGGGGAAGGAATTTTCCTCCAGGGCAGATTGGCAGAGGCCCTGGAGGTTTTTCGCCTTCCTCTGCAGCGTGGGGCACGGGTCACTTGCTGGAGGATTCTCTGCACCCTGAGGTCGTTAAACCACGATTTGAGGACTTCAATAACTCAGGCATAGGTTAGGGGTTTGTTACAGGAGTGAGTGGGTGAGATTCTGTGCCCTGCATTGTGCAGGAGGTCAGACTAGATGATCATAATGGTCCCTTCTGACCTTAAAGTCTATGAGTCTATGAGTTCCAAGCAGTCTTCCTAAATTGGCTAGTGTGTTGCTAGTTGGACATACATACCCTAATCAGGTACAAAACTATGACAAAACAAACAAACAAACAAACAATAAAATACCAACCAAACAAACACAAACAACACTTTTTAGCTGCTGAAAGGAAGTGAAAAAACAAAACAAACCCATGAAATTCTGGACAATTTTCTCTTGAGGAAAAAGTATCTTCCTATTGTCAAAGAGCTATTACCTACAGCCCTCCATAGCCCAGAATTCAAGCGCCAACTTAAAAAAAAAAGCAAGTGAAGTGCAGTGGGGTAGATTTCTGTTGCTAAATAGTGCCTCATGCAAGGGGCGGGAAATACACCTTCACTAGGAAGGGGGACATGCAGCTAATGATAAGCACCTGCTGCATTCCTTCCTATCACTCCTTTACCTTTGGAGGGAATGCAGCAGGTGCTTATCATTAGCTGCATGTCCCCCTTCCTAGTGGATGCAATATGGCCAAAACCTGAAGCCCTAAGGACCCTGTGCCCAAAAGGAAATGTGAGGAGGAGGAAAAGAAGAAAGTGAAGAAAGCTTTATCTTCATCTGGCCAATTCAACACCCCATCCTGCTAAGTGGTCAGGCATTTAAGAGATGTGCAAAACTTATTTCCTTCTCCTAATCATTTTTGTGTGTCTAATATTCAGGGCACATCCTGGATTCATCCCATTCATTTTAACTTTACAGAATTTCATTATATCAATCTTGTTCATACTTTGCAACAGTAAGGGAAAATAAAAGCCCATGTTTTTCTAGCAGTTGATTAGAAGTTATTTGATGCTACTTGCTCTATGTTTTAACATATTTTAATATAACAGTAAATTGCAGAAGAAAAAGAGCATTTAGAAGCACATAGGCTGCTAACAAAAGGCTTGCTGTTTGCACTTTGCTCTTCATATTATTTTTCATAAAACTGCAAAATACATAGTACAAAGAAAATAATTGCATTTTAAGACTGAAGACTTGTTATTACAAGCTCTCTGAACTTTATTTCACCTAACCTAAAGGAGCTGACCACATCGCTCTTATCAGTGAAGATGCCAACGGATTACAAAAATGCACAAACCAAGTAAAACAAGTAATGGAGAAGATAGGTTTGAGACACAATGCAAAGAAATGTAAAGTCATGTTAATGGGGACTGTAGGGACAGAAATCAAAATTGAAGATGAGAAACTGGAGAAGGTGGACAATTTTACGTATCTTGGAAGTACTATCAGCGAAGCTGGTACTAGTTCCGAGGAAATAAGAAGAAGAATCGGGAAGGCAAACGGTGTATTTGGAAGACTCAAAAACATCTGGCAACTTAAAAACATCTCCCTCAAGACAAAATTGAATATGTACAAAGCAATTGTTGTCACCATCACAACATATAGCAGTGAGACATGGCAACTTACCAAGAAAGATATGCAAAAGCTGGATGCATTTCATCACAAATATCTGAGAAGAATATTGGGAGTAACATATAGAGATAGGAAGATGAATGAAGAAGTCAGAAAAATTACTGGACAAGGTACCCTCTCACAAATAATCTACAAAAGAAGACATCAGTGGCTTGGACATGTCTGAGAATTCAAAAAGAATGCTTACCAAATACCGCCCTTGAATGGAAGCCAGAAAACGCAAGAAGAAAGAGAGGAAGACCACGAATAACATGGAAATGAACAGTTCTGAACGACGTCAATCATCTCAACAAGAAATGGGAAGATTTGGAGAGAAGGGCATTTGACAGGCAAGAATGGCAAATATGGGTAGCCCAATGTGCAGCAAAGCACGGGATGGACTAAGGTCTAAGGTAAAGGAGCAACAAACTGATATGCATTTAACTGTCCCTCAAAATGAAGTAGCCCATAACACAATTTAATTTTATATAGTGTCCTTCACATATTGTGTCAGGGAACACTTTACAAAGCTTGTCATCCATAAACTAAAAATATATATATATCCAGACTAGATTAAAAAAAGTTAAATAATTCAGTATCTCTCTCTCTATATATATATTTAAAATAATGTGTCTGTACATCACTGTAGGTAGGGGATGTACAATTAGAATATTTACAAATCTTACAACAACACAAAACAAAACAAAACAATCCAAGAGCTCCACTTCATCCATTGAGGAATGCAGAAGTAACAAAAATACCACTTTCTTAACAGAACACATTCATATAAACCCGTCAGAAAAGAATTCCCAGGAATGTAATGAATTGTGGATGTGCTCCAAGCAAAACAATTGAACTGGTTTCTCTCTTATCTCCACCACACAACTTCTTCCCCCCATATTCCATGACTTTCCTATGTTCCCGTTGCCACATTCCAAATTGCCCTCCAAAGTGTCTGCTTATAAAGGGCAATTTTATAATTGTTCAGAGGTTCCAGAGGAGTCTCTGGTGGATGCTTCACATGGGTTATGCTGAATCAGTGCTTACATTGGCTATATTCCCTATGTGGCCTAAGCCAGCCACTTCTTGTGGAGTGCTGCTGGTCCCCTGTAGGCTGCCTGTTATGGAACAAGTTGTGGCCACTCTTTGGCACCGCATCCACCCCAAGATGTATTTGGAAGATCATTAGCTGTATGCTTCTATATTGTACCCTAAGATTAACTACATTAATATATCAAACATAAAATATTCATGAGTAATCTGATACCATGTATTTGATATTTTTTATTCCCGGTATTATCAGTCACTTTATTTTCCACCAAGAAGAGTTACGCAGTTTTCAATAATCTATCAAACTATGTACATCTACATGTAGCACAAATTATTTTACTGTTTATAGATGTTTGAGCACAATTAGAAAGTTAGAAAGACAGATGTCTTTAATGTAAGGTATATTCCTTTGCCACATATTACAACGGCATTTACGACTTTTCAAGTAGTCTTATGGCCTGTCTAGTCCCACCAATTTCTCATTCTATTGTCTCTAGTAACATGCTTTTCTATATATGATTCAGCTGGCTCATTGATAGCAGCCTGTGGCAGGGTGGACTAGGTCTGGAGGCCCCTGCTGGAGGCCTTGCAGCCCTACCACACCCTGTCCCAGAATAGAGCAGCAAGAAGGCCTCTGAGCAGCCTACAGTGGCTGCAGAAGACCGGCCAATCAGAGGGGCTGCTGGAGCGACCAATAAGGGGCCAGAAAGGCCAGATAAAAGGCAAGCAGCAGAGCAGAGCCTGCAGTTGCTGTGTGGAGGTTGACAAGGGAGGACTGGGTGCCTGGCTGGCTAAATGAGCAGCAGGCCATGGGCAGCTCACTGCAGAAAGCTCATCAGGCAGAACTGAGCCCAGGGAAGGCTGCCAAAGACCAGATGCCTGGTTGGCTGGATAGAGTAGCAGCAGGGCCATGAAAAGGTCAGTGCGGGCAGGCTGAGACCAGGGGACTGAGCCCAGGACCAGACCAGGCGAGGGTACTGAGATGGGCCAGGCTGGTCTGGTAGTAGACTGAGCCCAGGGAGGACTGCTGAAAAGGACAATAGCTGAGGATACCAAGATGGGCCCCAGCTGGGTGGTTGAAGAAGGCAGTGCATTGGAGAAGAAGCCTTCGAGCTACAGCCCCATACCAGGTCCAGGAAAGAACTTGGACTGTATACCCTGGAAGGGGAGACAGCACGTGCAGCTCGGCCGGAGGGCTGAACTGCCGAAGAGCAGCCGAGAGAACCAGCGGCTGGGGGGTGCTTGTGAGAGGCAGGCACCACCCTGATATAAGACCAAAAAAGAAAAGCGGGCTCACATCTAATCGAGAGAAAGGGGGCCATCCATGAGAGGTGGGTACTCCCCCTACCCCATGAAAAGACTGTGTTTGCAGGCACTATTGGCCAGGGAAAAGGGGGCACACACAAGAGGCAGATGCCAACCCCATTACACCGCCTCACGTTCTTGCTGTTGAATGCAAGGTCAGCCATTAACAAAATCAACATTCTTCATGATTTCATTTTGGATGAGGTACCTGATATAACCTCCCTGGCAGAGATTTCTTTGGGTGCCATTTAATCTAGCCTGCTCTATTGTAGCCAACACAATGTCCCCTTTCCACTCCACCTTCAAAGGCCTCCGACTGCTGTTTATCAAAATAACAAGAAGCCATGGAGTACTGCTAGATTCAAAACTAAGACTCCAATATCATGTAATATCAGTGGCTAAAAAATATCTTCCATCTGCAGCTTGCTAGGAAACATCACCTCTTCCTCCCCGATAAGGATCTAGCCACAGTGATCCACGTGTTCAACACCTCCAGAACAAATAGCTGCAACTCACTATATCTGAGATTGAATGTGACTGCAATGCAGAGACTCATACACAATATAACTGCACATATGCTCAGTGAGATGTTCTATTGTGAACACATCGCCCTGTGCTACGATCCCTCCACTGGTTCACAGTCTGCTTCAGTTGCCGTTTACAGCCTTGGTTCATGACCTACCATAACAGATGCACTCATCTAGGACAATACAACCGGTAAAGCCCAAGATGAAGCACATCAAACCTAGAAATAAATAATTCACAGACACAGTCAAGGGGGTTTATAGTGGAATGAACTCCCAGAAGAGATGAAGTCAATCCAGTATAACCCTCTCTGATAATACCTTCCCACCATAAGTGGAATGAGTTATGAAAAGAATACATCTACCTAGGTAGAGTTTCTATAAACACGGAAGGAACACATGCACAAGATTCCATGAGGGACCCTGTCATGCTGATTTAATTCACCAGCACAACACTTGGATAGAAAGACAGAAAATAGAAGATAGTATGAATCTGAATGCAAAAGAGCTCTAAGTCTTGACCCTTTTATCATATATTTTCATGCAATATGCATGAAAAAATTAGCTATGTGCCACTTCCATGTAAACTAAATTAAAATGGTGTGAATTAACAAGGCGTATTTGAGGCCTGGGATACTCATCCAACATGTGTGGTTATGTGTAAGCCAGAAAGGGTAGAGAAGACGAACTAATTTAATGGCACTGGGATAATCAAGTACAGATGTGGTTTAATGAATGAAAAACATAACATATGCATGTTAAACTTGCACAGCCAACATTTACAATACCTGGCTGATAATTGAAGCTTACAATGACCTTGTGAGCTTTTCATGGTGCATGTTTTTGCAAGGATGAACTGTTCTTGAACAATTTCTCTGGTGTATTAGGCAAAAAGATGCTTTCCTTCAATAACAGGCATCCCTGTCTTTTCTTGCTTCTTTTGTTCATCAGCAAAACTATGTATGGTCAATGTAAAGCATGTCTGACTTTTTTAATATGTGAAGACTCCTATTATACATCCCTGGTATCATATCTCTAGGTCTCTGGAACAGAACATAACTATATTCCTCACCTTTTACTTTTTGGTAGGTTTCCTCCTTACAACACTAAGTCTACAGAATAACTGGTTGTTATAAGTTATTTTCTGCCCAGTAGTTTCATCTACACAAATATATTTTAAATGTATTTGTAGTCATCTTGCCATATGAGGATGTACAATGTGTCCTCCCCCCACCCCGCATGACAGTTTCTAAAGGTACAATTTTGGTGCAGCAGAAGCAAAAACAGCAAAAACTCAAAAACATAAGTAAAGCAAACTTTTCTAAGGTAGTTGTTATACTTTGTGCTAAGAAATCAACTTGTTACTGTATTATGACATGAGCTACTTCTTTGTTGTTGTTCTTGCTTACTACATAGTGATAGAGATAATTTTTACATTGATGAATATGGAGCAAAGTAGCAAGCCTGTCGGGGATTTCCACATCTACATGGTAAAAATGTGTTTTCATATTTGAAATACACACTGATCTGTATGGTGAACTATATGCTATTAGATACCAAGACAAAAGGCAACACATCCTGATTTGCAGCCAACACTTGTGTCTTGATGAGCAGATGATTCAACTAACATTAAAGCTACCATCCAATTCTGTAAGCAAAATATTGATGATTTAGTTACAAGAAAGAAAAAATTGCAAGAACTTCATATTTCACTAGAGTTCAAAGTCAGTGAGAGCATACACTTTGCTTAAAAATTTCTTTAGAATTTTTCACATAATTTTATTCAAACACTGATAAAATTTGTTGGCTAAATCAATTTTTTTTGTCGAGTTATGCTTTAGTTAGTTAGATAGTAAGCACTAGTTAGAATAACATCTGAAAATTTGGCTAGTTTTGTTTAAATATGCTATCTTAAATATATTTATTGAGGTATCCAAAAGTAATAACCATATAAAAAAATATTACAGTCGAGTTGAGAAGGTAATGTTTTAAAACACATCAACTGTTTACATCACAACAATCAAATAGATATTAATTACCAGATGCCAAATTCCTGTCACTGAACTTTGTAACATATTTGGTGACATACAATCCTACTCAGCTCAAGAGTGATTTTTTTCAAACTTTAGAGAATATTTTTAAAAAGGGTTAAATACAGAAAAATATCTGAAACTAACTGCACATTTATATTTCAATCTTCTATGGCATGTTACCACATGTTGAGGCTATATGGGGAACATACATTTAACACTGGTGTCTTCACAAATAGTTTTGACACAATAAGGTGTGACGTTCAAGTTTCTAAAGTGACAACGTTTTTTCTGCCCTGTTTTTGGTTTACACTTTCCTTCACTAATCTCCCAAATGGGACACATTTACACAGTTAAGTTTTTGATAAAAATGAGCAGTCTTTGCTGTTCTCTTTAAAGGGTTTTTAAATCTTTTTTTTATCACTGAATACTGAGAGCAAAATCAATGCACAGGGGACTTTGCAGTTCAGCTGTCATTGCATAAATCAATATTTAAAATGCACAGTAGTGATTTTTCTTCCATTGAAAGTAGGGCTTTGTGTCCTGAATTTCTTGTTCTATTGAAATACATAACTGTCTAGGCTAGAATACAAACTCTAATATTGACTTATAACTAGATTTCACTAGCTCAATAATGATATTAAAGAACGGTAATAGAACTGCTAATGTTTGACTTCTGTACTCTTCTCGACGATTATTCAAGCTGTCTCTTATTGCGTTAGGGAAATCATCTCTCACCTTCTTCCACTTGCATTCACGAATGGCTTGGTGTAACACTCTTTTGATGGCTCACTAAAGCAAGGTAAAAATAGTGAAGTATCCTGAGGAAGACATGAGCTTATTATCAATTTTTTAATGAGAAAAGCTCGCTTTCCTCCTCCAAACAACTAATTTCAGACAAGGAAGTGATTTGCAAATGCAGTGTGTATCATTGTAATGCCTACTACAGCCTTCCATCATGCATATGATGATTTATGAGCTAGAAGGTGAGGACATCCAATACAGTTTTGCCACTGTATTCCTCTCCTTGCCTTGTCACCATGAAATCTTTCATTCTCTGATTATGTCCCACTTGCACAATGGCCTTTACAACACCCCTCCCAAATGCTTACCTACCCCTAAGCAAATTTCTCTGCTGTGACTGAACATCCCTTGGGCGTACTGTCTGACTGCATTAATGGCAGAGACAAAGGGTAAGAATTAGATGTGTGGTGGCCCTCTATCTAGTATTTTCTACTACTACAAGAACACAAAGGCAGGAGGCTAATGAAGGCAGCTAGTCCTTAACCTGCAACCTGATCACAGTCTATGAAGTTTGCACACTCTTGTGATTCATGCTCTTTTGTTTACTGCTGCTGCTGCATTTGTTGACGTCCTTTTACTCTCAGGGCCATGCAGCGGTCTCAGCACCAAAATCAAAAGACCTGCACGGGCAAGAGGGGGTACGGCGACAGTTAGACCTACAGACTTACTTGCCTGAGGAAGATTGAAGCATGCATCTGACTCTCTGAGGGCTCCAGTGCACATCTGCGTCACCTACAGGGGAGGGGGCGGCTCGGAGGCAGGCGCTGAGGAGGCAGATGGAAAATTGTACAGTGAGGACCTTGACAGCTTCACAGGCGGGGAGCTGGTGTCCCCCCGCCTCGTGATGTATATAAAAGAAGCCCCGCTTGCTCCTTTCGCCAGCTCCCAGGCTTTGCTTGCCCAGATAACTGCAACCAGGGGAATCCCCTGAGAGACTGAGGGTGGGTGGGTGACTTTATTCTCTCCTTCTACTCTGTCACTGAGCAATGCGAGGCGGAGGAAGAGCCCCACGGCGTTATACCCTGGCGGCGGCTGCTGAGCCCGCTCTCGGCTTGTGTCTGTGAATCAGATTAGTGCTTCTTGAGCAGCCTCCCTCATCCCCTCTCCTTTGCAAGTCTCTCTCTTTCCTGAGAGCTGCCTCTGCCTCTCTCCCCCGCTTTTCCTTTATCGCTCTCCAGCTCGGTGCGCCTCTCCATTCTCCGTCCTCCCTGCGTGTGTCTCCCGCCCCGCGCCACTGCTTTCGGCAGGGCCCCTCAGCATGCCCAGCTGTGCTTGGAGAGGCTGGGGCTGCTGAGCCGGGACTTTCCGCCGCTGCCGGGGGGCCATCGCCGCGCGCGCGCGGGGCTGGGCGCAGCAGCTCAGCGGGCGCCCTCCTGCCTGGGCCATTTTGCAGTGTCAGGCTGCGCGTCGCGCCGCTCGTGCCTCCCCGGCTGCAGCCCCCTTCCCGCGCGGTGCTCTTATCCCCTCTCTCTCTTCCCCGCTTGCCCAAAGCAGCAGCAGCATGTCAGGCTCGGGCAGGAAGGACTTTGACGTGAAGCACATCTTGCGCCTTCGCTGGAAACTATTCAGCCACCCGTCGGCGCCGGCCGGGCCGGTGGGGGGCGGCTGCTTGCAGCCGGACGGCAGCTTCGAGCACTGGGGGCCGAGCCAGAGCCGCCTGCTGAAGAACCAGGAGAGGGGCAGCAGCGCCTTCTGGAAGAAATCCTCTTCCTCCAGCCCGCTGAACGGGACCCTGCTGCCCGCCACCAGGCATGGGCTGGGGCAGCGGCCGTCGCCCAGGACCGTCTTCTATGTGGAGACCCTGGAGGAGGAGGAGGTGCGCGGCGGGATGGAGCTTACCCGAGAGCAGGAGAAGTCGCTGGTGCTGCAGGAGATGAAGGAGGAGCCGGCGGACTGTAGCAGCCAAGCAACAGGTGAAGGATGTGGACACAGGTACAGTGACCCGCGCGGCGCAGCCCATCTGTGGGGGTGAGGTTAAGGGGGAGAGGAGATCTGAGGTTTGATGCTCCCCAGACTGTGTCCGTGTTCACGGCCAAGCCAGCCTCAACTTTGGAGGGTTCTTGTTGGTTGGGTTGTTGTGACCAACTTTAGTTGGGCTAGCAAGTGGGTCGTCCCGGCAGGAGGAAGCTCAGCTCCACAAGGCTCATCAGCCTGGGGACTTAGGTCATTGCCACCAGGATTGCACGGGGAGGGGTGTTTGGCTTCTAGGTGTACTCTCGACCTTCCTCTAGCTCTTTACAGCAATGGGCAGGACATGTCTGCTATTCTTCCCTCCCGTAAATTGCTGGTGTCATGACAAGTGCTAATCAAAACCAACTGACTAGCTATTACACATTAGGGGAAAAAATGGTAACTTGAAAAAAAAAGTTTACTAAAAATGTCACTGTGGATGTTTTAAATGGAAAAGACTTACTAAAAGCATCAAAAACCTAAAATTTGATAGAAAAAGATTACCTGAAGATGTGGCACTTTTTTTTTTCAAAATTGTTACCTAAATATTAAAAGATGGTGGCTCAGCATTTTCTCTCTCCTCAAATCAATTTCCTTTACATTGCATAGGCAAGTTCAGAGACAATATAGTATTTAGGACAATGAGAACCTACCTTTAAAATGGTGAACTGTCCAGCTTAAAGAGCAAAGGAGATACCTGAGAAACTACAAGTTAAGACAGTGAGAAAGGTGATTTCAGGCATGTGTTTTTCAGATCCCCATCCCGCCCCCCCCTCCCCCAGTTATTCAGTTATTTTTCTAACTTCTTAGGGTAAAACGAAGTGAAAAGTTAAATTAATAGTATAGTCATTAAAAGAGTGGAGTGTAATTAACATTCAGTGTAGAGGGGACAAGACTTTTTGAGGCAAGTGAAACTGAAGAGTAGATCCCTGAGGTCCATCAACACTGCATCAGTGTCTGTCTCCCCTACTTTACTCATTACATTAGTAACTTTCATTGCATTTCTTTTGCTCTATATTTACTTTTTCCTCAGTTTTATTTATAAACAGAAAGGCAAGTCCTGGTATTCTGTTTGCTGTATTGCAAATAACACATATGTTAAATATCTTATTATGTGCAGAGACAACATTGTATAAGTTCTCTGGGATTCACATGATTGAAGATCAAACTTCATTTGACAGATGCCACTCTAGAGAATGTCAAAGCTTTCACCTGGGGACCAAAAATATATTTAATTTACTTGAAAAAGGCTTTTAACATTTTTTATCAATTAGTGTAGTTCATTTCACAGTAGCTACCTTGTTTAAACAAATGTGGACCATCCAAGGCATGAGTTAGAGTACTTTGTTAAAGGGGAGATCACTGGTGCTGAAATTTTATGTACTTTGGAAATTATTATTCAGAATGAGTTGGGTGTTTAACATAGAATTAAAGATACAAATATTTGCAATGTATATATAAGGAAAACCATCAGCACTTCATAATAAATGCATTTATAGTTCATATACATTTTCTATGCACACATTTATTGTTGGGCGCATCATTGATTTAAGGATCCTAAGAGATGCTGCATATTGACCAAAGAAAAAATACTTTCCAGCCTACTGAATTTGAATGGAATTGCTTTATCCATGAGGATAGGTATGATAATTAGATATGTATTTTCTGACATGAGTTGTGTTTAATGGTTTATGTGTGTTCTTACGTTTTCAGACTGCATTGGTTTTATGTTTAGATTCATTGTTACTTCAGTAACATACAAAGCCATCTATTATTGCTATTATTTTGTTAAACTCATATATTAATTTTTTGAGTAGTTAAAATGGTTAGATTAAAGAAGGGAAAACAGTTTTATTGGTAAAAAAGAAAACAACCTGTTTTTCAAAAAGAAAAATGTATTGATTAAAATAGTTTTACAATACAGGATAATTTCAATTTAACTATTTCAGTTTTCAATACCATGATGTGAGGGTATAAAGTATTGAAATATTTGTTTTTCTGTAATAGAGCATCATCATCTTTATCCTTCTGACATGTACTGTTCGGCACAGTGAGTCAAGTATACTTCTACATTCAAAAAAACTGATATTTCATCTTACTGTTTAACACCTGACTTGATAGCTACCGTGTGCTGCCAACAATCTTCTCTATGCCCTGACCACTTTTGTTTTGCTTTCTATAGTAACTATGCTTGCTGAAATGTAGTATCAACTTCACTGCTTGTTTACATCATTGTTTCTGTAAGATATATGATCCATGGTTCATTGTTGAATGACAGCCTGATTCTATCTAGGTCTATGGCACAAGTGCAAAGCTGCTAACCATATACCAATGTGTTCGGCCCACTGAGTATGAAATTGTTCAAGTCTTGCAGCTCTGGTTTCCCATATTTTGATATGTGGTTTAAGACTGCTGTAACACTTCAAATACTTTTTATTCTGGGAACTGAAACAGCAAACTTGTTTACTACAAACTGGAAGTCCTGTAAGATTTCAGATTCCATTCATACATTGAAATTGTTGGTATACCTTTTGATATTATGATAAACTGAAGATAACGTAAGTTATTCCTAAAATGGTGTACTTTAGTATGATGGTATATCTGTCTTATAGGAAATATAAATCCACAGTATATACAGTAAAAATCCTTTCAAGAAAAGAAAGGAAATAATTTTGCATTAATTGGATGAAGGTTAGCTTTTTCATAACAGTAATTTTAAGACATATTTTAATGTTTGAAATTTTAAATAAATACCTCATAAGCATGAACGAATTGTAGAATTTATTTTTGCTGATGGGTGATATGTTCTTAACATAAACACAATATGGAATAATGTGAGTTCCTGGGGCATGTAATCAAACACTGTAACAGGTATAGGAAGGCAGTGTTTTTATGGGAGGGCCTAAATGTATGATTCCACTTTCTGTGAGTATGAATTTTATTCATGTCTTTCCTTGGGTTCTGATCTGATCTGCATGCTCATGCTCAGACAGTTTATTGGAATTCCTGCCACTGTTCAGGGCAACCGAAACTGTATTTCCCCTCAGTGGTCCATTAAGGGCACCCAATCCCAGGCTTCCAGCATCCCAGCTGTTGCCTTTCTTGGGTGGAGAGAGACCCACATCTTGGTCCCTTTTGACTAGGGTGTTTCCGGGCTACACAGTTCCCTGCTTTCACTATGTTATTCCCAGCAGAGACAGGTTGCCCAAGCACACCTGCTTGCTTTCACTTCAGAGATTGTTAATAGTGTGATAGCCCATGTTTATAGATGCCACACAGCTCTTTTTATGCAAGCCTATTTTATTTTTAAGGTAAAAGCACTGTTCAGAAAACTGATTAAGAACAATAAAAGAACCTACACACATGCTAATAAGCTTACCAGACATCACCCCAACTCTAACATGGGCTCTGGTAAGAGCAGGCCTTCAAAACCCCACAAAAAGATTCTCTTCTGTGATCACAAGTTCATAAGATTCTCAACTCAGAATTAGCATCCAGTGTTATGGATCTCAATAGGCCAAGTCCTTCCAACCCCCCATTAAGGATTGGGACTCACCGTGGACCAGGGATCCTGTCCATTTGCTGGATCAGGAAGAAGGCACCGAGCCAGTTTAAAACCAGACTATTTAACAAAAAAATCCTTTCTTTGTATGTTGGTCCTTGCAGAATCCAGTCTGAACTAGTATATGTGTACCTTTCCAGGGGGTAATCTTCACAGGGTAGTTAATGAAGGAGTTACATTAGCATCTGCCTACTAATAGAGAAGGTACATACAATTCCATAACACCACACACAAAAATTGCATTTTTAATACAATGGACCTCAATGATATTAAACCTAATTCAGTAAGGATTAATTTAATTCAATACATTTTCTCTTAATTCCATAAGGTTTGTCCAGGATATTACAGGATATTGTTAGTCTGTCACAATTCCCATCTATTGAGGCAATAACTTTGTGCTGACAGCTTTTAACAACAGCATACCTTATAGGTGGAACTTCTTTCCTTTGGTGATTCATGACTCTTGACACAGGCTCAGTATTTAGATATGAGCTAACGATTTAGCTGTTTGGTCTTAATTACTTTAACTCTTAAGTTTGACTTTTCTATTCTGTAAAATAGTGTGGAATACATTTTATGAAGGGTATTATACAAATGTCAGTTTGATTGAATCATAAAAGGCACATTTTGCTATGTCAAACTGATTTTGTTCACCTGCAAAGAGTTATGTGGAGCAAATCCCACAAACACGTATGCACTTGCATAAAGTTATGTTAACAGTGTCATTGATACCAACGACACGACTTGCACAAGTAAAGATGCTCATACACATCACTTTTTCCAGGATTGGGCATCATATCAGGTAGAGTACCCTCATAATTTTCTGCCTCTTTTATTGCTACTATCAAATACTTAAATTAATTAAATAGTTAAAACCTCTGCATATATATAGTGCTAAAATAGTTGACAGTTGATTGTTTGATTTAGCTTGGATTTAAAGATTTGATAGGCAACCTAGAGATAACAATAGATACACAAAAACCTTATTAAAAGAACATTGTTAAGATTGCAAAGTCAGCCACTCAGAATTTAGGACGTAACGTTGCCTGTGCAATCTTAATTCAGCCCTCATGGGCATATGTTTTATGATACAGTCTTTAGTTATATGTTCACATACTAGTTTTTCCTGCCTCATGCAGTGCACAAGATGCGCAATTAATCAGCTGTTATTCAATATTTTATTTTAGCCTCATTGTTCAATGTATGGCCCCAGACCTTAATTAAAGCACAATATTGAAACCCTGCTCTGAAGACAGAATTATCAATTTCCTCACAGGATTATCTCTTGTTCCAGTCACTAGAGTATCTGACTGCTTCAAAAATATTAATTAATTTGTCTTCATAACACGTCTGTGAGGTGAGGGTGTTATTATCCCTGCTTTACAAGTGGGGAACTGAGATACAGAGAGATAAAGGTCAAAAATATTCACTAATTTTGGGTGTGCAATTTGAGACTCCTAGGACATGATTTTGCAGAGCATTTAACATCATATATCACTTTATAAGTTCAAAGCACAGTTCCCATTGACTTCTGTTGCAACTGTGAGTGCTCAGCACTTTTGCGAATCAGAGACTCAGTTGAGCATTCAGAAAATGAGGTCCTCTCTGGTGGTCAGCCTAGAATAAGCTGGGATGCTCCCTTTTATACTGTGGCAGCAGTTGGAGCATGCCCAGCACGGTCTGAGAGGCAGGACATCTGCCAACCGTATTGTGGGGTTAACTCCTCTTGCCCAGTGCGTGGTATGTACATCCCGTCACACAGACACCCCTTAAGAGGGACCCTGGTGGGTCATCCATCTCCCGCTCCTCCCCTCCCAGCCTGTAGAAGAAGTCTGCGTTGGAATGAACCTTACGAGGTCGATGACACGTGGAAGTCATACGGTTGGAGCCAGAGGTACCAACGCATAATCCTGGGGTTGGTGTCCTTCATGCTGTGTAACCATCAGAGGGGTGCAGGATCGGTAATCAGTGTGACGGTGCTATGGAGCAGATAGTAGCATAGAGCATTGATAGCCCACTTCACTGCCAAGGGCTCCTTCTTGATCATCGAATATTGTGTCTCCCTGGGGAACAGTTTATGGATCAGATATAAAATGGGGTGTTCTTCTGCATTGATTTCCTGGGATAGGACAGCCCCTAATCCCACTTCTGAGGCATGGCCCTGTCTGGTTTCAGGACCAGTATGATCAGGCTTCACCATTCGCTTCGAGATTCTTCCACCACTCCCAGCTCAAGCATCGTCTCTAAATCCCGGTGGACAGTGTTCCACATCTTCCTGGGGAGGGGCCAGCGGTCATCCTTTACCCTCTGTCACGGTGTTGTTGCAATGTGGTGGCTTATGATTGGTCTGCCCTGGGAGTGTTGACAGGACGTTCAGGTTGTCCTGTAGGAGACGTTGTAATGGTTCCTGTTGTGCGGGGCCAAGGCCTTCTCCCATTACCACCAGCTTCGGCTCTGGAGGTTCTCCCACAGGGGGACCCAGTTCCAGTTCTGGGGGCGAAGGTGCGATGAATAAGGCCTCTTTGTCTTCCAGGCTTTCAACAAGTTCATGTGATATGTGCATACATGCTTCCGTCACCCCGGCAACCTGATCTCATAATCTACTGGTCCTACCTGGTGAGACGCCTCAATGGGGCCTTGCCACTTGGCTAATAGCTTCAACTCAGTGTAGGGAAATAATAGTAGAACCCAGTCCCTGGGCTCAAAGCTGCGTACCTTAGTCCCTGTGTTGTATTGTTACTCCTGGGTTCACTGGGCTTGTAACAGATTCACTCGAGCGAAGGTGCCCAAGGCCTGGAGATGCTCATGGAGTCATAACACATAGTGGGTAGTTCCCAGGACCTGTATCTCTTGTGCCTCCCAGTTGTTTCTCAGGAGGTTGAGGATGCCCTGAGGTTGTCTCCCACAAAGGAGCTCAAAGGGGAGTCAAGGCTTGAGGGACCTCCCACACAGCAAACAGTAGAGTGGGGCAACAACAAGTCCCAATGTCAGGGATCATCTTCTATGAAGATGTGGAGCATTGACTTGAGAGTTCCATCAAAGCATTTGACTAACCCATCAGTTTGTGGGTGGTACACTGAAGTCCTGAGGGTTCTAATCTTCATGAGGTGGCACAACTCAGCTATCAATTTGGAGGACAAATTGGTGTCCTGATCGGTTAGGACTTTCGTGGGTATCCTGACCTGAGCAAAAATCTTCACTGACTGCGTCACAATGTTAGGGGCCATAGGCGTGCGCATAGGCCTTGGGGTTCCGTGTCATATAATCAATAAGTACAAGAATGAATCGGTTCCCTGTCCGGTCTGCTGGCACTCGGGACAGGAGCCACAATAATCCCTTATTTCCTGGTGTATTCCAGGCCAAAAAAAAACCCAATGTGCTATCCTCTGGAGTATCTTCTTTCTACCAAGGTGTCCCACCCAGGGTACTGCGTGAGCCAGCTGCAAGAGATTCCGGTGTAATCCAAGAGCTGTCAGATAATTTCCTGTGTTTGGGGTTCCTGCACCACTTGGTAAAGGTGTTCTCCCCAGATCACAAACTGTGGTCCTTGGGAAGGTTGAGGGGTATTGTCCCCTTCTTGGTCTGGGGTTGCCACCTGTTCCCAGGCTTGATTTAAGAATGGGGGCTGTCAAGGGTCCTTCCCCACTCTGAAATCTAGGGTACAGATGTGGGGACCTGCATGAGAACCTCTAAGCTTAACTACCAGCTTAGATCTGGTTTTGCTGCCACCACCCAAATTATTTATGAGTTATTTGGGAAACTCTGTCTACCTCCCCCTCAGAATATCTCCCTCCCAAGTACTATAACCCTTCCCTGGGTAGCCTTGAGAGACTTCTCCACCAATTTCCTGGTGAACACCGATCCAAACCCTTGGATCTTAAAACAAGGAGAAATTAACCATTCCCCCTCTTTTCCTCCCACCAATTCCTGGTGAGTTCAGATCCAACCCCCTTGGATCGTAAAACAAGGAAAAGTCAATCAGGTTCTTAAAAAGAAGGCTTTTAATTAAAGAAAGAAAGGTAAAAATCATCTCTAAAATCAGGATGGAAAATAACTTTACAGGGTAATCAGATTCAAAGAGCCCAGAGGAACTCCCTCTAGCCTTAGGTTCAAAGTTACAGCAAACAGAGGTAAACACTCTAGCAAAAGGAACATTTACAAAGTATCAAACCTCCCCTATCCCTTTCTACCTTGAGTACATTTTTTCATTATGCAATTATGTCATCATTTAGTTGTACAGGGCAAACTACATTGTCTATGAGCTGAGAAAAAAAGCCTTTAGCAAAATATACTGCACATGCACAGTGTACAATTTTCAGTCGGTCATAACTTGATAGGATGAAAGCCAGATTACATAGGAACATGCAAAAGCACTTATTCCTAACATTTGCTATTTTCAAATGAAATATCAAATATCAAAATATCAAACCCTAGCCTCTTTTAGCTGTAGGACATTTTTAGAAAAGGTTGCAAGAATTATCTGTAATTAGAAAAGTGTATATTTTTCATTCTCTTCATTCAGACTCAAAACTAGCAAAACTATTTCTATTCCAACTTTTTTAAAAAAATATCATCTTTGGGCAGAGACTGACCCTGGAAAATTTCATCCCAAAGGTGAAAGTTTCAAGTTCCACTATAACAAATGAAAACACATCACATATATATCCAAAACAGTATGGAAGAGTATCAGAGAACACCTCTGACACAAATGCATAGGGTAATCATATCTTCACAGCTGTCTACAGTTTTGTGCAAATTCCTAATTAGCTTCTCTGAATAATTGAGTTGACATCTTAAAGTCCAAAAGCAGTAATATTTTCTGTACAATTCTGGAATATTTGAATCACGGGATCCATAAGTGTACAGTAACTCACTTAAAGTCGTCCCGGTTAACGTTGTTTCGTATCTTGCTGATCAATTAGGGAACATGCTCATTTAAAGATGTGCAATGCTCCCCTCTAACGTCGTTTGGCAGCCACCTGCTTTGTCCACTGCTTGCAGGAAGAGCAGCCCGTTGCAGCTAGCTGGTGGGGTCTTGGAACCAGGGTGGACCAGCAGCCCCCCTATCAGCTCCCCGCTCCCTTAAGTTCCCTGTGCAGCAGCTGCCCAGCAGGCTAACAATTGCAGCTGTCCCTCCCCCCACTGCCATGTGCTGCTCCTGCACTCTGCCTTGGAGCTGCTTCCCGAGACTCCTGCTTGCTGTGTGGGGGAGAGTGGAAGAAGAGGGGGGCTAATGTCAGGGTGTCCCCCTCCCCCTTGCTCCTGCACCCTGCTTACCCCATCTTCCATAGAGCAGGAGGGACACACAACAGGGCTCAGGATGGAGGGAGCTTGCTGGCAGCAGCTGCATCTCAGCAAGCTGATCTAATTAACAAGGCAGTGAACTTAAAGGGGAAAATGCACATCTCTCTCACCCACGGTGTGTGTCTCTGTCTGTCTGTGATGCTGTCTCCCCTCCCTCCATTCCTGCTGCCTTGTAGAATGTGAGAGTTAACCCTTGAGAGCTCAGCCAATTGCTAGTTCATCATTTAGCAGTAAGGCATTCCCTGGGAAATATCCCACCCTCTGACTCTTCCACCTCAACCAAGCTTCACAATCATCATCACTGTGTACTGGTATTAAATTGTTTGTTTAAAACTTATACTCTGTGTGTGTGTGTGTGTGTGTGTGTGTGTATATATATATATATATATATATATATAGTCTTTTGTCTGGTGAAAAAGAATTCCCTGGAACCTAACCCCCTCTTTTACATTAATTCTTATGGGGAAATTGGATTCACTTAACATTGTTTCGCTTAAAGTCACATTTTCCAGGAACATAAGTACAACGTTAAGTGAGGAGTTACTGTATCTCTTAAGGAGGGTGAAACTTTTTATTCTCTCACTTGCTGTTTTAATTTTAACATCAAAAATTTAAAAAATGCAACTTATTCACTTCATTTTGGATTTTAAGAAACTTCAATATAAACATCTTGAATTTAAAATGTGATATTGTAAACTGCTTATTATACACACTGGAAAAATAATGTAAGCTTCTACCTTCCTTTTTCTTATAAAGTTCTTAATATTACTTCACTTCTTGCTCCAGGGGAAAAGATCCACCACATAATAAGACTGCTGGAGTCTTAAACAAAACCTTTCTGTTCCATTTTTCTCCACTGTGCATACACATTCTTGAGGCAGTAGTAGTTCTGTACTAAGTACACAGAGAAGCTGTACTTGCCTAGTTAAACCTTAAGTTTTAACTTGACCAGTTTAGCAATTTCAGTTGGCTAACTTGGGAATTAAATGGAAAGAAGAATGTGCTAAAAGGAAGAAAAGTGCAAATGTTGCCCATAGCTAGAAGGTGGTTACTTGGAAAAAGTCTTTCCTGTTTTCACAAGATTAATTCACTGGGGAGATGTCATTCACAAACAGATGAGGATTCCTTTTTCAGCCTAGAATGTGATGAGTGTTTTGCAGCACACACACACAGTCAGTGGAGTGTGCTTTGTTGCTAATCTGAAAATTACATTTCTTGGTCTTTGTTCAGTTGTGCCAGTATATGAATGTTATTTAAATTGGTATATATTTTTGTCAAAAATAATTTTTATAGTATAGTTACCTTATTGTGTAACAGATTAATTAGTACTGTATTTGCTTGCATTCTAATTACCTGTGAGAGCAGCTAGGGATTTAAACAACAATAATCAACTTTAGATGGATAAAGTGTACACTAATCAGTGACCTCTTAATAAGTAGACTTAATTATTTTTGAATGAGAAGTTTTATGGTCTTCTATCAACATATTTTGATCTTATACTCTTTTTGTTATGTACTTCCTTAATAGGATTTAGTGCCATTGGGAATTGAGCCATAGTAGTCTTACATCAAAAACTACCATCACAGTTAAAAGCCGTTAATAGGGGCAAAAGATCAGTATTACTCTTCTGCTAAACCTTTAGATACATGCTATGTTCTGCCACTGTTTGACCTCTTCAAATGGCATTTCCTTGCAAATCTCTACATTGCATGGAAATTCATTTAAATAAACATTGCGAAGCTAGTTTCTGGGCCTTTAAGTATTCTTTAAGATTAGGTACAATTGAAAAGGTTTAATTCAGGTAAATGGTGTTAGAGTGGATGCAAGGATATGAGTTTACAGTAACCTTATGAAGACTATAACATTTTTCTGCAATCTAATTATTACTGTATATAATCTTTTAGTGGTTCTCTTACTTTTCTAATTTATATTCAACTTACAAACATTGTGTTGTTTTTTGTATAAGGCCATCTAGTATTTTGGAAATTAATACATGCAGAATTATAGAATTATAGGTATGTAAGTCTGGAAGGGACCTTCAGAGGTATCAAGTCCAACCCCCTGCATGAGGCAGGACCAAGACCATCCCTAAATGCTTTGACTAAGAAAATACCTTACAACTTATTTTAATAATTCATTCATGCAGACATCACACAATGGACCTGGATTGCAAGAATGGATAATGATGTAAAATGCTGCCATGTGACAAAAAAATTAGATTGTGTGGTGACGATAGTATTACTGATATTTATTTACTGAACCAAAGGCCCCAAATCAGGATAATGTCCACATTGTGCTAGGCAAACATGCAGGAAGGTTTGATTCCTAAGAATGAATAACTTAAATTTGAGCAGGAAAGGTGGGAATGGTTGGTAACAGATACTGTGAGTGTAGGGAACTGACCTGTGAGTCTATTGATGACAAGCAATACAATAGATGAATCTTAAGTTATGTTTTTAAAACAGAAATATCAGTGAGATAGGGTGCAGAATGTTGTCTGTTACACATAGCTGATAGAAAACAGGTAAAAGGTTCAACCTCCAAGAGAAAGGAGGGGAGTTAAAAGGAGGTCAAAACTTGCAAAGGTGAAGGTTAGGTGAAGAAGCACGGGAATCTCCTTTGAGATAATGTGAGTTAATTTCAGGGATAAGGCTGCATGGGTTCTTGAAAATTAAAAAAAAAAAAAAGATGTTTTACTGGAATCAGTCTTTCATGACCTGGCTGATAGAGTTGTGTTTGCATGCATGGAGAATGGGGCAAGCTGCAGCTTTTTGATCAGAATGAAGTCTGGTTATGAGTAACTTTTTGTGAGGCCATAAATAAGGGAGTAGCAGTAATTAAGATTGATTATGGATGAAATCAATGAATGAATGATTCAGCAGAGTGAATGCCAAGGTAGTGGGGGCTGTCAGTGCACAAGAGTCTGCAACATCTATTTGCTGCCTAAGAAGCCCCATTATGCACAGCCTCTTCTCCCCAAAGACCCAGGAGATCTTATCCAAGGTGGAACATGTCTGGAGTGTGTAGCCAGCGTGATCAGCTGGGCAGTTGCGCACAACAGTGGAGAGCTACTAGGTATGGTTGCCAAGCTGGGCACTCAGGAAAAGGCATTTCAAAAATGTGCAGGGCTTTGCACGTGTGGAGACCTTCTGGTCTCTGTGACCCCTGGGCAGTGGAGCTCATAATTGTGGTCAGTGCCAGGCTGTAAGGGCTCGGACTCACCCCTGCGGCGCCTCCTGCTGGTCATCTAGGGAATCAGCTCAATCCAGCCCAGAGCACCCTCTGCAGGCCGGTGATCTGCCTTACCGCTTCTGGCCCCCGTATCCCTCCCAGGACCCCGCTGCCCTTACCTGGGGGCTGCCCCCTGGCAGAACCCCTTTCTCTGGGTTTCTCCTCCCCAGGGAACCCCCACCCACTATCCCTACCTCACCTCAGGATAAGGCCACTGCCAGTCACCAACTAGCCCCCGCTAGTTGGCAGACTGCAGTATAGGCCACTCATCATCAGCAAGGTTGGGTTTGGACCTGCTAGCTTAGCCTAGCCCTGGGCTGCCCTCTGCAACCCCCAGTACCCCTTGGCCTTCTTCTAGGCCGCAGCCTGGAGCTTTCTAGGCTGGAGCTCCCCAGCCTTTCCCCAACCCAGCTCCACTCAGGTACCCTGTGTCTAGCTCCCTGCAACCAGACCCTTTTCTCTCTACAGCCAGAGAGAGACTATGTCTGAGCTCCTGGCTCCCTGCCTTTATAGGGCCAGCTGAGTCTGTTTGGGGCGTGGCCCCAGCTGCAGCCACTTCCCCCAATCAGCTCAGCCTTCAAGCTGCCTTCTCCCTGGGCTATCTCAGGCTCTTCCAGGCAGGAGCAGGTGTCCACCCTGCTACACAGGCATTATGGGAGAGCTGTTGGTGGACTGTTGGGGTTGACATAGGCAATACAGTGTCTACATTCATGCTGCGTTGAGCTCAGTACATCAACCATGGCTCAACACTGCTCAGGAAGATGATGTTACAATGTTGGCATAATGGAGAGTTTAGGTCTGTGGGAGACAAATTTAAGTGTAAACATATGCACAACTAGGTCAATGCAAGGTGGCTTAAGTTAACCTAACTTGTAGTGTAGATAAGGCTTGAGATGCTTAACTGCCAACTGTGCCTTTGAAACTATCTGCTACAAAGTGTTACACTATGAGTAAGGCTATGTTTTAGTTATGGTTATTTTTAGAAAAAGTCATGGATAGGTCACGGGCAGTAAACAAAAATTCACAGCCTGTGACCTGCCCATGACTTATACTATATACCTGACTAAATCTTGAGAGTGCAGCGTGTGCTTGTGGCGGGGGGGGGGGTGCTGGGGGGGAACCTGGGGGGGCCTAACTGGTGCTGGGGAGGCCGCAAATGTTTGGGGAGGGAGCGGGGGAGCGCTGTTGGTGCTGGGGGGGCATGGACCAGGGGGATCCAAGAGTGCATGAGGGGGGTGTCCAGTTGCATGGGGGTGGTGCAGATGCAGGGTGGGCAAGCCGTGGGGGTGCCGCGAGTGCTCAGGTGGGAGCAGCCCAGGAGCCCTGCTGGTGCTGGGTGGGGGTGGTGCTGAGCCCACCACCCAAACTCCTGCTGCTGCTGGGGGGAAGCGGTGGCCTGAGACTGCCCCAGCCCTGGCTGCTGCAGAAGTCACAGAGGTCAGGGAAAGTCACAAAATCTGTGACTTCCCCTCACCTCTGCGACAAACTCGCAGCCTTAACTGTGAGGTATGTGGATCTGTTACATTCATTAGAGAACTTGGGGCTGAGATGTCAATGCATGAAAACTACTGCACAATACCTAAATACAGTTTGTTTTTCATCTTTTCCACAGTAGTTATGGTATAATACATTTATTACTTAGCTGTTTCAGAACAGTGTGTGTGAGAGACTATACCACAGTACAAATTGCTATTCCAAAATGTAACAAGGGGGTTCTATCATTTCATGCTATATGGCATTAGTCTCCTTTAAATGAAAGATTTCACATGCTTCATTATGCTTAATTTCTCTTGGCAAGCCACAGTTCTTTACCAATGTTGTAATGTCATGACAGTGCTAGTTAACATTGTTCTCAGGATGCCTTGTTAATTATTCCCAGTAGACAGGAGAAATAGGAATACTCATCCTCTAGAAGTAGTTAGTATGCTACCTTTTTTCCACTGATATGCTTTGTAGGAAGGCACCTTCTTGCCTCCATCAGCCTCCGGGTTTGTCCCTCTGGCAGTGGGGCCTGGAGTAAATCAGACCTACTGAAAATGTTTGCAATTCTTTGCGTTTATTTTTTAAATGTTTACAGAGTAGGCCCAGGTATTTCTTTTAAGTGAATCACAAACTCACAACAGAAAAGAAATATATTTCCTTGCCCCCTCCCCAGGGCATTTCCTTATTACACTGGCTTCTGGTTGCCAGGCCTTCCCCAAACAGCAGTACACTTGATTGTTTCTATTATAGGAAAAGAACAGCCTTCCACCTAGGAGAAGCCTTTTCTCCTTGCTGCCCCTAACCTTACTGCAGCGTGTTTCTCTTCCCTCCTCCCTGTCTCTCAACAAACAGTGGGTTTATAAAAGTCACAGCAGCCCTTAATAGGACTCAGGTGTTTCTAAGTAACCTGAGATATCCTCTTTTCAGCTCATAGGGAAAAGGGTCTTTGCCATTTTAGGACTGATATATCTACCCTCCACCACTCTTATAACTGTCATGTCTGACTTTGTCACAGCTTTTACTTTTAAATCTTTAAAAATTGCATAACATTCCTATCACCATCAATTGAAAGGCATATATCCACTGGTTTTTGCTTTGCCATTCAGCACAATTGACTTGACATGTCTGCTATTTTGTACGATACCTAAATGAAAATCTTCTGTGTTTTCTAATATCTCTGTTCAGCTTCCTGAGTGAAGGAGGTATACTAATTAAAACGTTGAGAGTTCAAGTCTTGAGACTGAGAGAATTTTTTTTCAATATTTTTATTTTCATGAATTTTAATTATAATTTACACTGGGGGTGGGGGTGGGGAGGAATTACAGTACCAAGCTTGAACTCTGTCCTTTGTATTATTTAGTTAGTAATAATTATTTGGTCCTTAATGTAACTTTGAATGGCAAAGCTTTTTAAGGCATGAAGTATTTTGAGATCCTCTGATGAAAGGCATTGTGGTCCAGACATTATTTGGCCCTTATATGGGAGCCCAGAATGGGAAGGGGCCTACTTAAGGACCAACCAGAATTGCAGTACCTCTACTCTTACTTCCTCCCTATTCCACTAGAGGCACACAGTGCTTCAAAGATAAAAGGTGGAGCAAAAGCCTTGCTTCCCTCTGTGTTCAAATAAAACAGTAGACATTGGGTAGCACATGCAAGGCACAAGCCCACCTGAAACCCAAACCTAAAGAGGAGGCAGCATATGTAGTGGCAAAGTCTTATGAAGCATTCATGCAGCTCCACACAACAAAAATTTACTGAAGCACACAAGCAATCAGGCTACAAAACTGGCAGACAAAAGGAGAATTGCTGGGACATCACACAATCCATATCAATGGAAAAAAAGATAGGTTGTATGTGTTTTAAAAAAAATCATTGTATAAAACAGTGCAAATCCAAAAGAATCCATGAGGTACATGCATCCCCACAGCACAATACAGAGGAATATGTTTTGTTGAAGGAGTCATTCGTAAAACAGCAGGAATAGCAAGAGGTTTAGTTGTAGCACCCCAGTTGGATCAAATGGTTACTCTTTGTGAGAAATGCTTCGACATTAAGCTTACATCAGTACACTGAAAGTCAATGAGACTTGTGTTCCTGCATCCCAGCTGCTTTTGAAAATGTCCCCCATAATGTCCACAAAATATAAAAAAAACTCTTAAAGTACTTCATATTCACTGCTTAGAAATTATTTGCTAATATGCATGCAGTGCACTCTGAAAACACAATGTAACATGTTTACATATCTAACCTGTACACCCAGACACCCTCATGTCTTGATAACAGAGCATTCCAGTATCTTAAATTTGATCAAATTGTTAATGGCAGTGAAACTATCCTGGTGCCAGTGGCACTAGCACTTGCCCGAATAGATGACATAATTTTAGGATCATTCTTTATTATTATTTGTTTCCAGGACCATCCACAGTGCTCTAGGCACTGTACAAACATAAAGGAAGGCAAAATGCCTGCCCAAAGGACTTATGTAAAATGACAGATAAAATTGACAAAGAGTACTGGAAAGGGGCATGCCATGAAAATAAAGTGCTCAAAGTGATAATGGGCCATGTCCTGATATTTTGATAACAGGATGTTTTTATCAGTGGTGTAGACTTTTCCCCAATTGGTCAATCATCACATTATTAGTCAGATAATTTCTTGTAGGTCTCCTGGGAGAGGTCGGTCTTCAGAAGAGATTAGAATGCAGAGAGGAATGAGGACTTGTGGACCAGCTAAAGCTGGGCTTTACATGTGTAAGGATACACAAAAAAATGTATAACATAAAGTTCACAGAGAAATCTGTATTTGCTGCTTTGTTCTCTGTCTATAAAATGGGGATTATAGTACTTCCTTTAAAGATAAATCCATTCATGTTATGAAGTACTCAGATACTATGGTGATGGGAGGCATATAAGTAACTGAAATAGTACACCCATTATGCTGGTCATGTTGACATTTAAATTATCATAATTAGACTTCAGCATGAATTACTAACCGCCCCTACTATCCCATTACCCCTGCTGGCCATATTGTAAAATCACCTGAAATGTAGTAATATTTTTCATAAAGATAAAACCTAAATTTTAAATTTAAAATGGCAATGTTCAGAAATGTTTGGTTAAGGCAAATTTCTATACTTATGATTGTAAACTAATTGTTGTTTCCATAGAAAGAAGGAGGATGTAGCATTACTAGGAATTGCTAGATGGCACTATTTCAGAAGCTCTTGTTAGCTCTATTTATCTGAATGCGTTGGAATTAGCTTTTGAAAAAAGTGCTTATTATTTGTTGTGATGCACTTTAAAAAAAAAAAAAGCTGAGCATATCTCTAGTAAAATCTTTTTTCCTTAAGTCTGACTCTAAGCATATTTTTTCGTAGGTGTAGTTAGTTGCTACGTTCAGATTATATTTAAACAAATAGACACATTTTTACACTATGTAAAACATGCATAGTACTAAAATATTACATAAATGATAACTTTTTAATTGTACTAGCTGGAAGAAAAAAAGTAGAATCATACTTTCTCTAGAAGCTGATGAAGACTGAATGAACTGTGAGGTTCATAGCTAGCTTACTGGTGGGAGGAAGAGATGATGATCTCTATTCTGAGTGCCTCAAAAATGCTGAGAAAGGCAGGTAAGGGAAGAAGGGGAGATGCCCCGGAGCTGAGGGGAGTTTACAGATAGTGGAGGGGTGAGGAGGGAGGGACTGTTGGGCTGATATTTTTCCACAGTAAGGGAAGGACCCTCCACTTCCTGGTACCTGGGCCCTAAATGGATGACGAGTGAAGCACATGTGTTTTCTTGCTTATTAAACCATGAATTATAAGTGACAGATTAGGTTTTACACTTAAAATAGATTACATTTTGAAAAATGTTTTCTTGCTGTGTGAGTCATAAATACATTTGCTGTCTATAATGAGCTTGAGCTTGCCCACTTTTCAGTTAACCAAAATGTGGATACCTCAGGCCGGGTTTTCAGAAGTGCTCAACATCTGCAGCTCCACGTGAAGTTAATGTAATCTGTAAATATTCCACATAACGGTTATTTGGCACAGGTTTCAATTGTTTCTGTCATATTTGGTATGTTTGAATGTTGAGGGGTGTGGAGAAGTGTTGATCTTTTTGGATCAAATTGTGGTTTGGTTAGCGTTGTAGAACAACGGAACTGTGGCAGATACCTACATCACAGGTAGTAACATGAGAGGGGAAGCAGGCTAAGCAGAACCAGTACATCTCACTTTCACACACAGGTGGATGGGAAGGTTTGGAATGAGATGGAGATGGAAGGGCAGAGTCTAGGCCCTGCTCTAACACACTGGCCAATATACCAGAGAGAAAGGAATCATTTGATTGGCATTACAGTTCTTTGTGATGGTTTGATGGAAAGAATTTACCTCTTTCTAACATTACCATCATTATAATAACAATGTAATTAATAACAATAGAAATATTTGCACCCCCATTCATTATTTTGAATGTGCCTTACAAGTATTACTGAAATAAGTGAACACTTCAAACTTTAAGTTGGGAGATAATTTAGATTTTACTTAAACAGAGAAATGAGTCTATGATAAAAAAATAAAATAAAGAAAAGAAAAGAAAAGAAATCCTGCATGAACAGCTTTTTAAAAAAACAATGCCATCAGCATGAAACATAGTCAACTTCAAAAAAAAAAAAAGTTACAAGAAGCTGCTACTTGTACTACTACGTAGCCCTTTGGTTTTATAGTCAGATGTTCCCTATGTTGTCAAATGCTTTTTCTCTTCTGTTGGTGTGTAAATGACCCACACATACAAGAGGGAAAATTAAATAGTTAACTAACTCTAAAGTGGAAATAACAAACCTGACTATAGATAAAATAAAATTCAAATGCACACACACAGTAAACATCTTGTAAAAAAGGGGAAAATCATTGTTGTCTACTGTTTAATTTATAGTAACATTAGGTGTTTGTAATAGTTCTTGGGAAAAAAAATTCTGACATATTATGTTGTCATCACCTGCTTAATCAAAGAAAGACATATTTGCAGTATTTGAACCTAAACATTGCAACATTTAGAACTTGATAGTGAAAGTGACTAGAAACTCTAGGAAAACTGATTTTATTATGCAAGCTGCAAGAAATGCAAAATGTAAATAATAAAAAGTACACAAGTATTTTTTGTTTGTTTTAGTAATTGAAAGTATTGTTAGCAATATAAGGCATTTATTTATCTGTGAAGTAAGGCAAGTAAACGTTTCCTTTTCTTTAAATATATGGGGGAACTGAGACACACAAAAACAGCACCTTACATTTTTATCAGAGATCCTGAGCACCTTCAAGTTGCAGTTGGTGCTGCAGGTGATAAGTACTTCTGAAAATCAGTGCCATTATATCTGAAGTGGAGAACCATACCTTGAGGCACCCAAAATCAGTGGCTGAATGTGATTGGTCAAACATCAAATCTCTAAATAGAACTTAGATATCCTGACACCCATTTTTGTGATTTGACCATTAGATTAGTTTCCCAATTGAAAGATCCTTAAGAAAGCTTGCAACAGTATACAACTCATAGATTATTCATTTTTTTTTCTTTTATTACTTCATGCATTTACCAAAACAAAAACAAAGTTGGCTTAGAGAAAAGAATAGAAGGAGAGAGATTGTAAAGCAAAGTTGTGGTAAAGAGTGCATTTTTCATTTTGGTAGATATATGTGCTCTTTTAAACTGTACATAGCAGAACCTCAACCCTTGTGTTAATATTTTATAACCTTAACCATATAAAAGTTTAACTCTGAGGATAAAAGTAATACATCAGCAGAAGCTCGCTGCTGAATAAGAATGGTTTGAAAAGGTTTCTTAAGTTCAGAGAAGAAAGCATTGAAATCATTTGTGAATATTTCATGTGACAAGAACCAGTTTCAATGAAAGGCTTCAACTTTTTGGTACAAAGACCATCAAAAGATTAGGTTTAACCTTTGGGAAAGGTTATTCCACTAATACCAAACACAGAAGTATGTGAAATCCTTGCTCACCTTTGTTTTTAATACATATGTCTCTGTGATAAATTAAAAATATGAGTATAGTAAAGATGCCTTCATCCCATGGAGAGATTATAAAAGCAGATGGAGAGGAGAAACATTTCAATTCAGTATTTTTTTTAGTAAGAAAGATCTCTATGGCCTATTTCACATGCAGGAATTGAACTGCAATATCTGTACTGGTTTTAAATTATTTAAAAGTGGCTGGAGAGTTTGACTGGCTGGTTGGGATGCAGCAACATCAATGGAGAGCAGTTAAACCATCTCAGATTCATGGACGATATTGTGTTGATCACCGAAAATACTACAGAAAATGCTGCGAGAACTCAACATAAAAAGCAGCCAAGTCAGACTGAAAATTAACCACTCCAAAACAAAATTTATGCAGTCTGTTACCTTTCCAAAAGCCCAAATAACAATCAAGGGAGAACAAATAGAAGAAGTTGAGCAATATGTTTATTTGGGCCAAGAAATTAACATGCACCTCGATCAGGAAGGTGAACTCTTGCGAAGAAAGAAAGCAGGTTGGTGCGCATTCAATTCTATCAAGGATGTCCTCCAAGGAAAACTCAATAAGGCAACACGCGCCAGCCTCTTCAACTCAACAGTACTGCCAGCAATGTTGTACGGCAGCGAAACATGGGTGCTGATGAAGACAGAGGAGCAGCAACTGTCTGTCACAGAGAGGGCGGTGGAAAGAAGTATTCTGGGAATTTCAATCCGCTTGCCATTGTAAAGCATTTTGACCTCTATGATTAAATATTTTATTTATGTAGAATGATATAATTTGCCAAAAAAATAGATCATGACCTTTAATTTTTGTTTTCACTTTTGTTCATTATACTAGTGACCAAGCCTGTTACTATTCATGAAGGAGATTTCAACCTTGTATTATTATAGTCGCTTGGACATTTTATAATGGTACTTGAAACCAGGGGTTTCAAAACCTTTTTCACAGGGTTTTAGTTTGTTTTTGGCAGAACTCATTGAGTACAAGCCCACCGTGGTCAGTCGGTCCTTCAGTCCTTGTATAGATTGTGCCGATCACAACACATCTTCCATTCTTCTCAAATCCTGGCCTTCCTTCTCCATGTGCGGCCATGTCTTTTCATGATAAAATCTTCCCATCTCTTTGGCCAAGGGGTCGTTTCAGTTCCCATGGGTACCGCTCGGCAACAGCTGCAGTCCATTGGTTGTCAGTGAGCCTCGCTATATGCCTGGCCCATCGCATTTTACTATTCCTGCTCTTAACAACGATGTACCACACTCCACTCTGCTGTTTGATCATTTCATCGGGGACTCAATAGCCCTATCCTTTTTCTTTTTCACCCTGTTCCCAAAGTCTCTTCTATGAATGTGCTCTGGAGATCACCAAAAATTTGTACTCTACAGACTGCAGACACCCTGTGCACAGAAACTGTGCAGGCTGCTCCTCGTCACATAGTAGAATCGCTCTAGCTCCACCATATTCAGACATAATAATGGAGCTCCATTTTAAGGCTGGACAGAGTGGGGTTCAGAGAAGTTACCAGTAACTGACTTATCAGAGAACATACAGTGAATCAAAGTCAGAGCTGGGGATAGAAAACAGGTCAGGAGGAGAACCCACCAGATTAGTTAAATCCCATCAAAATAATTTTCATGATGTGTTCTAAAGTATCATTAAAGATAAAACACAACACTTCCATTCTCATAGAATAGACTTATTGCCCATTGTGAATGTAACTTATTTGTATGAAAATTTGAGATATATTTGACTGTTGCATAACAATGCAAATAAAGATGATGGACAAAATTCAACTTCAGTTGAGGAAATCAAATCAAAGCTGCTCTAATGCATAAACTAGAGCTAGCTCAGGATATTTCTGTCAGTATTTTTTTAGTGAAAAAATGCAGACACTTTCATGAACATTTCTCCCCCCCCCCACCACCACCTTTTTTTTGACCATCTCTCGTGTGTACACTCACTAACCTTTCATTAAAATGATAACCAAAAGCTTGTTAACAGTCTCTGAAATCCTGTGAAAAACATACACGCCCTAAGCCTTCCAAAAGTAGAAGTTTTGCTTGGAAAAGGAGGTCAGGATTTGTACTACATGACCACATTTCAATCTCAGTTACAACAAAGTCAACCCAGAATAACTCACTGTAACTGAGATCAGACTCTTACTCAATATGTTCAAAAAGTAAACCATGATTGCTGTACCTTTAAAAGGAATGTATATGAAAAAAAAATAGGATGCAGCATATGAATTTTCATAACATTTTAAATATCTTGATGAATAGACAATTTCACTTAATTTCTTGGTCCGTTATGTTTCATTGTTTTAAGTGTAGCACTAAGAATATTTTTGCTATCAATTTTTTAATCTTTGTGAGCAGAACCTACTTTACTTCAAATATCTCTAGAACTCATAAAACATTTAATGTGTAAGGAAGTGCATAAAACATATCCTTGTAAGACTGTGTAGTGCCCACCACTTTCTCAAAAATATAGAAGAGGTTTTGGAACTTAGCACAAAATATCTGCAATGAATTATCTAATACTTGTTAGATACCATTGTTTTTTATGATAGTGTAGAAAACAGTTCATGAAGAGCAAACTACTTTTGTTTGGGGTTTTTTACCCAACACTGTGGATTTGCCAAGTTGAAGTGAGAGGACAGACAGCATATATATTGAGAACAGTTGTGCATTGTCTCATAAACTGATCTTTTTCATGACACAGACAAACAAATACAAGGGCTGGATTCTCAGTTGGTTTAAATCAGCAGAGCTCCAAGAATCTGACCCTATATTTTTGGTTGAAACCAATGGCAATAATTATGAAATTAAATAATTTTTGTGTAACATTCATCTGTACCTGTACATATTAAAGGTTAATTTCTATGCTAAGTTGTACAGTAGTTTCCATTAAAAAGTCCACAGTTACTCAGTTATTACACAGAAGTAGTTACAAAACCACAATTATTATCTCTGGTAAGAACAGTGAAATACTGTGACATCTCAGATACTGAGGGCTGCCTCCTGTCCCAGTGAAGTCAATGGCAGTTTTGCTATTGATTTAAACATGAACAGGATTAGCCCCTATGGTTATGTTTAGACCGCAATGTAAGAGCAGGGTTAGTAGAACTCAAGTCACTAGACCCTGGGTTTGTTAACCTAGGATTTGAGCATCTATGCTCATTTGTAACCCCAGGTTAGGAATTGTTGAACCCTGGGTCCCAACTGGGACTCCAGCATCTGTACTGCATTATGCAGGCCTGAGTCCAACCACCTATATCCCAGATTTCCTAACATGTTCCCAAAATGTGGCCACTCTAGCCACATTTTGTTCATGCTGCAATGTAGGAAAACTTGATTGTCCCCCAAACTACAATGTGTAGAGGACAAAAAGTCAGCCCATGGGATTGTGTGATGGTTTTGGTGGACTCCCTGAACACGAGTCCAATGGGGCTGTGCCTACACTGCAAAGCAGTGGGGCTTGAAACCTGGGACCTGGCTTGGCTCAGGCTTGAATCCTCCACCCCCATGAAGTCCTGGGACCCTACTGTCATTTGGGTGCAGATGATAGGGGGGTAGGCTTGAGCCTGAGTTTGAACCCTGGGTTTACATTGAAGTAAATTATGCCTCCACTCGACACACACATTCACCATCATCACACATGAGGGAAAGTTGTATTATTCTCTGTAACAGGTCAGTACAGCAATTGTGCTCCTTCTTTGTTCCCAAGAGTCCTAGAGGATGTCATGCCTGCCCACCACCACCTATCTAGGGACTTGTGTGGCCTCAATTTTGGTGCCTGAAGATCCCATAAACATTAGTGATTTTAGCCCCAAAACAGCCCTAAGAAGTGGGGAAGTGGTATTGTCCCCTTTTACAAATGAGAAAGTGAGATTTAGTGACTTGTCCAAGGTAATGCAAGAAGCTTAAGGCAGAATCTGCAATTGTTTTGAGTTCCTGTTCAGTGTTTTAACAACTATACAAGTGGGTTTCAACCTTTTTTCATTTGTGGACCCCCTCAGAAATTTCAAATGGAGGTGCAGACCCCTTTGGAAATCTTAGATATAGGTTGAAAGCCACTGTTCTTTCTTTCAAACATAGTCTGCAGACGTCCAGGGGTCTATGGTCCACAGGTTGAAAACCACTGAACTAGACCATCCTTCCTCCCATATTGGTTTGTTTCCACATTGCTTTCAGTGTAGGGGCTGATACTTAAAAGCATATTCAGTACACAATTTACCCAAATTATTTTGATGTGGTTGGCTTCTTAGTGTTCAGGAAGCTTCTATGTTTTATCCCATAAATAATATTTTAATATTGTTCATAAACATACAATATTATACAAACCTAGAAAAAAACAGATTGAACAAAGTAGGTACAAAAAATGTTCAGTAGAAAGAAGAAACAAAGATACAAAATTTTAAAGGGAGAAGTTTGACAGTTCAGTTTGTTTCATAGTATTTGAAACATACTTTGTAGAATTAACAAGGAGAAAGCAACTAAATAAAAAAGTCTTCATATTGGAATCTAAGTTAACAATATAAGCTTAATACCATAGTGGTCTCTATGAAATGAAAATTAAGGGAAAATAAGAAACACGAAGAAGGATATCACGAGAAACACAGAGAAAAGGAGTATGTATCAAATTTCATATGCATCAGACTATTTTTGAATGTTAACTTTTATCTTTTTGTATAGTTTTAAGAAAAGTAATTCATAAATTAACTCTGGTTAGAAATTTTATGAATTTTAGGAATTGTTCTTTTGTGTGATTACTAGCTGAGGAAATAAAGAGTTCTGTGGCTAAGATTTCTCTATTTTCATTTAATAAAAGAGCTTTTCCACTCAAGATCCAAACCACACACATTGTCTTTTCAAATCTACTTTAAGACAGTCTGAAGAAATCCCTGAAGTGTGTGTGAATGTTTATTGATATGATCTCCCTGTATCCTTCTCTGCTTTTATTGATTGTTTTTTTTAATTTTTATTTTGACTAAAGGTAATAAAAGAGACTTTATAAACATAATAGACCAGATTTAAAGTACTAGCTAGAGGATTATGTAATCAAATCTAATTTCCTGCTCATAAAAACAAAAACAAAAAGTTCATTAGTAAGAAGAATACCTAGTATGAGAAATCCAGAGTGATTTTATATTAAATAACTTATATGGCACATGTATTAAGTCATAAGGACAATCATATGAACTCTTCTTGAGCACAGATAATCTATTTTTTTAAGTTAAAAATGTCTGTCGTTAGAGCATGCTTTCTCAAAGTTGCATGAAATAGTGTCCTCCTGGTGTTGATCTCCTACCCTTCATGTGGGAGTCGGCTCACATGCTTCCACAGCACTGTACCCCACTTCAGTGGAGTTCTCAGGAGAAGGGAAGGAGGCAGATAAACTGTGGGAGTAGTGGGCAGGCTGGTGGCTGGTGAGGACACACAACATCCCTTTCACCCTGTAGGAAACACTGTATGCAGTTCTGGTCTCCCATGTTTAAGAAAGATGAATTCAAACTGGAACAGGTGCTGAGAAGTGTTCCTAGAATGAGCAAAGTAATGGAAAGCCTACCATTTCCAATGATCAGATAAGACTCAAAGAGCTTGGTTTGTTTAGCCTAACCAAAAGAAGGCTGAGGGGAAGATATGATTGCTCTCAATAAATATGTCAGAGGAATAAATACCAGGGAAGGTGAGGAGTTATTTAAGTTAAGCACCAATGTGACCATAAGAACAAATGAATATAAACTGTCTATCGAGTTAGGCTTGAAATTAGACAAAGATTTCTAACCGTCAGAGGAGTGAAGTTCTGGAACAGCCTCCAAGGGGAGCAGTGAGGGCAAAACTCCTAACTGGCTTCAAGACTGAGCTGGATAAGTTTATGGAGGGGGTAGTATGATGGAATTGCCTAAAATGGCATGTAGCCAATCTGCAACTGCTAGCAGTAAATATCTCCAACACCTGGTGATGGGACACTAGGTCGGGAGGATGTAACACTCTATACCTTGGGGGAACATCCTGCACTCCCATGTTAATCCTTATAATATGATTGTGTGGTATCTAATGCAGAGTTTGTCATGTCGGGTGTCTTTGGAAGGCTCATGATGCATTGAACATTGTTGTTATAGTAATGTTATAGGTTGAATTGTCATGTATATAGTTATGAGGCTGAAAATGTGTCCTGATGGCTTAAAACAAGCCCAGGCAAAACTCTCCAGGAGCAGAGGGGCAGTTCACACCTCATTAGGGCATGTATGGAACAAACCCAGCCCAGCCCCTCACAGGAACAAAGGACACTGGCCTAGGCAGCAACAAAGGATCTGATGGACTCTAGAGTGAGTCACCCCCCCCCCCCTTCCCTTGGTCAGTTTGGGACTATGATGAGGTAAGGCTCACCTGACTCTGAAGGGGGTGGGGGGGGGGAGACAAAGCCAATGGGGAAGAAAGAACATGATAAAAGTGAGAGACTTTTGCTATGCTTTCTCTCTTCCATCTCCATCTGCAGACACCACCACCAACCGACTAAAGCACTGATCAAAGGGGAGAGCCTGGCTGAAGCATCTAAGTTTGTAAAGGCATTGAAAGTGTTAAGATCAGGTTAGAACGAGTTTTGCTTTTATTTCATTTGACCAAATCTGACTTCTTGTGCTTTGACTTATAATCACTTAAAATCTAAGTTTTGTAGTTAATAAATTTGTTTGTTTATTCTACCTCAGGGGTTCCCAAACTTGGTTCGTGGCTTGTTCAGAGTAAGCCCCTGTCGGGCCGCGAGATGCTTTGTTTACCTGAGCGTCCGCAGGTACAGCCGCTCTCAGCTCTCAGTGGCTGCGGTTCATCATTCCCGGCCAATGGGAGCTGTGAACCATGGCCACTGGGAGCTGCGAGTGGATGTACCTGTGGACGTTCAGGTAAACAAAGCGTCTCGCGGCCCACCACGGGCTTACCCTGAACAAGCCATGAACCAAATTTGGGAACCCTTGTTCTACCTGAAGCAGTGCGTTTGGTTTGAAGCATGTCAGAGAGTCCCCTTGGGATAACAAGCCTGGAACATATCAGTATCTTTGTTAAATTGAGGAACTCATATAAACTTGCCGCATCCAGCGGGCATAACTGGACACTGCAAGACGGAGGTTCCTATGGTTGTGCATGGGACGGGAGATATTGGTTAGTGTCATTGGGTTGCACAATCGAAGCAGCAGCTGGCCAAAAGTGCTCACTCACGTAGCTGGGAGCAGCTTACATGCTAGAGGCTGTGCGTGAACAGCCCAGAGTGGGGGTTCTCACAGCAGAGCAGGGTAATGTTGGCTCCCAGAGTCGAGGATTGGAGTGACCTAGCAGATCACCGGTCCAGATAACACTAGGGGAATGTCACAGAGAATTCTTTCCCAGGTGTCCGGCTCGTGGGTCTTGCCCACATGCTCAGGGTCTAACTGATTGCCATATTTAGAGTCAGGAAGGAATTTTCCCTCAGGTCAGATTGGCGGAGACCTTGCAGGGGGTGCTGGGTCACCTTCCTCTGCAGCATGGGGCACAGGTCACTTGCAGGTTTAAACTAGTGTAAATGGTGGATTCTCTGTAACTTAAAGTATTTAAATCATGATTTGAGGACTTCAAACTCAGCCAGAGGTTATGGGTCTATTACAGGAGTGGGTGGGTGAAATTCTGTTGTCTGCAATGAGCAGGAGGTCAGACTAGATCAGTGGTGGGTAACGCATCAGGGTAATCCGCTGGTGGGCCGTGAGACAGTGTTTACATTGTCCGTCTGGAGGCATAGCCACTTGCAGCTCCCAGTGGCTGCAGTTCGCCATTCCTGGCCAATGGGATATGCTGGCTGCCACTTCCCGTAGCTCACATTGGCCAGAAATGGCGAACCACGGCTCTGCCTGTGAAAGGTCAATGCAAACACTGTCTTGAGGCTTGCCAGAGGATTACCCTGATGGGCCACATGCAACCCGCAGGCTGCAGGTTGTTCACCACTGGATCATGATGGTCCCTTCTGACCTTAAAGTCTATGAGTCTGAGATGCCTTAGGCTGTACTGACTTGCCTGCATACCCCCAACAGGGTACCTACCAGGATGTGAAGGAAAGACAAAGTGGGGACACACAGATGCCATGGAGGTGGTCCTGGCCTCCTGAGCTTTAGCCAGGTTTAGATGTAGCTTTTCCCTGAGGAACTGGGACGATCTCTGTGAGGAATATTTTTATAAGAAGTGGAAGGGGACAATCTAGCCCATATATTTTCTGAAAAAGTGTAAACTGTAGCCAGAGCAATTTTTGCAAAGTATGAAACATATTCATACTTTTTGTAACACGCATTGCGGTCTGATCCAAAGCCCATTGAAGTCAGTGGAGAAACTCCCATGGGTTTTATATTCTTTGCATCAGGCTGATTTACATTAATGGGAGTTACACATGCACAGCAAATGAAGAATACATCATTATATATCTTTATTGTTTTGAAAGTGCAGCATGTAAAATGCAATTTTTAAAATCAATTAAAATCTTTGGTTTCTCTTTTTGAATTATTTGTCTTCAAAAATAGTGTAAACTCATGAACAAATACAAGCTTGTACATTTGTCATTTTTCAATTCCTGCCTTACAGTATGAAATACTAGCAATATGTGTTGTGGAACTTGTATGTTTGTCTCTACATTTCTGTTTGCTAAAATAAATAAGTTTCATAATGCATAATCAAAAATAGAATGATTCAGTTGTACATAGCAAAAACAGTTTCAAAATTTCAGGCCTAAGATCATCTGAATTTGCATCATTTTAGATTACAGAATAAGGTAAAATAACTAGACATAATTAGTCAGCTGTTTCTATCTTCACAAAAATACTATTCTATTTTACATCAGTGGCCCAAAATGCTACTATTGTTATAATTAGCAGAGTGACTTCATTGAGAGCAGGTTTATATCCCCTATTGTAGAATACACAACTATTTTTATAATGATGTGTATCTAAGTGTAATCAAATGGATATGCTCAAAAAGCAGTGGGGACAGGGAAATGTGATGCACAGCTCAAAGTATGTGATCCTTCCGTATTTCTACTTTATTACAAATCTGAAGTTCCCTTATTCTGAGATATGACTATTTTAAAATATTTTGTCTTTGCACATAGTACTATATTGCTATTTTAATACCAAAAGACTAAATCTAGCTCAGCTGTGAATACTGATGATTTCAAAATGACACTCCTCTGTGCCAGCTGCACAATGCCAATTCAGTCCAGCTGAGGACACAGCTTTTTGAGAAGTACAATAAGACTTCAATAGCTATACAGAACAGGCAGACTCATAGGAATGATGTTGGAGGAAGCACTGAGCTTGCTCATTTCCTCTCCCCCCCCCTCATATTTTGATATATAATCTGATCTTTCTCTTGTAATACATGATTCAGACATGGGATATTTTAAAGGCACTGGATTCAATTCTGAAATCAGTGGAGTTCTGGATTTACGTCCTTCATAGGTGAAGCGGCTCCTCTCTTTTGAGTGAAGATTAAACTCTAGCTCAGGGCTGCCCCGGGAGGGGGGGGCAAGTGGGGCAATTTGCCTCGGGCCCCGCAGGGGCCCCTACGAGAGTTTTTCGGGGTCCCTAGAATGGGGTCCTTCACTCGCTCTGGGGGCCCCGGAAAACTCTCACAGGGCCTGGGCCCCCAGAGCTTCTTCCGCTCCGGGTCTTCAGTGGCAGTTTGACGGCTGGGGGTCCTTCCGCCCCGGGACCCGCCACCGAAGACCCCAGGCCCCCTGAATCCTCTGGGTGGCCCTGCTCTAGCTGATAAACATGGGAAGGCCAAGCCTCAGGGGGAAAACCCCACAGGGTCTCCAATGGCAATTGGTTGAATGGCCCTGTCACTCTACCCAAATTCATTCCTGCTGAATTATTGTCTTAACACTATAACCAAACCCTGCCCACAACTTTAATTATTATTATTATTATTTTACATAAAGGGATAAGAACATGTAGACTGACTGTTTCCTTGCTACTCCCTGTTTGGGTTCTCTTGTTCTGTTTTTTGTCTGGAGTCCATGGAATGTGCACAGGAATATTGTAGTTGTAGTTGTCTTTCTTGCATCCTTTTTTGCATGATTAAGATTGCTAATCTTGAAGGGATGTTTGAGGTGGACCAATTTGGATGGAGGGTGAAGAGATTTAGTTTTCCTTAGTTGGAAGAATCTTAATGATTATATTAATTTCATTCCATTTTTTAAAGATGCATTTTTCTTTTTAAAATAAAATCTCTATGTGCATAGAATCCTGAATAGGTAGGGTTTTTTTTAAAATATAAATTAGAATAAATAATATTTGTTACCTGTCTAGTTATTTAAATGTGGCTATAGGCTACCTTTTAATGGTGAGAGGCCTTGCACAATCCCCTGATCCAGCTCAGATAGTAATCTCTATTTCCCTTCTCTCCTCAAGTATAGATGGCTAGCTTCACTATGTATGTTCACTGTTTATGCTTCTCCCTAAGTCACTAAACAAACAAGGTTGGTTTGTGTGTCCTATTAAAAGCTGAGGACCCAATTCAGGAAAATACATGCCAAAATGTAATCATGTGCTTACATCCTATTGGCTTAGAAAGGATTTATTTAAGTGCTTTGGTGAATTCAGGACTAAATAAATAACTTTTTCATTTCAACTTTTCTCCACGAACCTGAATAACAAACTCTGATGTTCCATCCAAACAATATCTTCTGCAAGATAATACAATCAATTCCATCGTTGCTAGCAACAATAGCCAGTAAAATGTTACTTATAGTGGACGTCCAGAGATCCAAGGAGAATCAAAAGTGCCAATTGTACTTCAGCATGACATTGCTGCAGAAAAGCAATGTAAAAAAGCAGCTAACAAATAATGGATTATTTAGATTGTTGGTAACATTTGTACAGCCACCTAAATATGCATAGTGTTTTATGGACAAATAAAAGACAAGTTCTTGTCACAATTAACATATAGCCTAAAGCCTTGAAGGCAATATGTAAAGTTAAGGAAATGCATATGTTTTTGTGGGTTTGGGATCTAAGTGCTAAATTGAGGTTGGTCATTCTGGTGTGTAAAGAGGTGGAGGATGCAAGGTGTCACCCCCTTAACACATCACAACAAAGACCAGATGGAAGAGCAGCTCCCTGTGGACTCTTTGGGGAGTGCTCATAGAATGCCTGGTCCTCCACATGTACCAAAGGTCCAGGATGTTTTGCAGAAGGGAGCTTAATACAGGTGGGAACTTCTTGGTCAGGAAGTTCTGTAGTTGCTACTTTAACATAGCTCTTTGTGTTTGTCTCACACTACATTCCTCGTTAGCACTGTAGGCATGCAAACCACCTCAAAGTGATGGAAGAGTGGGAGGACGTAAGGCCATTGCATCACACCATCTCCATAGTGGTCAACAGAGAGGTGAACACATGGCACTATCCTAAAACATGTAAAAAGTACACAGTCAAGTTCTATGGAGGAACTGAACACAATCCCTCCTGGGCCATTGTGGCCAGGACAGGACAGGACAGCCCCTTCACCATATAATCTGGCCCTAAGACATGATACAGTATGGAATGTCAGACAAAGGGAGAAGGACAAAGGTTGGAACAGAAAATGTAATTAGATAACCATTGTCAGTGAATGTCCTACAGGTTCCTCTTTTCTCCCCCTAAGTTAATATATGAGAGAGCAGGAGGAGTAGAGTGGAGGTCAGCATAGAACAGAAAGATCAACTTTAAATAAAATTTTTCAGTCAAGTTTTCCTTTTATGGACTAACACATACATCAACATAGTGTGCTATTTTTAAACATACCTGATTTATTTAGGAGCATAAGTTGTATTGCTTTTTAATGTGAATTGTGCTCCTAAGACTCCCAAACACTTAAAAAACCCACCCAAAATTATTTAATAAGCAAGAAAATATCCCCATAAAACTGGAAAAGGATGTTATATCATTAATTTTCATTGGAATCATCTTTCCAGCTTTTGGACAGAATTAATTTTATAACTCATACACACACCCCTTCAATTAAATGAAAATGTACTGCATATCTCTGAGTTGAGTCTGGTTGTGTTGCCGTCTATTGTGCCATTTATTATTATGATAGTATTAAAATATACTTTGGCCATGTGTCTTGATATCAAGAGAATTTATGTGAAGGTGAAGAAAGAAGTAGGCATATGTGTGAAGCATTCTAAAATGTAACTTTTTTTTAAAAGTAGAAGGTGCTGTCATAGGCCTGTGAGAAATGTTTTAATCATTACTATTGTCACTATGTGGTTAAATACAGTTTAGAAAACAATTAAATATTTATAAGAGGTTTATTTATAGTTTTGAATTATTGATTTACAAATAGGAGAGTAAATCTAAATGTTAGCTGCCACATGCTGAAAGCTCTGGACTAATCTTGTTCCATTTCCCTTCTATAACATCCCATAGTTTATTCATCAATGGGTATACATTTGCTTTCTCCCCCCGCCCCACCCTCAGGCCTTAAGCAGCAATAGTTTCTGTGGGAAAATAGCAAGGAAATCTTGTGGCATAAGGTTTTTAACTGATACACATATGTACCATATCCTGAAGCATGAGCTCAGAAAGGCGTGCTATGATGTTTAATCAACTATACAGTCTACAAGATCCCTCTGACAGCCAAACATTAATATATCTAGGTGTCTTCTAGTTGGTACAGCTCCAGTAGGAAGCTTTAAAAAATAATAACTTCACTAGTCTTTTATTCAATGGAATTAAATACCCAAAGTATATTGACACTCTGGTAGGACTTAGTGTTGTCACTTTTCAACCAAAGAGCATTAGTGCTGGACCTCTAATACAATGGTGCTTAAAAGGTTAACATTTACCCAGAGTCCACATGGTGATGTGCAAGAGACCACATTATTTCCATATGCTTTTTGTAGGAGATAACTTATGTCAGTTACCACTGTGCAACAACTGTAGTTAAGAATTTACTTTTTTTTAATGGTGGCTGCTGTAACACAACTAATTTGAAAATGGTGGTTAACATGTTCAAAGCAGTGTTCTTGAGTGTTTTGTAGAAAAAGATAATTAATAATACAAAATGTAGCACTACATGTTTTATTCATTTCTATGTTAAAATTTTCACTCGTGGTATAATACAAATTTAATGATGCAATGGCCCTTTTATTTACACAGTAACCACTGATGCTAATGGAAGTCCCATAGGCATATCAAAGGGAGGCTAAACTTTATTATAGTGTAGGCATTTTGAATAAAGTGGCTGGGCCAAACTGTGTCCCGTTTTACACTCATGTAACAACAATGTAGTCATTAAATCCCATTTAAAGAGGTAGAAAAATTAGGTCCACTCTTTTAATAAAGAATATTATTCCTTAATGCAAACATGAATATTGTAAAAATCCCAGACTATTTTATATAGAATAATTCTCAGTACCGATTAAATTTCAATTTTCATATCCTCTCTTTTAACAAACTGTTTTCTCATGAAATTTTACATGATTTTGCCTAAACTGTCAAATGTCCTCTGAAGTTCAGTGCTCAGTCTGTTCATCTCACCAGTAAGTTCTTTCTTTAGAAGAGGCTCTGCTTATATCTTCTAGCATCTTTACCTGAAACAAGTCACTCTGGTTATATTTTCAAACACTAAAGTTACCAGTGGTACCTTTTATCACTAACTGTTAAGAGTCATTCGTGTGCAGCAGACTATAGATAAAATCACAGAGGAATATGGAAAAAAGAACGGATACTTCTTTCATCTATCATGAGAAAATGGGAGAGTAAAAATATACAAATTACTCAGAAAATAGTTTTCACGTATAATTAAATGCATATTTGGCTAAAACTGATATATATATATATATATATATATATATATATATAAATAAAATTTGGTAACTAATGCTGGAATAACTTAAACAGAAGTGGATTTCATTACTTGAAATACCTAAGCACCTTATGTGTGTATGATTTTGTACCACAACAAATCCAGCCTCTTAAGGAAACAAGGTATTATTTTTGGGGACAAAATTATTCAGATTTCTTTTAATCTGATTTGTTTTCCAGTTGATTATAATCAATTTTTTTCTCTATGGAAGTAATAGGACACTGTAGGCTGAACATTTTGGAGAACCTATGTGAATCATAGAGTATAAGAACTTTGGAGCATCTAACTAACAGATTCAGTGTTCTGATTTTTGTGCAATCTGAATGGAGGACATGCTTTTCAGTTATTTGGGTGGGGGAAAGGTGTTGTGTGTCATTCCCTTTGCATGTCAGAAAATGCTGTAACCTGCAGTGGGAAAAAAAAGAAGAAAATCAGGCATTAAAGGACATGGTCCTCATTCTTTACTTACTTATCAGAAGTAACTTCACTGAAGTCAATGTAGTTCCACCTGTGTGTAAAATGAGTATTTGTTACTATTATTTAATAGCAGTAATAAATAAATACATTATCATAGTGCTCAAAAGCCTGCATTATGCTGGGTAATATACAAACAAACAAAGGAGACATTCTGCTCCCTGAGGGGCTTCAGTCTAAATACACAAACAGGCAGGTTAAGAAATGTGGACACTATATTCAAGAAGAGAATCAAGCCCCTTATTCTTTGAGGTCCTAACTATTAAGGCCTTGCTATACAAAACATAGTCTTCAATCTCTCTAGCAGTAATACATGGAATTAATGGATTTGGAGTATATTAAAATTCCACTTCTGTATCAACTCTTACTCTACATATTGTCTTGCTGCTATATTTGCAATTTGAAATGTAATGATAATTTTTCTCCAAATCTGCAAATTGTGTAAACAAAAAAAACTTTATGTAAATTTTAGTTATTTATTCAAGGCCTAGATACTGTAGTGAAGGGGGCATTATAAATACCACAGATAGATTAGTTAAAGAATCCCTTCTTTCATTGTGTATGAGCAATTTCCATTCTTTTTTCCCCCTCTCACTCATGGATTTCTGATTGCAGGTTGTTGCAGCTGTGTAGGCTGCAGGATAGAAGAGAAACAAGGGGGTGTGGGGGTGAGGCAATATTTTTTATTGGACCAACTTCTGCTGCTGCAAAGGACAGACTTTTGAACATCACAGAGCTCTTCCTCGGGTCTGGAGAAGGTAACCAGAGTGTCTGAGCTAAATACAAGGTTGGACAAATTGGTAAGCATAAGGATTGCACATGTGGTGTAGGAGACCACTTAAAATGAAATGGCAAGTGAAGGGTTAGCAGGCACGAAGGGGGTGTTACAAATCATAGAATCATAGAATATCAGGGTTGGAAGGGACCTCAAGAAGTCATCTAGTCCAACCCCCTGCTCAAAGCAGGACCAATTCCCAACTAAATCATCCCAGCCAGGGCTTTGTCAAGCCGGGCCTTAAAAACCTCCAAGGAAGGAGACTCCACCACCTCCCTAGGTAACGCATTCCAGTGCTTCACCACCCTCCTAGTGAAATAGTGTTTCCTAATATCCAACCTGGACCTCCCCCACTGCAACTTGAGACCATTGCTCCTTGTTCTGTCATCTGCCACCACTGAGAACAGCCGAGCTCCATCCTCTTTGGAACCCCCCTTCAGGTAGTTGAAGGCTGCTATCAAATCCCCCCTCATTCTTCTCTTCTGGAGACTAAACAATCCCAGTTCCCTCAGCCTCTCCTCATAAGTCATGTGCTCCAGACCCCTAATCATTTTTGTTGCCCTCCGCTGGACTCTTTCCATTTTTTCCACATCCTTCTTGTAGTGTGGGGCCCAAAACTGGACACAGTATTCCAGATGAGGCCTCACCAATGTCGAATAAAGGGGAACGATCACGTCCCTCGATCTGCTGGCAATGCCCCTACTTATACAGCCCAAAATGCCGTTAGCCTTCTTGGCAACAAGAGCACACTGTTGACTCATATCCAGCTTCTCGTCCACTGTGACCCCTAGGTCCTTTTCTGCAGAACTGCTACCTAGCCATTCGGTCCCTAGTCTGTAGCAGTGCATGGGATTCTTCCGTCCTAAGTGCAGGACTCTGCACTTATCCTTGTTGAACCTCATCAGGTTTTTTTTGGCCCAATCCTCTAATTTGTCTAGGTCCCTCTGTATCTGATCCCTACCCTCTAGTGTATCTACCACGCCTCCTAGTTTAGTGTCATCTGCAAACTTGCTGAGAGTGCAGTCCACACCATCCTCCAGATCATTAATAAAGATATTAAACAAAACCGGCCCCAGGACCGACCCTTGGGGCAATCCGCTTGAAACCGGCTGCCAACTAGACATGGAGCCATTGATCACTACCCGTTGAGCCCGACGATCTAGCCAGCTTTCTATCCACCTTACAGTCCATTCATCCAGCCCATACTTCTTTAACTTGGCGGCAAGAATACTGTGGGAGACTGTATCAAAAGCTTTGCTAAAGTCAAGGAATAACACATCCACTGCTTTCCCCTCATCCACAGAGCCAGTTATCTCATCATAGAAGGCAATTAGGTTAGTCAGGCATGACTTGCCCTTGGTGAATCCATGCTGACTGTTTCTGATCACTTTCCTCTCCTCTAAGTGTTTCATAATTGATTCCTTGAGGACCTGTTCCATGATTTTTCCAGGGACTGAGGTGAGGCTGACTGGCCTGTAGTTCCCCGGATCCTCCTTCTTCCCTTTTTTAAAGATGAGCACTACATTGGCCTTTTTCCAGTCATCTGGGACCTCCCCCGATCGCCATGAGTTTTCAAAAATAATGGCTAATGGCTCTGCAATCTCATCTGCCAACTCCTTTAGCACCCTCGGATGCAGCGCATCCAGCCCCATGGACTTGTGCACATCCAGTTTTTCTAAATAGTCCCGAACCACTTCTTTCTCCACATAGGGCTGGTCACCTTCTCCCCATATTGTGCTGCCCAGTGCAGCAGTCTGGGAGCTGACCTTGTTCGTGAAGACAGAGGCAAAAAAATCATTGTAATGAGCTATAAAAGCAGTGTCTTTTTTAAGTTCATGGTTTCTAATGTTCAGCAGAACCATGATTCTAAGTCCTGAGACTGTTACATAATAAGAATGCTTCTTCTATGAGAGATGTTCCTGTGGGTGCTCCACTCCAGGTGTTGGTGCGTCCCTGCACCTTCGTTCAGAGATTTTGACAGCAGTACTCGTACTGGTCGTGCACGTGCAGAGCCTCCCCTCCCCCCACGCGAAGTGTACCTTAATAGTATGCGTGCGCGACTGGTCTCCTCAGTTTACTTCTCTACCATCCCCGTCCTGAGACGGAGCTCAACAGACTCATTAGAGACTTTTCTCTCCCTTTGTTAAATACCTTCCTTCTTTGTTAGTTTTTTTTACCAGTAGTACTTAGATACCACTTCTCCTATCGTTTTCTCTCTAAAACAAAACAAAACTTTTTGTTCTTGTCAGCGGCAGCCGCTTCCGACATGCCTGGCTCCCCAGGCTTTAAGCGCTGCTCTACCTGCAATGATGCCATCCCTCTCTCAGATGGCCATTCAAAATGTATAAAATATTTGGGAGAGTCCCACATCCCCCCAAAATGTGCCCACTGCAGCAAGCTAAAATCCAGGGCACGTAAGGACAGGGAGCTGAGAATAAAACTGCTCCTCCTCCAGAAGTCCTTAGGGTCAGCTTCAGACCTGGGTGCCGACTCTGCTGCACGCCGCAGCCTCCCCCCTCAAAGAAAGAAAAGAAAACCTAAAAAAAAGGCACCCTCTCTCATACGCAAAGGGTACTTCATGGGAGAAGACTTCTCCAGGCAGGTCTACAACCTCCCTCCCGGCGCTTCCCTGGCTGAGCACTTTTGACACGCCGGGCTCCTCCAGCAACATGCGAAACCCGCCTGTGGCTGCGGCAGTAACACACAGCTCTGGTGCCAAGGCTTCAGGCTTCCAGTTGCCTGCTTCTCTCACAGCACCTCTCTCACGGCATGTTGACATGCCTGACCCCTGCAGGCTATTATTGCTCTCCTGGCACCGGCACCGGTTGAGCTGGCCGGCAGTGAAACAAGGCTCAGGACAACTGTGCGGAGGAACCTTTCTTCACAACAGATTCCTCTTGCACAGCCCTCACCTCACAGAGGGGCTCTGGCACCGCAATTTATGCAGTCAAGGTACCTGCTGGTGTTACCTATCCTGCAGTCACCCCTACTTAATGCCTACTTCTCTCCAAATGCGCAGTCAGGGTCCGGACAGCCTTCCTCCGGTTATGAGGAATCTGGACTGCAGGGGGAATTTTCACCATATCAAATCTCCCTTCCTCAGACCCCAAATCAATAGGGATCATAGAAAAATTACCTCATCCTACTCTCAGGATCCTGCCCCATGGTGTGTAAAGCCCTGGATGGCAGCACCCATGCTCTTACCACCACAGTGGCAATATTGGGCTCCATGGGCATCTTATCCTCGAGACCACACTTGCTATGCCACCACAGCCAGGCACGATACCTGCCCGGCACCGCCAGTTGATGAACCTGCCTCTGACGTAAGGCACCAGGCAGCACCGTCACAACTACAGGATCAATCATGGCCTGCCTCTACTCCAATAGACCCAGTTATTATGCCTAATGAAGCATTACTTCCTCCTCCCCCAACATCTTCAAATGACTTCTCAAAATTTCAAGACCTTTTCAAAAGTGTTGCCAGTGAGTTAAGTATTAACTTGGAGGAGGTTCCTGAATAGCAGCATGAATTAATGGACATCCTGCAGCCCTCTTCTTCTTCTAGGATTGCATTACCGATCAACACGGCCCTTTTGGAATCTGCTAAGGCCATCTGGCAGACTCCTGCTGCAAGCCTACCTATCTATAAGCGAGCGGACCGGAAGTACTTCATCCCTTCCAAGGACTCTGAATTCCTTTTTACTCATCCAGCGCCAAACTCACTGGTAGTAGACACAGTCAACCAAGATCAGACACCAGTTTCCCTGCTCCACCCCATCCGACAAGGACAATAAGTGATTAGATCTGCTTGGACGTAAAGTATACACATATTCCATGTTACAATTTCGCATTGCAAATTATACTGCTGTTCTGGCAAAATATGGCCACAAAAATTACAATAAATTCATGGACTTTATTGATGACATTCTGGAAGAAAAGAAATGACAATTTATGGCTCTAGTTTCCGAGGGACAAATCATCTCACGTACCGCTCTTCTAGCAGCCCTTGGTGCACCCAATACTGCAGCAAGGTCCACTACTACAGCAGTTGTGATGCATCAAGGTTCATGGCTCTCTTCTTCCTTTCCTCGAGAGGTCCAGAATACCACTGAAGATCTTCCCTTCGATGGTGACAAACTCTTTGCCTCCACGATGAACGACGTACTTCATTCAATGAAGGACTCAAGGGCAACTCTCCGGTCCCTAGGAATTCAAACCCCTATGACAAGAAGGCGACAATATAGATATCAACCTTACCAGCGTCCACGCTACCCCGCATACACCAAGCAATTCCATAGATCACATGAGCAACAACAACAACGCCAGAGACCCAGATACCAGCGCCGCTGTCCCAATTCCTTGGCAGTGTCTCAACCCCCTTCGACTAATAAGCAGATTTGAAGCCTTGGTCGAGGGTATAGAAAACAACATTCCCACTTCAGCGCTTACACCACATGCCCTTATTTTTGGACACCACCTACGACCATTTTCCCATCAATGGCAGAACATTACCACTGACAAGTGGGTTATAGAGGTCGTCACAATTGGCTATTCCATCCCTTTCCTATCCTTGCCTCCTACCCACCCACCCTCCCCGTCCCTCTTCAGGGACCCCTCTCATGAGCAACTGCTCCTCCAAGAAGTACAACATCTCCTTCAATTGGGAGCAGTGGAAGTCATGCCCAAACAACACAGATGGAAGGGTTTCTATTCCAATTATTTCTTAACAGAAAAGAAAACCAGGGGATGGCGACCGATCCTTGACCTCAGGCAGCTCAACAAATTTATCAAAAAGCAAAAGTTCAGAATGGTTACCCTCATCACCATAATCCCAGTGCTGGAGCAGGGCAATTGGTTTTCAGCCCTTGACCTACAGGATGCCTATTTTCATGTGACTATACATCCGGCCCACAGACGTTTCCTTCGTTTTACCTTTGGCTCGACACACTTTCAGTACAGGGTGCTACCCTTCGGCCTATCCATCGCCCCCTGTGTTTTTTCCAAGCTCCTAGCCATAGTCACTGCCTACTTCAGGAAACAAGGGGCCATAATATTTCCTTACCTCGACGATTGTCTCCTCAAAGCTCGACAAAGCGCTTCAATTCACGCAGCTCAGTGTCGTTTTCTTCCTATCCCTCAGCCTACAAATAAACAAAAACAAGTCCACATTATCTCCTACCCAGCACCTGGAGTTCATAGGATCACACTCCGATTCCCGGATGGGAATAGCATCTCTCCCGCCTGACCGCTTCAACACCATAAAACTCCTGACCACGAAACTTTGCAAGAGTGTCAGGTCACTGCTTGAGACTGTCTACAACAATTAGGTCAAATGGCCTCGTGCACTTTCGTGGTCAAAAATGCATGACTATACATGAGGTGCTTCTAAGCTTGGTTAGCCATGGTTTACAGACGGAATGTACATGCTCTAAACAAACCTCTATCCATAACTTTCAGTGTCAAAGACTCTCTCCTATGGCGGACAGTTCCCTCCAACCTCTGCTCAGGAGTCCGCTTTCTCCAGGATGCTCCATCCCTCATAATAACTACCGATGCACACATGTCCCACCACACAGCCCAGGGGTTATGGTTTTCAACCGAAACCTCCCTACACATAAACGTCCTAGAACTTCGAGCCATACACAATGCCTGCCGTCCTGGGGCCGGTTTTGTTCAATATCTTCATTAATGATCTGGAGGATGGCATAGACTGCACTCTCAGCAAGTTTGCAGATGACACTAAACTGGGAGGAGTGGTAGATACGCTGGAGGGTAAGGATAGGATACAGAGGGACCTAGACAAATTAGAGGATTGGGCCAAAAGAAACCTGATGAGGTTCAACAAGGACAAGTGCAGAGTCCTGCACTTAGGACAGAAGAATCCCATGCAGTGTTACAGACTAGGGACCGAATGGCTAGGAAGCAGTTCTGCAGAAAAGGACCTAGGGGTTACAGTGGACGAGAAGCTGGATATGAGTCAACAGTGTGCCCTTGTTGCCAAGAAGGCTAACGGCATTTTGGGCTGTATAAGTAGGGGCATTGCCAGCAGATCGAGGGACGTGATCATTCCCCTCTATTCGACATTGGTGAGGCCTCATCTGGAATACTGTGTCCAGTTTTGGGCCCCACACTACAAGAAGGATGTGGAAAAATTGGAAAGAGTCCAGCTGAGGGCAACAAAAATGATTAGGGGGCTGGAGCATATAACTTCTGAGGAGAGGCTGAGGGAACTGGGATTGTTTAGTCTCCAGAAGAGAAGAATGAGGGGGGATTTGATAGCTGCTTTCAACTACCTGAAAGGGGGTCCCAAAGAGGATGGATCTAGACTGTTCTCAGTGGTACCTGATGACAGAACAAGGAGTAATGGTCTCAAGTTGCAGTTGGGGAGGTCTAGGTTGGATATTAGGAAAAACTTTTTCACTAGGAGGGTGGTGAAGCACTGGAATGGGTTACCTAGGGAGGTGGCGGAATCTCCTTCCTTGGAGGTTTTTAAGGTCAGGCTTGACAAAGCCCTGGTTGGGATGATTTAGTTGGGAATTGGTCCTGCTTTGAGCAGGGGGTTGGACTAGATGACCTCCTGAGGTCCCTTCCAACCCTGATATTCTATGATTCTATGATTTCCTCCCATTGATCCAGAACCAACATGTATGGATAATGACAGACAACATCGCCTGCATGTTCTATGTAAACAGGCAGGGAGGAGCTCGCTCTCACTTACTTTGCACAGAAGCTATGAAGCTCTGGAATTGGTGCCTTGCGAACAACATCCGATGTTGAGGGAATTGTGGGAGAGAAAAAGAAAATAGAAACCAGAAACAGTAAATAAATAATGGAAGACAAAACCTGCAGAAATGAAAGGGGGAAAAAAGAAAACAACTGATGAAAAATATGCAGAACTTCTGTTTTTAGAAAGTAACAGTTTATTTGAAACAAACAGCAGCAGTTATCAACAACGTTGAGTGTATGCTGACAGTTCCTAATAGTACTGAATGCCAAGTGCTTTTCCCACCAAAGTCAACATGAAGATTCTTTCCATCAGTTAACCTGTTGACAAAAAGAGTTTGTAGGGACCATGAAATAAGTTCAGAGACATTTACTGCCATACAGATTTCAAAATAGATCGTATTTATTTATTTATTTGTGTCATACTATAAACCTGTATCCAATTATCTATAAAGATGCAGTTTGATACAAAAAAAAAACCAACAACCCTGAAGTTTTCCTTTAACAGAACCAACTTTTGTATCTCTTACCTTGTGCCTTTTAGCGTTAATCTACTTTTTCCTTCTCATCCCTGCTAAATTAATGGCAATTTATGAAGTTCAGGTCACCCCATTCTGAACACCATCTGCCTTTGTACATCCTGCTGCTTGTTCTTGTTACACACAGACATAGACACAGACACACACACACCCCTTTCAATTATGTTATTCTGTTGCTGTCCATATCAACTGTCTTCTCACTCAGTGACTTCAGTGAATTTGCTCTTAGTATTCAGCCAATGGTCTTGTTCTCCTCTGATAATTTTCATATGTTCTCTTTTGTTCCAAGTACTCTTTTTTTATTGTCTTCTGATAATTTAATTTTTGTTCTCATCTGTATATCCCCCTGGTTAATTTTATTCAAGAGAGTGTTCCCACTGAAGTGAGGACAGCTTTAATTATAATGCATCCAGTAAAGCAAAGATAATGCACAGTGATGTCTTTCTATTTGCACATATGTAAACAAACATGATCCTGATACCATTATATCAACTGTATATTAACTAATCTCCAATTTTGCTCTTTTCATATTATACTCTAATAACAGAATAAAATAAAGTAAACATTTCAATTCAGCAGTACTATAAATCAAAAAGGAAACTTCAAGACAACATAAATTTATCTTTTTTATCTTTCCCTGTGGAATAATTGCAGGGTATGATTGGCAAATAACTCCCTTTTGAATAAAGCTGCTGTTAAAAGCTGATTTACATATTACCTACATATTATTAAAGTTAAAGCAACTACTTTCAGGCTTACTTTTAAGCATGTTCTTAGCTGTATCATGCTGAATCTGGGCTGCACTAGTTCAGAGGCTCTTAATGAGCATTCATTGTGATATGCATTGGATAGGTTTTATAAAATGTTATAATTTAAAATAATTACTCTGTTTCTTTTCTTATTGTGGCAATGGGTAATAATTTCGGTTTATGGTTCTGCTACAAGGGAATTAATTTCATTTATTGTACACTGTCAAACAAGAAGTACTTTAAAATGTTCATTAAACACACATAGAAGGTAAAGAAAATGGGGGACTAAACAACTTTTAAGTCTAAAAAATAAATCATATACATCTTCATTTTTAATAAATTCTCATTTTGCATCACTCTCTATTGGTCCGTGAAAGGAATACTTTGCTGAAAGTCTCTTAAATGACATCGAAACCCTTGTTGGGAAAGAAGAGGTTTTATGTAGTAGCTCTCAGGTCTGTTAGTATAGTCTGATTTTGTTTCATCTTAAAACAAAACAAGACAAATACACAAAGTGGAAGAGAGAAAAGAATAACAAATGATATGAAAATGTCTTTTTCTGATGCTTGTATGAGGTGGTGCTGTAGCCATGTCGATCCCAGGATATTAGAGAGATAACAGGGGTGATGTAATGTCTTTTATTGGACCAACTTCTGTTGGTCAGAGACAAGCTTTTGAGCTGACCTGAAGAAGAGCTCTGTGTAGCTCGAAATAATAGAAGTTGGTCCAATAAAAGATATTACCTCACCCACCTTGTCTTTCTCTGATGCTTATTGTTCAGTTTCTGGAAGATCATGCTCACAATAAACAACCATTACAGAGTTAACCACTATTACAAACTGACTTTACTGCCCTAGTTCTTGAAAATGTTTGGATAGGCTTATTTTATTTCCAGTCTATGGCCAGTTTATTGGCCATTCTGTGGGATGCAAAATATAGCAGAGAGGCAGGATAATCATGGGGTTAAAGTACTGGCTGTCAAGCTGTCTAGAATGGATCACAGCTGTGAGTGCCAGTCTCAGGTCAGACTGTTAAAAAACAGGGCACACCCTAAACTGGTGGTATATTCTATTATTAGATTTCACCAAACCAGTAATAAATGTCTTGCCGTGGAGTCACAGATAGTCTTCTTAAGCTTTCCAGACCCTCATTACTACTCAGAAAATTGGATTGGATTTTGTGATGAAAGATTGTTAAAACCAAAAATCACCACACATTAGGTCACTCATGACCTCAGAGGGCTAGACATTTACCCCAGGTCAATGGACACTCAGGATCTCATACCAAAAACAATGCTGTAGCCAATTTTTCTAGTAAACTAACTAAAGGCTTACTAGCTAAGAAATGAGAGTTATTGATAGGTTAAGGCAGGTAAAATACATTACAGGTGAGTCAAAGTTTGTAATGCCAAATGATTAGCAAAGTTGCAGTAATCTGCTGGTTTCCCATAAATCTCTCAGGGCTACCCAAAATGGCTTTGGAGATCTCTGTCCAATTGCTCAGAATTCCCCCTGTCAGAATCCTTCAATCCAGAGATATAGGATCGCTCCCAGGGTTCATTCTTACAGCTGTCTTCCCCGGAAAGCAGTCTGGCAGGTGTTCCCATCACAGACTGGGTCCATAGATTTCCCATTGGTGACACCAATGACCCGTGCTTTGAAGATAGCATACTTCTCATTTACAGTTCAAAGGCTTCAATCCCAGTTAGTGGGCAACAATGAGCTACATAATGCATTTAGTTACAGCCATCCAGACACTCTTTTATTAGTTTTCCTGAACAATGTGATAGACAGAAACAATTCTTCATTAGTTTTCATGCAGTTTTACACATTAAGTAAATTCTCATCTGAAAGCTAATACATCATTTGATCTAGGGCTAAGTAAGTACAGGTAGATACACCTCTACCCCGATATAATGCGACCCGATATAACACAAATTCGGATATAACGTGGTAAAGCAGCGCTTCGGGGGGAGGGGGGGCAGGGCTGTGCACTCCGGTGGATCAAAGTAAGTTCAATATAACACGGTTTCACCTATAATGCGGTAAGATTTTTTGGCTCCCGAGGACAGCGTTATATCGGGGTAGAGGTGTATATAATGTAAACTGTAACGTAATGACATTCAACAGGTTACAGATGAATGAAGACAACACCATTACATTTCCTTTGAATTATGCCAACACTCAAGTGAATTGGCCTGATTACATTACAATGCCTTTTGATACCCCTTTGATTTCTATTAACATGTAAGTGAATTAACCTGCTGCCTTAGTCTGAGCTGGCAACCTATTAGACAGCATCACACTAGCCTAATACAAAGGAGATTGAGGATGAATACTTGGCTCTGTTGTAGACTTTGTGGGCAAGTCACTTACACCTCTTTGCTTCAACTCTCATTCTAAAATAAAGATGCTTCTTTGTCTAGCTTTTCTATTTATTTCGTAAGCTTTTCAGGACAAGGTCCTATTTCCTACTCTTTGTACGTTGAGGACTTAGCACACACCTGGAGACCAATCTCACATGGAGCCTCTAGAACTACTGAAATACAATACCACTACCAATAATAACTGACATTTAGCTGTTTGGGAACTATTTTAGATTTGCCTTGTTTGGTTAAGCTGTACTATTATCAGACAGAAGGTAAAAAGAGATGGGAAACAGGTAAAAGATGGTGGTGGTGGAAGGAACATGGCTGACTAGCAGAAATTATAGGTTCACATCACAGGATTTTCTCAGGATACAGCAATGGAGATAATTACGCATTCTGATTCTCTCTCATGTGGGACCTTCAAAATATGATTCAGTATTGTCAAAAAGTAGATTCAGTGATATGGTGGTCTACATCTGATTCTCATACAGTGTTGGTGACTATGTTTGTGATGCTGGTAATGGCTGGTAATGCTCTAAAGCTCTCTATTTAAATTGCTGAGTACTCCCCAAAATAGACATGTGCAATGCTTAATTTGTAATGAAAGAGATGTCGGGCTCAAGCATTTTTTTTTTACTTTCATAACTGATACACCAAGACCAGAGGTACTGGGGGCTATGGACTGCCATGCCTAGAGCTCCTGGGACTCAGCCCTGGGAAACCCTGGCATAATTTAAGCACAGGAAATGTCCAAAATGTCCAGCTGAAATTGTCCAATCTGTATAAATATCTAGTAGTCTCTACAAGTTCCCCTTTTCTAATCTTAAGAAGATTTTGGTCTATTGCTATAGCATTTTTATAACCTTATCAGAAGTTTTGAAAATCTGTAATCACTCATTCTTTTACTCCAAACAAACTCATTCCCACCATTTCTTTGACTTCTGTTTGTGGTTTTTGAACAACAATATTACACCATGCATTTCTAAGTTAAAATGACATGCTGCCACGTTTCACCATCTTTGGCCTACTTAGGATTGAATCACAGACAACAACACAACATGCTGAGTAGAACTTCATGTGATGCTGCATAAAAATGGCTAGTTATACTAATACATTCACCACTGTTACAAAGTTGCAATAACTCTTGTACAATGTGTATCATGTAAGGTGTCAATGGAAAAGTTATAATCTATTAGATATGATTATCCTGATCAAATCCATGTATCCTCTTTGTATTTAAAGTTATGAATATTGGCTATATATATGTGTATACATACACTCACATACACACACACACATATATATATACACACATACATGTGTTATGTTCCTGGATGACACTACCTCCGATAGATTTGTGTCAGGGCTAGACAGCTATGTGTTAATGGCCATTTAAGGACACTCAGCTCATAATGGGCCAGTAAGTCTTTCCTGTCGACTCCTCTGAAAGAATATGGGTAATGGCTGCCCTCTGAGTCAGGAAAGCATGTAAGGACATGTGATATGGACATGTGATCCTGGATTCCATCTTGGGCCAGTAATTTTCCATGCACGTGGCAGAGGATATAAATTGTAGTTGGAACATCTACATTTTGGAAGCTACTAGAGCGACTTTTGCAAGCCAGCAGTCTATTCCATCACTGGTACAAAGCTGATATAAGGACTTAGCAACCATTTGTATGTATATAACCTATTAGCCATTTTAACTCTTATTTTCTTTATTAATAAATCTTTAGTTAGTTAGTAAGGATTGGCTGACAGCGTGATATTTGGTAAGATACACCTCTACCCCAATATAACGCTATCCTCAGGAGCCAAAAAATCTTACCACATTATAGGTGAAACTGCATTACATCGAACTTGCTTTGATCCACCGGAGTACGCAGCTCACTCCCCTCCCCCCAGAGCACTGCTTTACCGCGTTATATCCGAATTTGTGTTATATTGGGTTGTGTTATATAGGGGTAGAGGTGTATAAGATTCATTATTGACCTGGGGATATGTGTTTGATACTTTAGGATTAGAAAGAACCTCACATATGTTGAAATGGGTTTTCAATAACTCCTCATTATGTTAGATTGGGTTGTCTGGGTGGGAGCCAAGGGCTGGAATGCCTAAAGGAGACTGTGTTTGGCTTCTGGTTAATCAGTGTGGTACCACATTAGCTCTTTTATTACTGGCTTGGCAAATCTAATTATAAAATAAACCACCAGTTTTGGGCGATTGTCTGCCCTATTTCTTGCAGTCTGCCTTGAGTGTGATTTATTCCAGGCACCCAGTTACACCTAACTTGAAAATATAAAATATATAGATCAAACAATAGAATATAATATTGTTTAGACATGAAAAAGACTGGGAGTCTGATGCGGCTATGAGTGAGGTCAATTGCTAAATTCTCTGTGATGGAATTGAGCTGCTCTGAAATAATTTATGAGTACTGTATTTTGACCTGTTTTGGGGGATATTTACAGTATTAATATATTGATTTAGTTTAATAGAGGACTTTAAGGAAAGACAAACAGGTAAGAAAAGAATGGCTCAAGATAAGCCACTTCTCTACAAATACTTGAGACAATGTCAAGACAGGAAGAGGCCCACAAATGGAGATCAAAAGAACTGTGGGAGGTTTAAAAAGTCACCATCTCTCAAGGGAAGTTTTACATAATTGTTTGGGGACCACAGACTGAGACACAGCTCCCTGCTGAGGGTGTCTGAAGAGACTAGGCCTCCCTTGGACAGCTGCAAAGGATGGCAAGACTTAAGATAGACATGTGCGTAGACTGTTGTTTTAAAATTCTTTTTCTCTAATTGTTTTGTTCCTGCTGTTAGAATAAACAATACTTTGGTTTAAGAAGGCTGTCTGGTCACTGTATAGAAGTGGTCACAGACTCCTGAAGGGAAGAACCACAGGTACCTGAACTCAGCCAAACCTACTGGGTAAGAATGATTGCTACAAAGAGCCTGGTCAGAGAGTGGGATATCTGCAGAATTCCACCCTGAGATAGATAAAGGAACAAGGTTTGACATGGGGAGTGGGAAAGGGGGAGAAGCACTCAAAGGGACTACAAAGTGGACAGAGGAGCAGTTAGTCTTGTAGCCATGGCATTTCCACTGGCATTTTTAGACTGACTCTCGCCGTAGATGACATGTTGGTGTTAATGTGATGCCACCCTGTGTTCATAACCTACCGTGGTAATCTATTTTATTCTTTTCCATAGCATCTATTATTGTAATATATAAGTACACCTCTACCCCTATATAACGCGACCCGATATAACACGAATTCGGATATAATGCGGTAAAGCAGTGCTCGGGGGGGGGTGAAGGAGGGGGCTGCGCACTCCGGTGGATCAAAGTAAGTTTGATATAATGCGGTTTCACTTATAATGCGGTAAGATTTTTTGGCTCCCGAGGACAGCGTTATATCGGGGTAGAGGTGTACTATGAGTTTTTTTCACTGTGTTCTCTGCATCTTAAGTTTATGAAATGGTTAATTACCAGTAACAATCACTTTAATTTAGGGCACTTTTTAAAAATACAATTCAAGTGGTAGCTGTGCAAGTAAATACTAAAGCTACATCTCTTATGTGGCAGAAAACACTGAAGAAAAGTAATGGAAATATATGTCTATGGTTAAAAGAGATTAAAGAATGTTTAAATATGTGCATTACATTTAACATTAAATGTGTCTTTCCTAAGTGGAGTTCAATTAATTGGTTCATTTAATGATTGCTATTGACGAGATGTTTCTAAACAGCTTAAAGAGCTTTATGAGAGTAATTGTGAATACAGGCCTGAATCTCTTAACACATACAACTCATCTATATATACACCTCTACCCCTAAGTTGGTTGAAATCTGCCATTCTGAAGTCCAGTGTCCTTTTTTTGCTGTTCTCATGCCCTCCTTTTCATAGGATCTTGATTTCTATCAGATCATGATCACTTCCTCTCAAGTTCCCAACCACGTGCATGTTCGCATCCTTGTTGGTCAAAACCAGAACCAAAATGGATGTCCCATAGTTGTTTCTTCACCTTTCTGAATCAAAAAGTTGTCCCCTACACATGCTAAGAACTTGAAGGACATATTATGTTTTGCGGTAATAGTTTTCCAGCAGATATTAGGAAAGTGTAAATCTCTCATTAATACTAGCTCATGTGTGTTAGCTAACCGTGTTACCTGCTTGTAGAAGGACTCGTCCATTTCCTCTTTCTGATTTGGTTGTTAAACCTCCACCATAACATTGCTACTGTTCTTTTCCTTTTTTATTGTCACCCAGAGACTCTCAGTAGGTCTGTCACTCACTTCCTCTTGGACTTCGGAGCAAGTATATGCATTCTTGATGAACAGTGAAATACCTCCTCCTTTTTTCCCATATCTATCCTTTTGAATCAAGTTATATTCCTCAATACTGGTACTCCAACCATGTGAGTTGTCCTACCAAGGCTGTGTAATGCCAATTAAGTCCTAATTTTCTTCATATATCATGACTTCCAGTTCATCCTGCTTTTTCCCCATACTCCTTTCATTTGCATATATAGGCATTGAAGATATTTTGCAGAATGTCTTGTTCCTTTTTTTCTTGCATTTTTAATACAGTTGTATAATCTCTTGAAAAAGAATTTGTTCAAGAATAAAACAAGGAACAGTATTTCTTTGACTGTATAATGTTTCTCTTACTATAATTTTTATGAATTAATCTAGCAATTGTTATTTGAACTTTAACACACCATAAATGCATTAGTGACTTTTCTTTTCTAAAAACCTGTAGTAGCCAATAATGCAACCATGACATAGAAAATCCTTAAGCCATTTGCTTCAGCTTGCTTTGAGAGGAAAATCAACAGTTTTTACGGACGACTAGTTGAATTGTGTTGGAAGAGAGCTGTGTGTGTCTTGGGCCGGGGTGTGTGTGTTATTTTAAGAAATAGGATTAGTGTCTAACCTGTCTCTGATATTATATATTCTTTTAAATCCACATGCTTCGAACATCATGGCAGAATTATACCACGTTATAGACAAAATAATTTAAAATGTTCAGGCACATTTTTAAAAGTGTAATTTAATTAGGGCAAGGGGTAAGTTTTTAAAAGTAATAACATCTACACTATCTTACCATTAGATAGAAACAATGAAGAATTTAACATTAGCTCATTGCCTTTACATTAGAAAATAGTAAAATTATTTTATTGAAGCTGTCCCAATAGTTATGTGTGTTTTATACTTCTTTTTAGGCCAATGATAATGCATGTGTTCATCTTCCCATGCAGGGAGCTTCTCTGTCAGGCAGAGAGTAGGAAAGAAAACCCTGGCCATCAGTAAGAGGAAGAAAGGCCTCTTGACACTCAAAGAGGGTATAACATGAGTCCACTCAAGAAGTCCTGGCTCCCAACCCAATAGACAGTCTTAGTCACCAGCATTCATGTATTGACCAGAACACAATGATGTGTGTTCTCCATAGAGTATGAAAAGCAATACAATGGCTGAATCAGGAGAAATATTTGAAAAGCCACAGTAGGAGAATACAAGCAGGCATATATATAGTGTCATATTATACAATGTCAATCACATTTTTGGCACCAAACACGTTATAACAATCGTAGAAATCACAATTAAGAACGCATTCATCTGTTTTGCTGGAATGTCTCTGAGATTAAACACTCTTACTTTTTTTCTCCATGCTGATTTTAAACTGTGTGGACATGAAGCCTTGACCTTAAGTGGACTGGGGTTTACTTTCCCCAAGCTTTTGATGGGATTTTTAATAGATGTTTTCCTTGGATTTTCATTATATATACACCTCTACCCCGATATAACATGAATTCGTATATAACGTGGTAAAGCAGCGCTCTGGGGTGGGTGGGGGGAAGGATGCGGCGGCCAGCACATCCCTCGGCCCGCACTGCTTCCCACAGCCCCCACTGGCCTGGAACGGCGAACCGCGGCTAGTGGGAGCAGCGATCGGCCGAACCTGCGGACGCGACAGGTAAACAAACCGGCCTGGCCCACCAGGATACTTACCCTGGTGAGCTGTGTGCCAAAAGTTGCCAATCCCTGTACTAGATCAATGTATAAAACATTCAATTTGTGAATACGTGGAGGGTGGCGAGGTAATTAATAGAAGCTTGCATGGATTTGCTAAGAACAAATTATGCCAAACCAGCTTGATTTCCTTCTTTCACAAGGTAACTGGTTTCCTGGATAGGGGGAATGTGATGGACATAATATATCTGGACTTCAGCAAGGCTCTTGACACAGCCCCACATAAAATTCTGATAAGTAAGTTGGAGAAACGTGGGCTTGGCAGAACTACCTTTAAGTGAATACATAATTTGTTAAACAACTGCAAACAAAGAGTAACTATTCATGGAATGATGTCAGTTTGGAGGGAGTTTTCAAGTGGTGTTCAACAGGGATGTGTTCTGGGCTGGTGTTGTTTAACATGTTTATTAATGAACTGGATGTAACTATAGAGAGCATACTGATCAAATTTGCAGATGACACAAACCTAGAGGGAGCTGCCAATACTTTGGAGAATAGAGCTAAACTTCAGAGGGATCTTAATAAATTGGAGAACTGGGCTATAGACAACAAAATGAAATTCAATAAAGACAAATGTAAAGTGCTACACTTAGGGAAGAAAAACCAAATCCACAAATACATAGTGGGGGATACTTGGCTTGGCAGCCGCACTCCTGAGAAGGATCTGGGAGTTGTGGTGGATCACAACCTCAACATGATTCAGCAAAGTGATGTTGTTGGAAAAAAAAGCAAATGCAATTTTAGATCCCATTAACAGAGACATAATATGCAAGTCATGGGAGGTGATAGTACTGCTCTATTCGGCGCTGGGTAGGTCTCAGCTGGAGCATTGTGTCCAGTTTTGGTCAACAATATATAGAAAGGATGTAGAGAAACTGGGGAGGATCTGGAGGTGAGCGACAAAGATGATCAAAGGGATGGAATGCAAGTCATCTGAGCAAAGGCTGAAGGAACTGGGTATGTTTAGTTTGGAAAAGAGGAGATTAAGGGGGGAGATATGATAGTGGTCTTCATATTCTTGAAAATACCATAAAAAAGATGGAGAAAGGTTGTTCTCTCTTGCCACAGAGGGCAGGACAAGAGGCCATTGGTTCAAACTACAGTATAGCAGATTTAGAGTAAATCTCAGGAAAAAAACATCCTAAGTGTAAGAAGAGTAGGACAATGGAACAGACTGCCTAGGGAGGTTGTACAAACTCCTTCACTGGAGGTTTTCAAAAGGAGGCTGCATAGCCATCTGTCTTGGATGGTTTATACACAACAAATCCTGCATCTTGACTAGGGGTTAGACTAGATGAGAGTGCTAGGCTTTGGTAAGCTTGTACAGGAAAATCCAGTATGAACTGAAGGTCATTCTCAGCGTGCGTGAGGATGACACAGTCATCAGCTGAAGATCAGTAATTGACACCCTGAAGACATTAGGCTATGAGCGGAGATGTCGAAGATTAAAGAGACGCCCATCCATTCTATATTGAATGTCAACTCCACTGGGGAGGTGCTCTTTAACGAGGACCAAAATGACTGCTAAGTAGATGGAAAACAGGGTTGGGGCAACAACACATCCTTGCTTAACACCAGTTTTGATGACAAAAGGTTCTGTCTCAAGGCCATTATAGAGAACCGTGGCAGTCATCTGATCATGGAGAAGCCTTAGAACCTTAATAAATTTTGGAGTGCAGCCAAATCTGGCTAGCACCTTCCACAGGGCTTCACGATTGATAGAGTCAAAGGCCTTTGTCAAATCTATGAAAGCCATGTACAGGTCCTGATTTTGCTCTCAAGATTTTTCCTGGATTTGGCGAGCAACAACGATCATATTCAATACTCAATATTGAGAAGACTAAAGTGCTCTATCAACTTGCTTCAGGCCTTGCACATGACCCACCACAAATCTCCATTGAGGGCCAGACTTTGGAGACGAGCACTTTTGCTACCTCGGTAGCCAACTTTCTCAAAATCCAAAAATCGACAATGAGATCTGGCACAGGATCCAATGCATAAGTGCTTCCTTTGGGAAATTGCTCCGACACATTTTCACAGACAGTGACCTAGGGCAGGACACCAAGATCCAGGTCTATAAGACAATTTTTGTTCCTACGCTACTCTGTGGATGCAAAACCTGGGTGACCTATCAACAGCACCTCAAGAGTTTGGAGAGGCATCACCAACAATAACTCCGGAAGATCCTTTGCGTCAAGTGGCAAGATCGCCGCACTAACGCCAGCATCCTCATTGAAGCCAATGTCACCAGCATTGAATCAATGATCCTCATGCACCAACTTCGCTGGGCTGGACATTGTGTGTGGATGCAAGACTCTCGCCTCCCAAAACAAGTCCTCTACTCTCAGCTCACCCGTGATCAGAGATCCTATGGTGGTCAGAGGAAATGCTACAAAGAAAAACTGAAAGATATCTTAAGAAAACTGATGTGGTCATCACAAGCTGGGTAGATCAAGCCACCAGCTGACTTCTGTGGCACCATATCCTCCATCAGGCAGTGGCCCACTTCGAGGAGAAGCGCCTTTCCCTCAAAGCTTACAAGAGAGAGAGGAGGAAGGGAAAAGAAATAACTTTCTCCCAGCAGGCTGCTGGCCTGCCACAAAATGTCTGTACCAACTGTCGGTGGATTTATGGTTCCAGGATTGGATTCCTGAGTCATCTCAGGACCCATATGTAAATCCATGGTAGAGCTCATCCTCAAATCGAGGGTTCACCAATCAAGACTAGATGATCCTTGCAGTCACTTCTAACCCTATGATTCTATGACATATACAAATATATATTACTTTATTTAGATATATTGGCACAAATCCACAAAGGGACTTAGGCATTGCAACACCTAACTTTTAGTTATATAGCCACCAAATGGAATCTTCAATGCTTGGGAGCCTACAAATGGAATCCACAAAAGCTAGGATGCTAGGCTGGAAGCCTCTTAACCTACCCAATAACTGAAGCTGACAGGAAGAGTGAGTTCTAACGCGTGCCCCCTCAGGAAATTAGGCACCTAAATGCACACGAGGGAAGCCAGCCTGTCAGCTTGGATTCAAAGTCATGAACACTTTCCTGGAAATGGTGTCTAAGCCATTTCTTATCAGAACAACAGTGGGACATGCCTGGCTCCACACAAAACAGCTAGGAGGAGAGGCACAAGAGCTAATAGCTTCCCTTGGCAGGGTTAGACCAGTGGTTAGGGAACTCACCCAAAATATGAAAGAGCATCCACTCCCTTCCCCCCAGTTCACTTACCCCTTCTGCTTCTTAGCAGGGATTTAAACATAAAATTTCTACCTCCCAAGTGAGGGCTGGGGCTATGAGATATTCCCAAGCTTTCTTGCTGAAGTATAAATAATTTAAATGTATTGGGCCAGAGAGAATATGAGGATGACTCTATAGCCCAGTGGTTAGGGCACCCAGCTTCATTTTTAATAGAAAATATTATATATGTGTGTTTATTTAAATAATAAATAACTTACATATTTGCTATTTTAATGTATATTTTATTGCCAATGTTATCTTTGTGAAGCTCCATATTTCAGTACTCTGTGCAATGTTGACCAGTATATTGAAAGTAATTAAATTAAACTGCATTCAAACAAAACATGGGGTGTTTCTTTTTACTTAAATGCAACTTCAGTTTTACTGCATCTTCGAAATGACAAAAGTGTGTAACACAAACTGAGGAGGGATTCAGCTCTGCTATTGACCACTTTTCTAAAAAAAAGTCAATATGCAGAAAGTCATAATCCCCAATTTGTAAAAAAACCTATAAACAATGTACATAAATTCTGTATCCTATTTTAATTTAACCCTTTTTGAGGAAAGTAATATTTACCCTTTGACTAGAAACAGTGTAACTTACATTAGTACAAACTAGTGCTGTCGATTAATCACAGTTAACTCACGCGATTAACTCAGAAAAATTAATCGTGATTAAAAAATTAATCATGATGAATCACACTCTTAAACAATAGAATACCAATTGAAATTTATTAAATATTTTTGATGTTTTCTACATTATCAAATATATCGATTTCAATTACAACGTAGAATACAAAGTGTATAGGACGGACAAACACCCCAAGCAACCCCCTCTCTCCTTGCCCATTGAAGGCACCTGAAGCTACAAAGAAAGTGTTTTCTGGCCTCTGGGGAAAAGGGGTCCTGACCTAAGAAGGTTGGTAAGTAACACTGTTGAATACAGTAAGAAGACTTTGCTTTGAAATTAATATCATTTGTTAAGTTAGGCACCACTTGCATTTTATCTTTATTTTTCTTGTAACCATTTTTGACTTTTATGCCTCATTATTTGTAGTCACTTAAAATCTAACTCTTGTAGTTAATAAACTTGTTTTATTGTTTTATCTAATCCAGTGTGTTTAAATTAAAGGTTTTGCAAAATTCCATTTGGAGTGGCAAGCTTTGTATTATAGAAATAAGAGACTATATATAAACTTGTATTGTCCAGAAGAGTGCTGGACATTACAGGATATACATTTCTGGGGGAAATCTAAGACTGGGGATGTATTGGGGTTATCTTGAAGTATAACCAAGGCTGGTTAGAGCCAGAGTGTAACCCAAGTGTGTCTGCAGGCTACAGTTAACACAAGCACTCAGGGTGTAATTTGCATGTTGGAAGGCTCTTTGTGAGCAGCTCGGGTAGGAACTCCTTAAGCAAAAGCATCATAAGGTGCCCAAGGTTGCAGGGAATGTGTGGCAGAGCTGCTCATTAGTCTAGATTGTACCCGGGTATGTCACAAAAGTATTTGTTGTTCTAATTTAAATAGCTTTTGTATACATATGTTTGTTGTGTAGGTCCTAAAATATGAGATAAAATATACTAGAGGAATTTCATCTATTAAAAGTTAGTTTTAGTATGCCTTTAGCTTAACAGCTCTCTCTGTTTAAATGGAACAATGAACTGTTGCAAATATGCACATTATATAACAAGACATATCTTCTCTTATAGACACTATTATTGGTTAACATGCAAATTAAAAAAATTGAAAGCTAATATGCATATTTAGTGTATTCTTATATACTGAAAACTATTTACAAAAGAAAATAGAAAATAAAGCAACTGTCTTTTCTTTGATACAGCATGAAACTAATATCGAGACAGTTCTGAACAGTACTTACTACTTCCCTAGTAGCCTTTATTATTTTCTTATGCTCCTTTTCCAACTTACTGGTATAATGTATTTCATCTCTCCCTGTCTTTCTAAAAGTTTGCAGAATGTCACTTAAGAAATCTTTCTATTAAATTATCATGGTCTTGCAGCAGCGACACCATAGTTAAGGTTGTGTCAGACTTCTCTGTTTTACAGAGTCTGTATGTTAGCATCTCTCCTTTTTTCAGAACCCTTTTTTGTAAACATGCCATACAGAATTTGAACCAAATTTCAATGAATAGTGTGTGTGTGTGTATATATATATATATATATATATATATATATATATATATATATATAGTGTGTATATATACACTATATATATATATACACACTATATATACATATATAGTGTGTGTGTGTGTGTGTGTGTGATGATCTCCAATGTGTCCTTTGTGTTTGTATGTCATTAGCGTTTTTAGGAAATTTAGGAGAATAGGAACCTTAGAAAGCCTGATTCTTTTCCCCACATACTGCACATTTGCTGGCTCCTGTTGCTTCCTGAGCAGTATCATTGTGACGTTAAGATAATCAAGCCACTCATCAATCACTCCCTTCAGTTCATTTGCATAGTTGTGGAGACCTTGGTTGTAATGACAATGGCTGCCTTTCATAAAAGAGATATCTCCCTGGCCACTCAATTACAGAACTAAAAGTCGCAATATTACAACAACAACAAAATTCAAAAACAGACTCCAACGAGAGACTGCTGAATTGGAATTAATTTGCAAATTGGACACCATTAAATTAGGCTTGAATAAAGACTGGGAGTGGATGGGCCATTACACAAAGTAAAACTATTTCCCCATGCTTATTCCCCCCCCCCCCATAGTTCCTCATATCTCCTTGTCAATGGCTGGAAATGGGCCATTTTCATTACCACTACAAACAGCTCTTTTTCTCTCCTGCTGAAAAAAGCTCACCTTAACTGATCACTCTCCTTATAGTGTATATGGTAACACCCATTGTTTCATGTTCTCTGTGTATATATATATCTATCTTCCTACCGGATGTTCCACTACATGCATCCGATGAAGTGGGCTGTAGCCCACAAAAGCTTATGCTCAAATAAATTTGTTAGTCTCTAAGGTGCCACAAATACTCCTGTTCTTTTTTTAGAGATATCTCACATTATCATAACTCTGTTACAAAGAAGGGTCCCAGGAAGAGCAGTAATGAAGGCACACCTGGGTAATGCTCCTTTGGGTTTGTATTAGGGCTGTCAAGCGAACAACAAAAATAATCACGATTAATCCTGCGATTAACAAAATTAATCATGATTAATTATATGATTAATCACACTGTTAAACAATAATAGAATACCATTTATTTAAATATTTTTGGATGTTTTCTACATTTTCAAATATATTGATTTCAATTACAACACAGAATACAAAGTGTACAGTGCTCACTTTATATTTATTTTTATTACAAATATTTGCACTGTAAAAAACAAAAGAAACATTATTTTTCAATTAACCTAATACAAGTACTGTAGTACAATCTCTTTATCATGAAAGTTGAACTTAAAAATGTGGAATTATGGACAAAGAAATCCCTGCATTCAAAAATAAAATAATATAGAATTTTAGAGTCTACAAGTCCAAGCAGTCCTACTTCTTGTTCAGCCAATTCCTCAGACAAACAAGTTTGTTTACATTTTCAGAAGATAATGCTGCATGCTTCTTGTTTACAGTGTCACCTGAAAGTGAGAAAAGGCATTAGCATGGCACTGTTGTAGTCAGCATTGCAAGGTATTTACATGCCAGATGCACTAAAGATTCATATGTCCTTTCATGCTTCAACCACCATTCCAGAGGACGTGTCCATGCTGATGATGGGTGCTGCTTGATAATGATCCAAAGTAGTGCATACCAACGCATGTTCATTTTCATCATCTGAGTCAGATGTCACCAGCAGAAGGTTGATTTTCTTTTTTGGTTGTTTGGGTTCTGTAGTTTCCACACCAGTGTTGCTCTTTTAAGACTTCTGAAAGCATGCTGAGATTCAGGAGACAAAGAGACTATATGAGAGGATATTCCCTGCTGTAGTTTTCCACCTGTTTGAACTTCCTTTGTCTCCCCTTCCTGCTTGATAACTCTTAAATGTATAGCACACATTCCTGTAGTTAGGACAGACTTCTTTGCTGACCTCAGTTTGGAACGTGTGTTAACATCACCCTAAAATGGAATCTTATAACTTCACATAGAATGTTGCCAGAAATATTTATCAGGATGATACTGATCAGCAAATTATGTTTTCAAATGATACCTTGCAAGGCATAGGTTGTACAAAGATTATTACAATTATGTTAGGGTGTGAATAGAGGGATACATTCTGTCACACCTCTAAAACAACATGCTCTGTTCATCTTCAGTCTCTAAGTTTCTTCATTATTGCGGAAGTGTTCGTATCACTTTAAAAACTGAATTTTTAGACTGTTATCAAAGGCAGAATCCTAATAAAAGCAGATTTTGTTTTCACTGAGAACTCATATGTTATTTATTTTAATTTGGAATTAAGGGAGATTTTTTTTACAGATGCTATCTATTTCAGTCGAAGTTGTGCCCATATCTGAGGGGAAAATTAGAACCTATGTACTTGTTTTGATAACTGATTGTGAGGTGATGAGTCATCCCTGAACTAGAGACTGATTAAGCTACATGCGGTGAGGAGGGTCAGGTCGGCTAAAACTTTCACTAAACTTGACCTTCAGCCTGGCCCACATCTAAGAGGGTGATGAATGGAAAACAGCATTTTGTACTCAGTATGGACATTTTGAGTAACTTGTTATGTCTTTTGGTCTCTATAATGCCTCCACCACATTCCAGCACTTGCTTAATGATATCTTAAGGGATGTTTTCTGGACCTGTTTATTATAATCTACCTAGACAAATTCTTATTTTCAGAGAATCAAACTCTACGTGTCTGGTTAGTACTTGAATGTTTTTAAACAAATGGATTATATGGGAAACCTGAGAAAGGTAAATTTGAAAGCACCTCTTTGGATTCTTAGGTTATATCAGGGATCGGCAACATTTGGCATGCAGCTTGTCAGGGCAATCCAGGACGGTTTGTTTACCTGCAGTGTCCGCAGGTTCGGCCGATCACAGCTCCCACTAGACACGGTTCACCGTTTCAGGCCAATGGAGGCTGCGGGAAGTGGCGCGGGCCGAGGGATGTGCTGGCTGCCGCTTCCTGCAGCCCCCATTGGCCTGGAATGGTGAACCACGGCTAGTGGGAGCTGTGATCGGCCAAACCTGCAGACGCTGCAGGTAAACAAACCGTCCCGGCCAGCCAGTGGACTTTCCTGATGGGCCGCATGCTAAAGGTTGCGGATTCCTGGGTTATATTATCTCTCCTGGCAGAATAAGTGTGAATCACAGAAAAGTCTCTATAATTTTTACTTGAGCTACTCCCAAGAGTATCTAGGATGCCCATTGCTTCTGTACCAGTTTCTATAGATGATTCATTCAAGAATTCTTGCAAGAGGTATTCCCACTGCGTTATCAACTACCACCAAGAAAAATGGTTCTGACTTTTACATTTTATTGAATTTGCTTGTAGCACATTGAGTGGATGTTTTTAGAGAACTATCCACAATCACTCCAAGATCTCTTTCTTGAGTGGTAACAGTTAACTTAAACCCCATCATTTTATATGTATAGTTGGGATTATGTTTCCCAATGTGCATTACTTTGCATTTATCAACATTGAATTTCATCTGCAATTTTTTTGCCCATTTACCCAGTTTTGAGAGATCCTTTTGTAGCTCTTCACAGTCTCCCTGGGACTTAACTATCTTGAGTAGTTTTGTATCATCTGCAAATTGTGCCACATCTCTGTTTACCCCTTTTTCCAGATCAGGTATGAATATGTTGAATAGGACTGGACCCTGTACAGACCCCTGGGGACACCCCTATTTACCTCTTTCCATTCTGAAAACTTACCATTTATTCCTACCCTTTGTTTCCTATCTTTTAACCAGTTACTGATCCATGAGGGTACCTTCCCTCTTATCTCATGACTGCTTATTTTGCTTAAGAGCCTTTGGTGAGGGACCTTGTCAATGGCTTTCTGAAAATCTAAATATACTATATCCATCTTTTTTTTAATTCTGAGTATGAATAGCTAGCTGTTGCACCAATCACAATTGCATATGAGGGGGGAATACAAAGATTTAGGATAATGGAAGCATTTTCCAAGAAGGACTCTGATGTATGCTATATAGATTAGCTGCTGTTGCTTAGGTATTTTTTTTTCCTTTTTGCTCAGTATGCCAAATATTAAAGTCACACGCCTTTACCTGTGACAGATTTTTCCTCATACATTGTAGTATAATCCTAAGCAAGAACAGGGCTAATAAGAAGAATGCTTTCACCTCTGTGCTTGTGATTTCTGTAATTTTTAAATAGATATAATTCAGGTGTGGATTGTATTAGAGTACCACTTCTGTAATATTGCAAAATATTATCACAGTTCCTGTTTGACTCCACGAGGGCACCTGAGAATCAAGACTTGGAATGTACCTTTATAAATATGTCCTTAGGAACAATCTTGATTATACTGTCACACAGATGTAAATCAGAAGTAATTCCCATGAGTCAAAACTGGTGCAAGTGGGAGGAGAAACAGAAGCATTGTAGCTTTGTCACAGACAAAAGTGAGTAAAGAGTAGTTTTTCACCATACACAGAATGTTAGCAGCTCAAACACTGTTAAATCAACCTGAGTTGTGAATCCAAAACTGAGGGGTCCCCATTGACTGTGCCCTGCCATAATCTCCCTTGAAAATAAAATCTAGGGACAGTTAGCAAGAGCTCATTAGTTGATCTCAGCTACAGTGATAGTAGAGTAAATTACAGTCATTCTCAGATATCTAAGATCCTACCCATACAGGGCTTTAAAGATCAGTATCAACATCTTGATAGTGATAACCAAGAAGTCAATAGAAAGACAGAACAGTCCACTAAGCAATCAGGCCATACAGTTCGGCATCATCAGAAGCTTTCATCCAAGCAGAGCTAAATGCAGTAATGACATCAAAATGGGTCTACTTCTGTCAGGAATGGTCACAATTGTCATGTCAATTGCATATGTAAACTCTTGACCACTGAAGCTACCTGAAACTTCAGGAACAATCAAAGGTCATATGGCAGGGATCGGCAACCTTTGGCACGTGGTCAAGACCAATTTGTTTACATGCTGCATCCGCAGGTTCGGCCGATCGCGGCTCCCACTGGCCACGCTTCGCCGCTCCAGGCCAATGGGGCAGCGGGAAGCGGCGCGGGCCGAGGGATGTGCTGGCTACACTTCCCACAGCCCCCAATGGCCTGGAGTGGCGAACCGCGGCCAGTGGGAGCTGCGATCGGCCGAACCTGCGGATGCAGCGAGTAAACAAACCGGCCTGGCCCGCCAGGGTGCTTACCCTGGTGAGCCGCGTGCCAAAGGTTGCTGATCCCTGCCATATAGTATCCTTGGTATGTGTAACTCAGCAATTCTATGAGCACTTAGTGCTTATTAGACTAGAAATCATCTCACTGTTACCTTGTGCTCTCCAGTCTGTTTGTTGTATTCACCTGTTGTCTCTTGACTTATGCTTCAAATGCAATTTCTTTGGGGTGAGGTGTGGGGGTCAACTTTTTATTATATGTGTGTACACTTGATCTCAATGGGAATCAGAATTTCTATCCCCCCAAAAAATTCACCTTTCAGGGAGGAGTTCTGTATTTTGACAAAAATTTGGATATGTGAAATTTCCTGTGGGATGGACATTTTCAAAAAAATCTGTTTCAGGATAATTGAAACAGGTGCCCCATGCTCCACAGCAACATACTGAGAGTAGTGCTTAAAACTGCTTGCAATATTCTAGTTGTGGCCCCACTAAGTCTAAATAATTATCTTCCTTGCTTTACAGATTATCCTATTCATCTATCCTGGGCTAAATCCTGCTCAATGCAAAGGTGCAACACAATTAGAGTCAATGAGATTGTACTGGTGTAACTGAGAGGAGAATTTGGCCCTCTATTTACTTACATTGTGGCTTCCAGACACTGGGCCAAAAGTTTAATATAGAATCTTAGAATCATAGGACTGGAAGGGACCTCGAGAGGTCATCTAGTCCAGTCCTCTGGTCTCAAGTATTACCTAGACCATCCCTGACGGGTGTTTGTCTAACCTGCTCTTAAAAATCTCCAATGATGGAGATTCTTCAACCTCCCTGGGTAATTTATTCTAGTGCTTAACAACCCTGACAATTAGGAAGTTTTTCCTAATGTCCAACCTAAACCATCCTTGCTGCAATTTAAGCCTATTGCTTCTTGTCATATCCTCCTCCTTGTAACAGTCTTTTATGTACACCTCTACCCCGATATAACGCTGTTCTCGGGAGCCAAAAAATCTTACCACGGTATAGGTGAAACCGCATTACATTGAACTTGCTTTGATCCACAGGAGTGTGCAGCCCCCCCCTCTCCCCCCCCCCCGGAGCACTGCTTTACTGCGTTATATCCGAATTCGTGTTATATCGGGTTGCGTTATATCGGGGTAGAGGTGTATTTGAAAACTGTTACCATGTCCCCTCTCAGTCTTCTCTTCTCCAGACTACCAGCCCATTTTTTTCAATCTTCCTGCATAGGTCATGTTTTCTAGACCTTTAATCATTTTTGTTGCTCTTCTCTGAAATTTGGCATCCAGAACTTGACACAGTACTCCAGTTGAGGCCTAATCAGAGTGGAGTAGAGCAGAAGAATTACTTCTCATGTCTTGCTTATTCCTGCTAATACATCCCAGAATTATGTTTGCTTTTTTTGCAACAGTGTTACACAGTTGACTCATGCTTAACTTGTGATTCACTATGATGCCCAGATCCCTTTCCGCAGTACTCCTTCCTAGGCAGTCATTTCCCATTTTCTATGTGTGCAACTGATTGTTCCTTCCTAAATGGAGTACTTTGCATTTGTCCTTCTTCAATTTCATCCTCTTTACTTCAGACCATTTCTCCAGTTTGTCCAGATCATTTGGAATCTTAATCCTATTTTTCAAAACACTTGCAACCCCTTCCAGCTTGGTATCATCCACAAACTTTATCAGTGTACTCTCTGCCATTATCTAAATCATTGATGAAGATATTGAACGGAACCAGATCCAGAACTGATCCCTGCGGGACCACAATCAATATGACCTTCCAGCTTGACTGTGAACCACAGAAAGCTACTTTCTGGGAATGGTTTTCCAACCAGCTATGCACCCATCTTATAGTAGCTCCATCTAGGTTGTATTTCCGTAGTTTGTTTAAGAGGAAGTCATGTGAGACAGTATCAAAAGCCTTTCTAAAGTCAAGATATAACACATTTACTGCTTCCTCTCCATCCACCAGGGCCTGTCAAAGAAAATTATTAGGTTGGTTCGATATGATTTGTTCTTGACAAATCCATGCTGATGGTTACTTATAACCTTATTATCTTCTAGGTGTCTGTAAATTTACTGCTTAATTATTTGCTCCATTTTCTTTCTGGGTACTGAAGTTACAATGACTAGTCTGTAATTCCCTGGATTGTCCTTATTTCTCTTTTTATAGATTGACACTATATTTGTCCTTTTCCAGTCCTCTGGATTCTTTCCCATCTTCCATGACTTTTCAAAGATAATTGCTAATCGCTCAGATATCTCCTCAGTCAGCTCCTTGAGTACTCTAGGATGTATTTCATCAGTCCCTGGTGACTTGAAGACATCTAACTTATATAAGTAATTTTTAACTTGTTCTTTCCCTATTTTAGCCTCTGATCTACCTCATTTTCATTGCCATTCTCTGTGTTAGATGTTCAATCTCTACTAACCTGTTTGGTGAAAACTGAAAAAAAAAAAAGTCATTTAGCACTTCTGTCTTCTCTTTTTTTTTTTTTTTTTTTTTTTTTTTTTTGCCCCCTCACTGAATAATGCGCCTATCCTGTCCTTGATTTTCCTCTTGGTTCTAATGTATTTATAGAACATTTTCTTGTTACCCTTTATGTCTCTAACTAGTTTATGTCTCTAGCTAGTTTTGTGCGTTGGCCTTTCTAGTTTTGTCCCTACATACTTGTGTTATTTGTTTATAATCATCCTTTGTGATTTGACTTAGTTTCCACTTTTTGTAGGATTCTTTTTTTTTTTTTAATTTGTGATCATTGAAGATCTCCTAGTTAAGCCAGGGTGGTCTCTTGCCATACTTCCTATGTTTCCTACACAGTGGGATAGTTTGCTCTTGTGCCCTTAATAATGTCTCTTTGAAAAACTGCCAACTCTCTTGAACTGTTTTTCCCCTTTGATTTGCTTCCCATTGGATCTTAACTATCAAGTCCCCAAGTTTGCTAAAGTCTACCTTCTTATATATAATTTATTTATTTAATATTATTTAATATTTAATATTATTTATTTATTACAATCCCCGAGTCCTCTTTCTAATTAATTGCTACCATTTCTTTTCGATTAAGCCTATATGTTCTTTTACAAGCTGTACTCTCAATGCATGACCTTGCATACCAACTCGCCTTCCATGTCTTTTTAATTCCCCTTTCAGTTCTGTGCTCTTGCATAACTGGTTCTACATTTCCTCCTGTCTTTTTACTAGCAATCTTAGATTCCATGGAACTAATTTACCATTGTTTAATTCCATTTTTAGGACAGTGTAACTCCATAGATTCCAAATGAAATAATCTGGTAGTGAATCAAGTTCCATGCATCTTATATCTCTTTAAATTTGGGGAGTGGGATTTTCAAAAGCACTGAATGGGAGCAGAGTTAGGCCAATGCTGATTGCTTTAGAAAATTTCACACTATCTGTTTTAGGGTCAAAATAGTGTCATCATAGTTAAGATTCCATTAGATAATCCCATTCCAAGATCCTGTTTTATAGGCTACTTTTTATATTTTAATTTGTATTAGTTTTTGATTAAGTGAACAAAAACATTATGATTATAAATATCACTACTTAATAGAATAAATACAAGGGAATTTGTAGTACATACCCAACTACTTCTATACAGTGCATGTTCCTTTCATCCTGTTAACTAGGGTTTATGTGTTCATTTCAAGATGTGCAGAGCTGGCTTAGTTATTAAATTTTTGTCGAGGATAAACAGAATTGTTGACAATTCACATATTTTATATAAGTATTAAAAAAGAGGGTGGCAAATACAGAAGGCAAAGAAAAACAAGAGATGGAAAGTATAGGATAGGAGTTACAGAAGATGTACATATGATTTGTTCTTCTCAGCTATCACTGTAATTCCACTGATCACCAGAGGAATAAAATGCCCTATGCTGGGAGGAAGCAGGCAGCAAATAGCCAATGTGAATGCTACTGCCCTGAGCACAGAAGCCACTCAGGCACCTGTCACTTATCATACTGGTGTTGTGAGATTAGCATCTGCAGAACCAGATATGGAGCACAGTACAGACATCAGGGTTAATGGAAGGGAATGTTTAGGATGGAGGGAAATGGGGGCTCCAATTTCTCTGGTTAAGCAGAGTCTGGCCCCAGATGCCAGCATATTACCTGGTCAAATGGCAGAAATTGTAGATGTGGGCGGAACCAGATACTCTGTGCCACTAGCTAGAATTCATGTGGTGTGGGGAGATTTGGAAAGTGCTTTGACTGTGAGGGTAATAGAACACTTCGTGGTGGACATGCTAACTGGGAAGGATTTTTTTCCATTTAGCTCAGATTGTTAAAGTATTTACTTGCAGCGAGAAGGAGTATTATGCTGGGACCCCAGAGGGAAAGGGTAAAATCCCAGGAACTGCTGAAGGAATGAGAGGGAGTCTCTTTGATTCCTCTGCAGCAGGGGAAAAGCCACATGCTTCCCGGTGTTGGGGTGGTTGAAACCAGCTCCTGCACCGCAACTAGAGGCAACATCACCTCAGGAAGGGAGTGGGTGTGTAGCACCGGTCAGTGAGAAAACTATCTGTTAGCTGGCAGCACAATGGAGATGGACAAAGGTCAGATCCCACTCTAGAGAGCATGGAGAGAGGTGTCTCAGAGGGGGTCCTAGAGAAGGAAGGTGGAGAAAGAATAGTGGGGATACAGGAATGTATCCTCAGTGGTCAACTGGGAGAGGATGCCCAGGACAAAAAGAGAGGGGTGACAGAGGGTACCCCAATCCAGGTCCCAGTGCTGGGAGCAGGGATCACAGGGTAATCCCAAGAGGGGAGATGGATTTTTTGCATGGGCACAACCCAGGGGTTGGGAGACAGCTCCACAGGGGCTACCCTCCACAGAATCCCCCCTACATGCTTACCTCACCAGACCCTGGTGTACCAAGGCCCCTAAGCTGCCATTGGATTTTGGACCCATACTGAAGGGGACACAGAAGGGAAAACTGGAGAGAAAGAAAAACTGGTAACTAAACACATGTAGAGGTTCAGGAAGGAGTTGAAAGACACAGTGAGTATTGAACAAACCAGACTGCCTAAACAGATGGCATATTATGACCAAGATACATGTAAATGTCTCTTTGTGAGGAAGGTTTGGTGTTACTGTTAGGTCTCATGATAAAGACTTTGGTGCTGATGGTAAACCTTATGACAAAGAATTCTGTACTGATGGTAAATCCTTTGAAAAGGTACAATATACACAATTTTGGGGGAAAGCTTTTGCACATGTTATGAGTGGTAACTAAGAACACACCCTGTGTTAAGAAACCCTATGGTGAGGCTGCTTCTCAGCTAATACCTATAAACAGGCTTGAAGGTTGGCACAACAGAGAAACCATAATAAACCTGATCTGTTGTGTGGAAGGGGAAACTGAGGCACACCACCTCATGGCATTGATGGCTAAATGCCAAGATACATACACTCTAGAAAACCTTAATATCTGCATTGAGATAACACCAGCTGGAAAAGCAAATGGGGTTAACAATGCTGCCCAGGTACAAAGAGAAGTTTTCTAGCACCCCAGAGAAGTCACACTTGCTAACTTTTGAAATTGTCAGACTGATTCACAAAGTATTAAGAGGTACACAGAACTTTGCAAGCACACGTGTGGGTAGCACTACAATGTTTAGCAACACTTGGGAGTTGTCTGGTTAAAACTGAAAAAAGATGTTGGGCCCACTGCCTCTGCATTAGTCTGTGACTAACACTCCTGCAGCAAACAAAGGGGGGAGATGTGACATACTGTACCTGTAACCCCCATATTCATCATTCATATGGTTGTGACATTTCATACAAAACATGCCATGTAATGCCATGTAAGATATCATATGAAAGACCATGATCTGCCATTATTTTGTCAAAATATGTATATCATTAGTGTGTATGAATTTATGAGATTCTGCTGTATGGTTGTAATTGAAATATGTTGTAGATTTGGGAGTTGCCCACTGCTCCTTCTCCAGTAACAGCAAAGGTGTTGATCCACACCCAGGCAGGTGTTAAATAACCATTAATCAGCAGTGAAGCTGTAAACAAGAGATCTACAGTTCTGTACTAGAGTTGTGCAAGCATCACACAATGGGGGATTGCTCAACTCTGTGACTAAGCAAAGCCCACCAGGACATGTCTGGGCTAGTGTTTTCCAGGCACCTGGACTAAGAATATAAAACAGGAGACAGTGACATCATGCTTTTACCTTTCTCCTCCCCAACACTGGAAGCAACAAGAATGCTTGGAAGACAAAGATTTCAGCTGAGGAGACTGGGACCAAGCTTAAAGGGGGAGCCTGTGTATTAAGGACTGTGACCTACCTATAACATCCAGTGGGGTGAGAAGAACGGCTTGATCCAAATACTGACTAATCTAATAAGGTTTAAGATTTAGACTGCATGATTACCTTTTATTTTCTTTGGTAACCTTCTCTGACCTTTTGTGCTCACTACTTATAATCATTTAAAATCTATCTTTCTGTAGTTAATAAATATCTTTTTATATTTTACCTAAAACGTGTGTTTGGCTTGAAGTGCTTGGGAAATTTCAGCTCAGTTTACAAAGGATAGTGTGTGTCCTCTCCACATTGAGGGAGGGGAGGATTGGGTAATGAAGTTATGCTGGTCAGGCTTCTGACCAGGGCAAGATGGTATATTCCGAGGGTACAAGGCTGTGAAGATTTGCTGGTACCTTTTTCTATGTGATTTGTGAGTGGCTCAGGGAGCATTCATGCAATTTAGCTGGGTGTAAGGCTACACATGGTGTTGTACTGAGTGATAACAGCGCCTGGAGGGGTTTGGTGCTTGTCACTAACAAAGCATTGTGAGAGACAGCCCAGCCTGGAGAGTTAAGGGAGCACAGCAGTACCTCAGTTTCAGTTGTACCCTGGGGATCCCATCACAATGCCCCCAGAGAGTTTGTTTAAAAGTGGTATTAACTTTTTAATGAGGTCATAATATTTAGTCCCTTTTTCCTCGGATGTTTCAGTTATTAATTAAATACAGGCACTAAATCACTTAAGGTTTGGGGTCTGGTGTACAGAGACCTCTGCCTGCAGAGTACCATGGCAAACACACTATTGAAAAACCTTTTAAACCTTTTATTAAAAATACAGAAAAGAAGCAAAAACAGTTTGAAATGTGAAGTATTAAGTAAGGCTTCCATTTTAATCGTATCCCATGTTCCCTTTCCCTTTAACTGAAGAGAGTTTTTAGAAGGGGTGAGTGGGGAGAAACCTTGTTTAACGGTCTTTTTGATGGTATCAAAGATAGTAATAACTATCCTTTTGAAGAAAAGAGACAATGTTGGTTGAGATGGGCTGGACCTGTCATTGCTGTCATTGTTAAAGTCTGATCCTGTTTCCTAGAAGACAAAGCAAGACAAACACACACAAAAGGGAAGAGAAAAATAATAGCAACGATAGAAAGTGCAGTTTCTGTTTCTGGTGTTGTCTTTCACTTACACCTCACTGCTGGAGAAAAATAGGCCCAGGTCTTATCAGCCTGTCAATACCTGGTAAACTGGTACAGCAGGGGCTGTTTAGGCATTACTTTTAGTTGCCTTTTTCTGGTCATAGGCTAACAGTGGTGGTACAAAATATACAGTCCTGGCTGGCTAAGCCAGATACTTATTAGACAGAAGGAAAAAAGGGGGGATAGAAAAGAGAAGAAATAATGTGGGGAAAGAAAAGGACACATGGGGGGTGGGAAAGACAACATCTCACATCCCAGGTGGTATTTGATTTGGGTGGAGCCGATGTAAGTGGTGGTATCATCTGGGTCCCTTTCTCTGAGCTGCTCTGGTCTGGACTTCTCTCAGGATTAGAATGAAGAAGATCCAGGGTCCCAGGAGGTGGTGGAAGTGGTAGTTATGATGGTGGAGCTCACTTCAGTAGCCAGTTTTTCTTCCCAAAGTCTCTTTCTTTAAGGACCCCCAAAGCCAGATTTTCTTCCCACAGCATCTTTCTTTATGGACCCCAAAAGGGAGTGAAGGGAGTAGTAGGCCTAATTTCCAACACACCAATTTTGGTTCATTGATTTTTGGACTTGCACTGTTTGTTTACTAGGCATGTTCTTAACAAAGACCTTGAGTTATATCAGTAGGCCTTTTTGTATGGACTAATTCAGTCTGTCTCCATTTTGCACATGTTCCTATCAACATTTATTGTGACTGGTTATTGTGATATCTTATAAACTTATACTCACTTTTTACAGTTGAGCTTACAATTAGGGTAAATGTGTAGGCCCAATTATCACAACAGTTGGGATCTGCATCAGTGCTGGGCACAGCATGGTGAGTGCACTGGTGCCAGTCCTCAGTTGCTCCCGGTGCTGAGAGCTATGCACACATGCTGCCACATAACAGAGATAGTCTGCACACACCAAGCCTCATAGAACTGCACAGATGGCACAACGGGTCTGTTAATGGGTCTGGCACGTCACACCCTCTGTAGACATTTGATCTAGGAGGCAGTGGGTGTGTTCAGAAGATGTCCCCTCCCCACCACACACATACACACCAAATTGTCCTATGCCTACTGGCTTCAGGCATAGGGATCATCTGCACAGACAGGGGCACCAGGCAGGAAGCTGCAGGGACCTGGTGGCTGCACCATAAGCTCCATGGCCTTGAACACAGGCAGACCTGCTGGAAAAGGGTCATCTCTGAAGGATGGCCAGCATTTAGCAAGCCAGAGAGGTGACCCTTCTATGCACTGTTACAGAGTCATGTGCTCCTCTGCAGCATGTGCACTGCCTCTGCACTGGAGCCCATTCCTTGCTGCATGGGCAGGCTTTGGATCACATGCCATTCTTCAGTGTGCTCACCAGGCTCCATGTACTCATTGGTACCCTGCGATCCATGTAGCAGCAGTATCAAGCCCTCTGTGGGTAGTCCCATTGAAGTCAATAGGACTACTCTCAGTCCACAAAGATAATTATGTATAGCAAAGGCACAGACCATCTTTTTATTATGTGGGTCACAGTGTAATTGCCCCAGTTATAAGTTACCACACAGTTCTTTCTAAGCAAGCATGTTTTATTCTTAAGGTAAAAGCAGTGTAGAGAAAACATACTAAAAATAATAAAAGAACCTACACATGTGCTAATAGAAGCTTACCAGAGATCACCCAATCTGCAATATGGGCTGTGGCAGGCACAGTCCTTCAGACCTCACCCAGGGTTTTCATGTGCTTTCAAGTTCATCACACCCTTTGCTCTGAAAAACACTCATGAGTAAGAATCATTCGTTTATCCAGTTTGACTCTTTGAGGAGACTGTGAATAGGTAATAAGCCAGATAACAGGTCTCTGCTCAAAGTGAAAGTTAAAATGGTTGGATGTGACGTGGGTCCTTTGCATTTTGCTTATCCCCAGTTGTTTCCTAGGAAATCTACTTCACATGTATTGTTCCCAAAGTCCTTTGAAGTTCCTAATATCTTCCAGATATTGCAATAATCCTGTCTTCCTCTTGAAGAAGTTCTATAAAAGTAGTATACAAACATTTGCATTTTCAATATAAGGGACTCCACACGAACTTAAACTTAATTCAGTGAAGTTTAATTTAATTCCATCACCACAATATCTGCATTTGTAAATTACTATCCAGTGTGTGAATTTAGCATTGATCCCCGACTCCCTAATGCTATGTATTTTCTTGTGGAATAGTTTATTAATTGATTTGAAGACATCCATCCCCTTTCCTTCTTCAGTTTTATATGCTCTGTTCAAAGACATTTATTAGATCATTTTGACATGATTTTTTCCCTCATATACCCATGTTAGCCATTGCTTAGACTATCACTCTGTATTAGTAAAATCTCTAGCTCATGTCTTTTAAATAATTCTAAAAAAATGTTTTGTAATTGAAATTTGACTTACAGGCCTATAATTCCATGCTTCCCTTAGTTAAAAACTGGCACTATGACAGTAATCTTCTATTCCCCAGGTGCCTTCCCTGAGCAGTATTTCTGAGACATGCCAAGCACTACGCTAAATCTATATTTAATTCTTGCAGCACCACAGAATGAACATTGTCTGGTCCTGGTGATTTATATCTGTTAACACATTGAGCCATTTTCCCTGTGACCCTGAAGCTGCTCATCTCACTTCTTCTCCTGGTATACATTCCTCAGATATATTCTCTATGACTTTATTCTTTTCCAAATCTCTCATAAGACTTTTGTTTTTGGGGAATTTCAGTGTCTATGTGATCAATAGTTTTGTGTTTTCTCAGAAAGCATGACTCTTAAGAGAACCATGTTGTTTCAATTTGAATTTATGATTTTAGGAGTCAAAGGAATGTGTTTATTATGGTCAGATGGATCCTTACAGCTGGTATGGCTAAGTTAAAGCATGGCCTCCCAGCTATTTAAATTGACAGGTCCACTGCTGTTTGAAATTACAATTAATTTCCTATGACAGGGCATACAATTCTCAGGGTCATGCTCAGGAAGCCATCTCCTGACATTGGCTGCCTCACCAATTTTCACCCTGGCCCAGGTGCCTAGCACCCGTGTAGGCACCTAAGTCCAAAATTTAGGCACAACTGAAATCCTCAAAAACTTTGCTTGGCTACTGCCTAACCCTGTAGATGCCTAAAATGCCTTGGCACATCTATTTTCACTCTAAAAGTCCCCCAAACATCTACGTTTCTGCTGCTGGACATGCACACAATGCCTCAGTTTAGGTGTCCAGATGCTAATCTCACCCTGAGCCCTAGCAGGATGCTCACACTAGGTGAAAATAGGCACCCCCTGCCTAGGTCACCTCTAGGCCCTGATATGGTGCCAGCGTGGTGATAAGGGCACTCATCTGGGAGACCCAAGATCCAGGGCCCCTGCTCCACTCAGTATTTAATTATTTAATAGAATGGAACATCTTCAACAGAGGAGAGTCTCACATCAGGCTATTCCATCGCTCAGTAGTTAAAATACCCTCCTGAGAGGTAGAAAACCCATGTTCAAATCCGTTTGCCCCATCATGCATGTGTGTGTGTGGGGGGGAATTGAACCTCTGCCTTTCACATCCCAGGCAGGTGCTCTAACCAGTGGCCTAAAAGTTATAAGTAAGGCTATGATTTACTCACAGATATTTTTAGTAAAAGTCATGGACAAGTCACAGACAAAAAACAAAAAATCACAGCCTGACCTATCCATGACATACTATAAATAACCCTGACTAAATCTTGGGGGGGAGTGTCACTGCTGGGTGGGGTGCCCTGGGGAGCCGCGGCTGGGAGGGGCTGGGGCCAGTGGCACCAGCTGCCAGGGCTGCTGAGCAGGGCTGCTCCTGCCACCCTGGGACCACTGCCAGTGGCCGCTTAGCAGCGGCTGCTCTGGCTGCCTTGGGACCGCTGCGGTGGGCCGCTGACAGTGCCTGCTCCAGCCGCTCCAGGACCACTGTTGGGGGGCCACAGACAACGGCTGCTCCGGCCACCCGGGGACCGCTACTCAGGCGGTCCCTGGGGCCAAGTGCACTGGCTATTGCTTAGGTGGTCCCCGGGACCAGCCACACTGGCCACTGCTCGAGCGATTCCTGGGGCCAGCTGCCTGGGGCTGCCCAAACAGTGGCCAGTGTGACTGGCCTGGTGCCACTCCAGCAGTGACTGGTGCGGCTAGCTGCGGGGCCACTCAAGTGTCTGGCTTCGGGGCCATTCCAGTAGTGGCTGGTGTGGCTGTCCCCAGGGGCACCTGAGCAGCTGGCCTCAAAGCCAGCTACTTGGGCAGCCCTGGGGTCAGCCACACTGGAGGCCGAAGAAGTCACGGAGGTCACAGAAAGTCATGGAATCTGTGACTTATGCAACCTCTATGACAAACACGGAGCCCTAGTTATGAGACATCACACTTCGTCCTGCTTTGGCATTTCTTGCAAGATATAGCTTAGATGTCTATTTCCAGTAGAGGGTTCCCAGCTGTTCCCAGATCCCAATTGCAGATAGGCATCTCCCTGTAGCCTGGACTTAAGTGTCCAACTCCCTGAGATGTGTGGCACTTAGGACACACCCCACTTTTTGGCATTTGCTATTGGTTAGCTTAGATGGAGCACTGCCTAGTATTCTGGGTTCTGTGGATCCCATTCTTTGGCACCTGTCTTTCCAATTGCATTATATAGGAAGCCTATTGTCTAATTCAGGCTATGTGGATTCCAGTGATTTTCTAGGTGCCTAAAAGTTAGGTGTTCCAATCCTCAACCTCACACAGCCTAACTCCCTTTGTGCATATGGGCCTGTGTGCCAACTGTTGGGGAAGTTTGAGAAGGTTGGGTCATTGCAACTTAAGTTGTTTGATTCCTTTGATTTCCCTAATCTCTCTGTCAGCCTGGCCTTTGCCATGGATATTCATGGAGACTTTACTTGTGTTAAGTAATTGTTACCCATATCCTAGAAATGGTGAAAGATCAGGTGCTCACCCTAATTCTTTTTGATCTGTTTCATAGAATCATAGACTTTAAGGTCAGAAGGGACCACCATGATCATCTGACTTTCTCAACATTGCAAGCCACAAAACCTCACCTACCCCCTCCTGTAATAGACCCCTATCCTCTGGCTAAGTTACCGAAGTCCTCAAATCATGATTTAAAGATGTCAAGTTACAGAGAATCCACCATTTACACTAGTTTAAACCTGCAAGTGACCTGTGCTCCATGCAGCAGAGGAAGGTGAAATCCTCCACAGGGTCTCTGTCATCTTTATTTCATAAATATGTAAAATACAGCAATATAATGTTTCCTGTCAGCTGCTGACTAATCTTGATAACAGTGTGTATTACGAGCTTATCAATGAACTCTGCAGCTTACTCTTTTTACTAGCACTGCATTTCAAAGTAGTCAAAATATATTCTTCCCAACATGGGGAGAGGATGTCTGATGGGCAAAATCAATAGATCTTTCAAAAGCCTTTGAACTAGCTTATCATTATCTCATTCTTAATATGTTGTTGCCTGTGGACAAATAAACTTTTTACTGTTTTTTATCATAAGTATTCACATGGCAGCAGTTTCTTGCCATGAAAATTAAATTCTTCATTCCTACCTATTTAAAAATTAGATTTATCACAACAGTGAATTGGGTGCTATTTGTTGGCTTACAATTTGTAATTTTATCAAGCTTTTATAGCTGAACAGGGTTAAATAAAGTAATTTTCTGCTGTGCAATATCCCACGTGAATTTCATGATGAAAACTAGGTTTTTCCTTCTCCCAAATCAAAGTATTTCTCAATTATTTTTCAAGGACTCAGAATATACTTTCAGAATCACTATTCCTTTAAATCTTAAATAAAAACTGTATTTTAATGTTCATACCAAAATATATGTGAACACTGCAGCTATTTAATAAGTTTAAGAAGGTTTGGAACTACAACAATTCCCAACTGACAACCAGTAACATAAAGTCAGGAGTGTGAGAGTGAACTTCTGATGTGCGTATATAACAATAACATGTAATGTTTACATTACTGACACTATTGTTTAATTCATGATTTGATCTTGCTGTCAAGCAGTGATACACGTAGGGGCCTACTTACAGAATAGCTGCCCATAACCTCTCAGTTAAATCTGAAGGGAGAAAGCTTTTACTTAGAATTTCACACTTTTCTTAATCCAGGGAGTAAATGGCCCCTGAAGAATTTCTTCCTGTGCTCTCAACATTTATGAAATAGTGCAATACACTGTTTTCCCCCCTCTTTTCTCTGCAACTGTTTTCTAAATGTTAGAACACCAATTGCAGTAAAAGTGCCACAGGGAAACAAGGTGGGTGAGGTAATATCTTTTATTGGACCAGCTTCTGTTTGTGAGAGAGACAAGCTTTTGAGCTTACCCAGAGCTCTTAATCAGGTCAGAAGGGCTCTGGGAAAGTTCAAAAGATTGTTGGTCCAATAAAAGACATTACCTCACTCACCTTGTCTCTCTAATATCCTAGGACCAACATCGCTACAACAACACTGCATACACAGGAAAACAGTACTTTGAGGGTATCCCATTTTAAAATGTATGGGTTAGTGCAACGGTGGGCATCTTGTGGCCCATCAGGGTAATCCGCTGGCGGGCTGTGAGACAGTGTTTACATTGACAGTCTGCAGTCACGGCTGCCTGCAGCTTCCAGTGGCCGAGGTTTGCCATTCCTGTCCAATGGGAGCTGCGGGAAGCAGCGCGGGCTGCAGGAACGTGCTGGCCGCGGCTTCCCACAGCTCCCATTGGATGGGAACGGCGAACCGCAACCATGGTAGCTGCAGGCAGCCATGACTGCAGATGGTCAATGTAAACACTGTCTTGCGGTCCGCCAGCGGATTACCCTGATGGGCCGCATGAGGCCTGCGAGCTGCAGGTTGCCCACCACTGGAATAGTGTGTTGAATGGGCGCAGTTTTGAAAGTTAAAAGTATAAAAAAGGTTTTCTTGCTATGTTATGCTTACCTGATAACAGGTATTACTGCTAACCCTAATACTCCCGAACTTTAAGAAAATAATGAAAATGACAGTACTTGCAATAGATAGAATCATATTTGGATCTAGAAAACAGCATACTAACAAGCAAAATCATTGGAAATTAAGAGTTAGTCAATTGAGATGATCTAATATCTGATCTCAGTGTTAATGACTAACTATTGCAAAGGTACTGGAAATATGAGAGTTATGGCCTATTCAAAACTAATAAAATAGAGTAGTGTTTTATTAAGAAAAAGGAATGTCTGCCACAGAGTTAATTTCAATAGCATCTCTGTTTAGTGCTTTTGGTTTGCATGGGTGAACACTCAAGGTACCAGGCAGGAAGGATTGGGTTCTAATAGGTGATCGTTATATACTATGACTGAAGAAGAAACAGAAGAGAGGGGCTTTGTATCTTGTAGAATTTAAAAAATTGCTATTTGATATGACAAAGAGGATAGATTATTTTGGGTGCAAGATAGAGACTTTAGGAGGAAGAGTCAGCAACATGTGGGCAGTCATTTTTTTGTGTGTGGAGAACAGTAAGGACTTCTTGTACCACTGACGGTCCACACAATGGTTTGGAAACCAATGTGATAGCAGACATTCTCAATATACAGCCAACTTTAACTCTGCCTCACAGCTAAGCCTAACAGATGCACCAAATCTCTGAGACAGTCGTATCCATCAGTAGGTAATGATTTCATCACGTCAACAACCAGAAACACTTGGCTGTTTTACTGCTGAATACAATGCTTGAGCAAACGCTGCCCTTCATTATGGCCAATACACAGTCTGCAGAAATAACATAAATTCCTAATTAGAGAAACAGCATAAAGAATTTAATTCTTCATTCTCTATGAAAAGTGTGTCTGTCTACTGTCAGTGTTCCTAAGGTGTGCATTACTGTGCTACGTAACTGGAGATGTAGTTGTCATATCATCATTTACACTTATCTATAAATATAGAGCTCTTATATCTTCATACGCCTAAGTCATACTCTGGTTTAAAATGTAAAGTTAAATACACACCACACTGCCTTAATCTTTATGCTTAGATGCTTTATTATAGAGGCATTGTTTGGTCCTTAAGAAGCTGAGAAGAGAAGATGAGATTTTGGTGCTACTGGAGCAGAGTTAAGGTTCCTTGAGTGTTGCACAGGCAGAAAATTCCAATCAGTGTCTGTGTATTAAGGAGTGGTATGTTAAGCTTGGTATGAATTGTTTCTCTTTAATATAACTTCAGGTGTTGAAAAATTACTGCACTGTATGAAGTACTAAATAGTTTCCTTTGTCTTCTCTAGTTTTTCTTAGTATTCTGAGAGATGAATAACATACACCCTATAAAAAGACCATAGAAAACATTAGCACTTGTTGAAAAACACTCTTAATAAACCACAACGCATCCTCATAGGCATGGATTTATCTATTAAGTTTGTGTAAGTCAGATGCTCAGGTCTGGAAAGAAAGCTGAAAATGAAAATGTCTCAGTCAACAGAGATCTAAGGCCAACCAACTAAGCTGTAATACTGTCTGATTGTCATCAGGCTGTCCTGAAGAATTTGTAATATAGTTTGATGTATTCAAATTGCAAAGACCTTTAGGGTGAATCAGCTTTTTTCAATGACAATAAAACATAATTAATTTCACTACCAAGAACTTATAACTATACAGTATGTAAACTACTAAATCCAACATCAGTTTTGCTAATGTACAATTGTCATGTTTTTTCATCGTGGTAAGTTAATAATTCTAGCATTAATATCTTATTTCCACTTGTCTTAGAGTGGCCAAAAATGCCTATGAAAATGTGTAGTCAAGACTGGAAGCGGTAGACTTTCTGGCAAAATAACCTGAACCAAATTAAAAGAATTGCAAGAAAACATGTGAAGTAGGTGATATTGTATGTGTTATGGAACAAATACAAAAATAGAACAAAATCTTATAGGAAACATAATATTTGGGCACATCCTTCATCACCAATAAGACTCTTGTAAGGTAGACTAGGCAGCTGCTTAGGGATTCCCTGGCATAAAGGATCTCCTAGTGCTCTTTGCTACCCTCCCACCATTGCCCAACATAGACATGTCTAAGGCAAAGACATGTCTGGAGTTCACTATTTTCTGTCCATCCCTGAGTGCCACAGTGGTCCCTCGGGAACCATTACAAGTTGCCATAAATTAAAACGTGCTGTTGGGAGGTGAGCTGGCCCCAGGAATTGGGGGAGCACAGAGGTCGTATAATGTCACCATTGTCCCACTCCCCTTGGGTCTTGTGCCAACCAGGGTATGACCAGATCTAAGGATCACGGCTCTGTTGTTCTTATTGCATTTATGATTAGTTTCATTGCTCATGTACATAACGTAATTGTTCATAGTTTTGTGGTCCCATTATGTCTACATTGTGATTAGATTTGAAGTGACTGAATGAACTATACAACTATACAAAATTCATATAGAATTTTTCTTTGGGTATCCTGTTCTACAGATTATCCTGTTTGAACTTAATAACCATCACGATTTTAGAAATATTTCTACGTTGTACATTTATAACAGTTATTTATAATTAGAACTTTGAAATGTAGCAGTTGTAGAAAAGGCTATTCAATTTAGCAGACATGCACAGTATATAGCCGGGGTCGGCAACCTCTGGCATGCGGCTCGCCAGGGTCAGTACCCTGGCGAGCCGGGCCAGTTTGTTTACATGCTGCGTCCGCAGTTTCGGCCGATTGCGGCTCCCACTGGCCGCTGTTCGCCGCTCCAGTCCAATGGGGGAGGCGGGAAGCCGCAGCCATCACATCCCTCGGCCTGTGCCGCTTCCCGCAGTCCCCATTGGCCTGGGATGGCGAACTGCAGCCAGTGGGAGCTGCGATCGGCCTAACCTGCCGACGCAGCAGGTAAACAAACTGGCCCGGCCCGCCGGGGTGCTTACCCTGGCGAGCCGCGTGCCAGAGGTTGCCGACCTCTGGTCTATAGCTAAAATAAACAAATGTGGGGAAACAATCCAGAAATGAATCCAAATAACAATCAGGAGGAAGCTCCTTTAACTGCTATTCTGTTGCGCTCTGTTCTGACTCTGGCTTCATATGCCCAGAAAATAATTCTGAATAGCTCCCTATGAAGGAAGGGCAGGGGCATTAAAGGCATACTACTCCTAGAAGGCACAGTTTCATCACAGATGCTGCTTCAGATGAAGCAGCAGAACTGAAATATCCGTAATACGTCATTTATCTGCACCTAGTCTATATTAATCTAAAGATGCTTTAAAATGTTCTATTTCAATCAAGTAATGCATGTTTGTATTAATTTTGCTTTGTAAGATGATTTAGGTTGAATTTTGACCTATCCTGCTAAGCATCTGATTATGCTAAAGCTCTTAATTGTTGTGTATTATGGTAGCATTTTATCTGAAGCATGACTAAAATTTAATGCAAGTCATTTTTTAAAAAAAAGTAGAGGTGTAGGCTGCTGTATAGATTTTTTTTTTGAAGTTGCTTGATTAGAACTGCACTTGTGTCCTACTGTTCTCCATATTGATCTTCACCTTTCCAAAGAACATCACTAGGATGAGTCAAGAGAGACTAATAAATCAGAATATCCACAGTGCACAGGTTATCTTTGAAGTCATTATAATTGAATAAAATAGGATTAATCCTATTTAATGTGTACAGCTGCGGTTTAGAAGAAAATTCATGATATACAATCATACAGTATTTTGTCACAAATGTCTGGCACATTTACTTCACGTTAACAAGACAGGTCACTCAAGGAATTCTTTTTAATTATTAATTATACTAGCATTCAGACTTTCTTTTGAAGCACACTTTTTCATAGATATTGATCCTAATTGATTTTGTCTTAATTATGCAACTGATTAGTCTTCAGTGCTATATAGGAGTTTCATGTATCATGTAACAGAGTTTCTCTGAAAGCTCTTGAAATTTTGTTCTTCTTCGAGTGATTGCTCATGTCCATTCAATTGTAGGTGTGTGTGCTCACAACATGCACCGGTGCCAGAAGTTTTCCCCTCAGTGGTATCCGTAGGGGACAGGCTCTGGCGCCCTCTGGAGTGGTGGAATATGCGCCAGTATAAGGGGCACCGCTGTCTCCCCCATCCCTCCGTTTCTTCTTACCACCAGTGATGGTGCTGGAACATCTCCTTGCCTTGGCAAGCTTTCCTTCTCAACTGTGCCTAGTTGTGAATCTCTTGGATATAGTTCTTAGAAAGTTTGTATAGTTTATTAGTTCCCTTAGTGCATAAGTTAGACATAGGTAGTTAGTCTCCTACAGGACTTAGCCTAAGGATGGGGCATGCCCCAATCTCTGGGCTTCAAGCCTTGTGACCACTGCAAAAAATCTATGCCAGTCAGTGATTCCTATCGAAGCTGTCTGAAGTGCTTAGGGGAAACCCACATGAGTGACAAGTGTCGCATTTGTAAAAGTTTCAAACCGTGAACCAAAAAGGAGTGGGACATTTGACTTAGAGCGCTCCTTATGTAGTCGGCCCTCGAACTGGCCTCGGAGCCAGGTAGATCTGACTCCGCTCCATGCACCGCAGCATTAGTGCAGAGCGTGTCACCAGCACCAGCCTCCAACCAGCGCTGATCCCTATCCCTGGCACTGGCTAAAAAGCAAAGAAAGGCCAGGAGAGGGCATTCTCCTACATCCCGTAAAGGGAAAGAGAGAGCCAGAGGAGAGCAAAGATCCACATGGGCAGGGCTGCCCAGAGGATTCAGGAGGCCTGGGGCAAAGCAATTTCGAGGGCCCCTTCTATAAAAAAAAGTTGCAATACTATAGAATACTATATTCTCGTAGGGGCCCCTGCGGTGCCCGGGGCCTGAGGCAAATTGCCCCACTTGCCCCTTCCACCCCCAGGCGGCCCTGCACGTGGGACAAATCCTCCCCCCAGAGGGTGGCCAGGCTGCAGGACCAGTTGAGCTGTCAAGCCCCTTCGAGACAAGCCCACCACCCTAGGAAGTGGCAGAGACACTTGGCACCTGGAGGTGCCGTCCATGCCGGAAGCCTTTCAGGCCACTAAGGACATATTGTCACTTCTAGTGCCGCCCACGCTGATCAGTGAGGTGCCCCGTTTGAGGGGTAAACCCACCCTGGGACTTTTCCAGCAGCCCCCAGCAGTGCAGTACCACTCCCCAATGCAGGGGGTGCCCCGCCAGCACACATCTGAGCAGTGCCTCCAGCCCCTGGATATGGGTCGGCTTACCTGTCAGAGTTCCTGGCATTGTTCCCCAGATTCTAGGCAGCATTCCCGGGATCCTGGGGCCAATCACTGGCTGTGGGGTGCAGAGCTGTGGAGGTGCATCGCTAGTCCCCGGAGTCCCAGCACTGGACCCTGAAGAAGCTGAGTCAATCTCCAAACTCACGGCACCACTCCAGAGAGTTGAGATGCCACAGGTCTCTGGTTTGCTGCCATGGAGCCCCATAGGCACGTCAACGATCCCCTGAGCCAAGACATCGATCCTCTTGCTCCTGCTCCTGGTCCACGGAGCGTCATTGCTCTCAAAGCATGAAGTGTCAATCATTGGGGCGCCATCACCAATCTGCTAAATGCTGACGCAGTCACCGAAAGCGCTGCACTGAGAACCGTCTTCCCAGTACAGGTCACTGGTGGAGACCCGCAGAGAGGGCCAACGGGAACTGGGTAGATAGGTGGCATTGGTACCGTCCTGGTGCCCCAGATGAGTCTCTCCCTCCTCAGGCTCAGATAGTGAGGAGGAAGATTTGCCTGCAGTCCAAGGCCACCCACTAGGGGCATCAGCATTCCCATATGGACCACCAGTAGCTGCATGACCCTAGAGCCAATGGCCACCTCACTGGCAGCTATGACACTCCTGGGGGTTTCCCCAACCAACGATCAGTCTCAGGGGTATCTGAGAAATGGTTGACAACAGTCTCCCGCTCACTCCCAGACTTGGAAGCGAAGTGAGAGCAAGGTCCCCAGGGTCAGCCAACCTCGGCTGAGGCTCCCTGGCGAAGGCTACGGAGTTGGCAGACATGCCTATACCCACCTCCTCATCCTGTTCCCCAGGACAACGTAGAGGCTTACCAGGAGCTTCTAAAGAGGGTGGTATCTGACCTGAGGTTGGAGGCCAAGGAGTTGGCAGAACCTCCGAATCACTGTTTGATGTTTTAAGTACAGCAGCCTCCTCCAAAGTGGCACTGTCCTTCCATGAGGGACTGGTAAAGCTGATCAAGGCCTTGTGGCAAACCCCCTCCTCCCTGCTCCCCATATCCAAGTGGGCCGAAAGTATTATGCTCCTTCTAAGGGATTTCAATACCTTTATACACACCCTGCTCCAAACTCACTGGTGATATCAGCAGCCAATGAGCGCGATAGACAGGGCAAACCGGGATCAACCCCTAAGCATAAGGAGGCGAAGCGGCTCGATCTCTTTGGCAGAAAAAAATATTATATGCCCAGTCTCCAGTTAAGAGTGGCCAAACATCAGGCCTTACTTGGCGGATTTTAACATTTGGCAGTCCATGGCCAAGTTTGCGGACTCGCTGCCAGAGGAGCCCAGGCTACTTTTGTTGAGGGCGGAGCTGTGGCCAGGGTAGCCCACCAAGCGGACTCAGATACATCGGACTCTGACCATGGCTTCGGCCATTTCCATGAGGCGTGTGTCTTAGTTGCAATCGTCAGGCCTGTCAGTGGAGATTCAGCAGTCCACCCAGGACCTCCCCTTCGATGGCCTGGCACTGTTTGCTGAACAAACAGACAGCAAATTACATGGCCTGAAAGACTCTAGGTCTACTAATATGCCTAATAAGAACCTTTGAGTATTGCCATAGGGGGCAGTGTCAGGTTAAATCTTGATGCTAACAGGAAAATGGGTATGATTAACAGAATGACACTGCTCCCACCTCACAATGGCCAAGGGTGTGGAAATATCTGCCAAACTTTCCAACACGATTCCAGAGTTTACCTTTAGAAAGCTAAGAATGGCTGACAGTAAAAGTAAATGGCTACGGTGCAATCACATGGAATGATGTAGTTCCTCTTTACTTTTTAGTTCCTTGAGGTTGCTGGGAACAAAAGAAAATAGATAAAAGATAGGTGAATTCTGTTCCCCTAACACTACCATCTGTCAGCTACTTTAAAGCTTTGTTCGTATACCTTGTTTGGCTTTATCTGTGTATGCTTTGGTACTTAGCCTTTTCTTGAAGGTATTCCCTAAACAAGCAGAAAGGAAGAAAAAAACTGTCAGCACAAAAGAAACATAAGTTTCAGGTCACAAAAGTGTCCCTATTCAGGAAAACATTTAAACTCATGTTTGAAATTGAACACTTGCTTAAATTCTTTCCTGTCGGGACTCTCCTTTGCAGCAAACTCACTGTTTTTTCTAAATCTTATATAGCACCTGGACTCTGTGGTGATGTGGGCTTTACAAATGCTTAGATAAAGATTAGACAGGTATGGTTAGAAATACTATGTGGTAATTGTGCTTATATTTTTGGACTGCTGGTTTGTAAAAGGGTGAGATGTTAATTTATAATAGCATTAAGCTGTTTAGAATGTTTAGATGACTGGCTATAAATGATTCCAGGACACCCAGTTCCTGTGCATAGGCAACTTTCATGGAATCAAAATAAATAAATAAACAAGTTAGATTGACTGCCACAAGTTACTTACTGACTGACTGATTTAGGTGATATTTGTGGAATCTGTTTATATAATTTAAATCAAAGTTGTTGCTTTATTAAGAATAAACCTTTAAAAGTCTTCATAAAGTTTTCACATACATAGTTTGTAATGAATCAACAATTATGGCTTACTGAGTTGGGAAAGTACTAGTGCTTTGTCATTCTGTTAATTAAAGGCTGAATACTGAAATTCTTAGGAAAATAAGAAGATACTGCAAAACACTGTATCCCTTTGTACCATAAATGAAGCACAAATTACACTGCATGCTGCTCTTTTCCTGTTAGTAATGCGTAACTGTATGTAATGTACAGGCTTTGGTTGGTCTCAGATTTTGCCAGTTAAGGTCAGTATTTAGTCTGTATGAGAATATATCTCTAGTTCGGAGATGGAAAAGGCCTACTAAGAAATTCCTGCAATATATTTTCATATCCTGTAAGTGATTGTTGCCTCCATAAATTATATATTGGTCAAAAACACTATTGACTATCTCCTGTGGTGGGTACATATTTTTTGGGGATAGCTCAGGGGTTTTAGCATTGGCCTGCAAAACCCAGGGTTGTGAGTTCAATCCTTGAGGGGGGCCATTTAGGGATCTGGGGCAAAAATCTGTCAGGGATGGTACTTGGACCTGCTGTGAAGTCAGGGGACTGGACTCAATGACCTTTCAAGGTCCCTTCCAGTTCTATGAGATAGGTATATCTCCATATAAAAAAAAAAAAAAAAAAAGGAGGGCATGAGGGGTTCCTTACAAATAGCAAGATTTAAAGTACTAGAATTTATATGCCCAGATAATGTACCGTCCTCCGCATTATGTCCTCCTGTGACTGTGGTCTGCAGGAAGAAGAGAATGTGCAGGTAGTTAGTGAATATGTTGTCAGCAGAATCAAGTACTAAGTAAATAGCTCCAAAATTTTGTGCAGCTTTGTGGGACATTTTATTCAAATAATCATATAAGCAAATTTGTCTGTTTGCGAGTAATTTGCATGTGGTCAAAACTTCAACTTAAAAATGGACTTAGTGCACATGAAAGGTATTAGTTAGACAGCCCTTGGTGAATGAAATCATTTGTTTTTGTACAGTGTAGCATAAGGATAAGCTTTCCATGCCTGTCCTCATCTCTGATCTTGCCTTGAGACATCTAGTCTCACAAAAGTGCTTATATGAGGCAGGGGTACTATCGCCATATTACGCTTAAAAGAATTATATTATTAGCGCTGTAAGGATAGTATTTTTAAAAGTGGTCTGTGTTCGCCTAACTCTGCTCCTATTGAAATCAGTGATAAAGCTCCCATTGACTTCAGTGGAAGCAGACTTAGGCCAAACCTAAGCTCTTTTGAAAATCTCACCTTCATATTGCAAAGTCAAGCACTCACAAACTAGGAATACCAGAATTACTGTCCCCTTGTGGATATGCATCATGATAATCTTCAATTACATGATTGCATACTATTTTCTCCCACATGAATCATTACCAAGTTTTGAACCAACGATCTTCAGATCTACCACACAGACCCATTAAAATTGAGTTGAAGGAGAAACAGATAGAAGAGCAGTCTGTTATATTCTATCTAAATCAGCTCTAGAGAAAGACACTTTGCCAGTTGGTTGCACAACTATTTATTGAACAGCAGCAGAATGGTAGGTATGGATATTCCTGGCTTGTATTCTTGGCTCTGGGAGCAAAGCATGGCCTGGTAGTTAGAGTAGTGGTTACAGATAATATAAGCGAGAATGTAGATTTGAAACTGTAATTTCAAACGACAGTGGGACAAAGTGTATGACATTTGAGTCTTTTCTGTTAGATGTGTCTTGCCCACCAAATTACGTGGAATTTAACCTGAGACATGGGCAGGCATGACAGATTTGTGAAATACATAACACTTGGCAGGATTGTAACTGGCAGTAGTTAGGGATTGTATGCTTGCTTCTCTTGGACTTTGTGCACGCTCACAGAGATCTTGATCTGCACTATCAAGCTGACTCAAATGTCAGTCATGCCGCTACCTATCTAATGCCTCTTGTCACATGTGATTATTATTTAGCCCTACATACCTTATCAATATTTGAAGCTGTGCTTTGCAGTTCAAGTTTCAGCTTTTCCTGCCTGTTGACATTCTGACACTACGCCCCATCTTCTTCATAGCGATATGTCTATGATATGAATATGGCATAACTAAGATATTTTTATGCAAGATGGGTCGTGTGAGATATCATTGGAAAGGTTATGATTTACTGAATAGGACTATCCTATTTGCATGCATGTATCAGTTTTGTATCTAAAGTTAGGAATATTGACTATGTATCAATTACACGTGGGTTTACACCTGGGGAACGCCCACCAGACATAATGCAATCAGCCTGGATGAGCCATTAGGGAGAACAGTAGGTCTTTGAAGATGCTAATCTCCCACCTTCCTGAGAAGTTTCCTGGGATGCTACAAATGACCTTTGACTCATAGCTGCTTTGACATGTGATCATGTCACCTGGTATTGGACTCCATGATTGAAGACCAGTATTTTTCCATAGAGCGGTGAGGAACCACACTGGAAAACAAAGGATTCCTGCCATATGTAAATCCTACTTAACACAGGGGAGTGAGATGATTGGGGTTGAATCCCCACTGAATCTTCACTGAATCCCTGCCCAGGATGACTGCAGGAAACATCTAAAAAATAAAGACAAAAGGAGTAGAAGAGCTGAGCTCAGGGTGGAAAAAGGTGTGTGGCTTGTGAAAAAATGCCTAAAACAGCATCTAGGGTGCAAATTTACTACTTGTAACCAGTTTATTTAGTGTATTAAGCTTAGTTTGTGTGTTTGTTTTATTTGTTCAGTAATCTGCTTTGATCTGTTTGCTATCTGTTATAATCACTTAAAATCTATCTTGTGTAGTTAATAAACTTGTTTTCTCTAAAACCAGTTTCTGGAATTCATAGCTGTGCACATCTTCCTCCACATTGAGTGAGGAGGCAAATTTCAATAAGCTTACACTGTATAGTTCTCTGTGCAACGCAAGATGATACAATTTTCAGTTTTCATCCAGAGGGGGTATGCACTTGAGAGCCGGGCAGTTACCTAGTTGAGTCTTCCCATTCAGAGCTGATTTCAGTGTCTGTGTGTTTCTGCAGCTGGGTGTGTCCATACTTGTGTGTGTGCTAGCAGAGGCTTGAGGGCCTGGCTCAGCAGCACAGTGTAAGGGAGCCCAGGCTGGTGGAATAGGTAGGCTCAGTGCTACCCCTGTACATCAGAAAATTGGAGTTCCGCAGGTTACAGGCAGCAGAAAATGAAAAAGAACATAAAAGACATATGGAATTACTGGAAGCAGAGAGTGCCAGACAAGAAGCAGAAAATACCAGACAAGACACAGCATACGAGAGGGCCATGGAAGCCCAGAAGCAAGCTCTGGAACTGAAAGACAAAGAAATTGAAGCCCAGAAGCTAGCCATGGAGGAGGAGGAAAAAGAGAGACAGCATAAATTGGTTGGGAGAGTTCTGGATATATTCAATAAGATGCCAATTGAGGAGGCTTCAAATTATGGTAAATTCAAGGAAATGGTTTTAGAAGGCTTCAAGGAAATTTAGAAGCCTTAAGAGAGGGTTTGGAATGAGTAATGTGGCATATGTGAACCAACTGAGAGATTTACTGCGTAAATGGTTAAGGGGAAAGGGAATTACAGACTTCGAAGAAATGTGTGTTCTTGTTGCTCAGGACCATTTCCTGAATATGTGTAATAATGATGTGAAACAGTGTCTATGGGACAAAAAAATGAAAACTTGAAAAACTTGCTACTTTTGAGCAGTCTCAAGCATCCATTAGAAATAAATCACAGGCAGAGTGGGTTAAGTTTGGTGGGAAGCAGGGTTCCTGTTTTGCCCCAGGGAAGAAGAAGGGTGGATGGGAGGCTGGACGCTCACCTCCCCCAGTTCATTTCTCCAGCCCTCGTCCCAAATCTCCTGTAAAAACAGAATAGCCCAGAAGGTGTTATCATTGTAATTCCACTGAGCATCTGAGGAATAAATGCCCTGTGCTGAGCTCAACGGGTAGTGATCAACGGCTCGATGTCTAGTTGGCAGCCGGTATCAAGCGGAGTGCCCCAGGGGTCAGTCCTGAGGCTGTTTTTGTTCAGTATCTTTATTAATGATCTGGATGATGGGATGGATTGCACCCTCAGCAAGTTCATGGATAACACTAAGCTGGGGAGGGAAGTAGATATGCTGGAGGGTCGGGATAGTGACCTAGACAAATTGGAGGATTGGGCCAAAAGAAATCTGATGAGGTTCAATAAGGACAAGTGCAGAGTCCTGCACTTAGGACAGAAGAATCCCATGCACTGCTACAGGCTGGCAACTGACTGGCTAAGCAGCAGTTCTGCAGAAAAGGACCAGAGGATTACAGTGGACAAGAAGCTGGATATGAGTCAACAGTGTACCCTTGAATCCAAGAAGGCTAATGGCATATTGGGCTGCATTAGTAGGAGCATTGCCAGCAGATAGAGGGAAGTGATTATTCCCCTCTATTCGGCACTGGTGAGACCACATCTGGAGTATTGCATCCAGTTTTGGGCCTTGCACTACAGAAAGGATGTGGACAAATTGGAGAGAGTCCAGCAGAGGGCAATGAAAATGATTAGGGGGCTGGGGCACATGACTTACGAGGAGAGGCTGAGGGTACTGGGCTTATTTAGTCTGCAGAAGAGAAGAGTGAGTAGGGATTTGATAGCAGCCTTCAACTATCTGAAGAGGGGTTCTAAAAAGGATGGATCTAGGCTATTCTCAGTGGTGGCTGATGACAGAACAAGGAGCAATGGTCTCAAGTTGCAGTGGGGGAGGTCTAGGTTGGATATTAGGAAAAGCTATTTCACTAGGAGGGTGGTGAAGCATTGGAATGGGTTACCTAGGGAGGTGGTGGAATCTCCATCCTTAGAGGTTTTTAAGGCCCACCTTGACAAAGCCCTGGCTGGGATGATTTAGTTGGGGTTGGTCCCACTTTGAGCAGGGAGTTGGACTAGATGACCTCCTGAGGTCTCTTCCATGATTCTATGCTATCAACATTGTGACATTCTGCATGGGGAATTCTTTGACAAAGTTATATTTTTACTGAGGCATGCCATATATAACAGAATGCTCATCTTTTTGTAAAGAGATACATATATATGTAGAGAAAGAGTAAATCAAATTAAGCCTATCTATAGATTATAGGCCCAATTTTTAAAGTGGATCACACACACACACACACTTCAGTGGTTTGAGCATTGGCCTGCTAAAACCAGAGTTGTGAGTTCAATCAGTGCTTGGTCCTGCTAGTGAAGGCAGGGGGCTGGACTCAATGACCTTTCAGGGTCCCTTCCAGTTCTATGAGATAGGTATATCTCCATATATTATTATTTTGAATGCATATGTAAACCACTAAATTTTGATTATACAGGTTGCACTATAGTTCCATTTTACTGCAGGAATAGTGAGCAAGTTCAGTCTATTGTGAGAGCAGAACTCCCAACTGCAGATAATAACACACAAGATTAATATGAAAATGTGGACAGTCATGGGATGCCTGTAACCTGAGTTGCTCCAGTTTGAAATAGACATCACAATGTAGTAAAACTACTGGGACAAAACAAACAAACAAACAACGCTTTCAGTTTATAAGAAAACAATTTGAGTGTTAATTAAGATTCTTCATAAATCTAAACATGAGCTTATCATTACAGCAAAACAACAAATACTAATATCAAATATATAGATTTCTTCAGTACCAAAAGATACACAGGTAACAAATCCTATGCATGTAAAACATGTGCTGCTATTTGGAATTTTTGTCACTACACCATCTTGAGCTGAAAAAACAGCAAGCTCCCAGTTCTTTGAATAGGCTGGTATCCTTCTCCTTGTGGTTAGCTTCTTGATGCATTAAGTAAATGCAGGCCTTTGAGCATCAGCCCTCAGGCCAGAGATCTTCATCTCCCTCTGGTATGGCTTTCTGCCTCTAGGTCTGGCACTTTTTTTTTTTTTTTTTTTTTTTAATGTTGGAGGGGGATTGCTCCATCCTCAACCCCAGAGATGCCCTACTGAGCATGAAGTCTGAGAGTTCATAAACTTTTTTTCTGATAGTCCCAGACTTGCTGGAGTAAATGAACAGCTGCTCCACTCTTCTGGCAAACAAACAAAAACAAAACAAAAACAAAAAAAGCAATATAAAAACCCAACTGTAGCGGGCTTGGCACCACACTGTCCCTTTGTGGCAGGGGTGTCATGACCTCAGGACTTACAAATTCACACGCCCACCTTTCTGCGGGCAGGCAGTTGCGGCCTAATGGCTTCCCTCCACACAGTCACCCGTTGGTCAGGATAGTGTGGCCTAGCGGCCAGAGTCCATGTAACTCGCCCCCAAGCATCGGGGCAATGTGGCCCAATGGCCAGGGTCCATATAACTCACCCCCTCACGTGGGGGCAGTGCGGCCTAATGGCCAGGGTCCCTGCAATCCCCTCTCACAAGCAGGGTAGTGTGTCCTAGCGGCCAGAGTCCATGCAATCCCCCTCACAAATGGGGTAGTGCAGCCTAGCGGCCAGAGTCCATAGGATTCCCACCATTCAGGGGGCGGTGGGGGGTAGGGGGACCCAGGCCTGCCCACTCCAGCGGGTCCTGACCCAGGGCCCTGGTAGTGGCAAGCTCCCCTTGCCACCAGCTTGGCGAGGATCCGCCCACAACACGCCGAGCACCTATGCGGCTCTAACGCCGTTTGCCTCTAAAGTTCCCCTCGGTCACTTCCTACCCTAAATGCCAGGTTCTCGGCTTCGGGGGGTCCTCCGGTTTGTTCCCCTCCTGTGACATCCTTCGTCTAGGTATCAGGGTTCGTCCCGGCTTGGCTGGCCTCCGGATCCTGGCAGGGCCGCCCAGAGGATTCAGGGGGCCTGGGGCAAAGCAATTTCGGGGGCCCCTTCCATAAAAAAAGTTGCAATACTATAGAATACTATATTCTCGTGGGGGCCCCTGCAGGGTCTGGGGCAAATTGCCCCACTTGCCTCCCGCTCTGGGCAGCCCTGGATCCTGGTGCGCAGGCTCTCCCTCTTCAGGAGTTAGCAGCGTGCCTCCTTCTTCTCCGGCAGTCAGCCCAGATTGAGCAGCTCTGCAGGCTTTTATACCTGTTCTCCAGTTGGAGCATGCCCAGCAGAGCTTCCAGAGTGTGGCTTCCTCTGCTAGGAAAGAAGGGTTAACCTCTGCGGTACCAGTGCGGGGCCATTCTGCCCCGTCACACAAACAAACAAACAACTGACTACTACTCTTTAAAGGAATAGCAACAGAAGCATGGGTTACTCAGGGACAAATTTGGTAAGTATGCCAGGAAATGTATTCAATTTGCATATGCAATTTTAGTAATTTACATGCCACCAACACAATCTTTTGACTGAACAAGTAGACCTCTCCCTTTGAAAATGTGGCAGTGTACTAGTATCTTGCATTGCATTATACCTGGGTAAGATACTGAATGAATTATACTGGCTGAAAGTTGAAACTAGAAAAATTCAGACTGGAAATGAGTACATTTTTAACAGTGAGAGTAATTAGACATTGGAACAATTTACTACGGATTGTAGTGGGTTCTCCTTCACTGAGCTTTTTAAAACAAGATTTGTTATTTTTGTAAAAGCTATACTCTAGGTATTGTTTTTGAGAAGTTCTATCTCCTGTGCTATACAGAAGGTCAGATTCGGTGAACTCACAATCCTTAGAGTGTCACAGATCCACCAATGTCCCTGATTTTATATTTAGTTGAATTAGCCAAAAGATGAGTAACACCACAAGGTGACAGGGATTTTTCCCAGTGCTTTGTGTCTGAGAAGGCTCCTTTGTGTTGTTTGTTTCAGCAAACATAGTACCTAAAATATCTCAGCATATTAAATGCAGCACTCTTGTTTTCCCTGGAAGTATTTGAATAAGTGATCTGTATTCACATCTTTCTTTTATCAACATGACTTTTAGAGCACAAAAGTATTTTGTTACAGCTAGTTTTGTGACTTAGCCACTGAAATTGTTCTACTTTGAGAGGTATATAAATCAACATCAGTTCAGAATTCTGCTTTTAATTTAACCTTTAACTTTATACACACACAATAACATTTCAAATTACAGCACTCCATATTGTGACAAAGTTCCTCCTCTATCTTGGTGGGTCCTGCGCTTATTGGCGGATTTTCTTGCCTCAGAGATTCACCATGTGGGTTGGGGAACAGCCAGAGACCTTCCCCTCTGGAAGAACCCACAGTCCAGGTCAATTGGAAGGTTTGGGGGGAACCCAGGCCCGCCCTCTACTCCGGGTTCCAGCCCAGGGCCCTGTGGACTGCAGCTGTCTATAGTGCCTCCTGTAACAGCTGCATGACAGCTACAACTCCTTGGGCTACTTCCCCATGGCCTCCTCCAAACACCTTCTTTATTCTCACCACAGGACCTTCCTCCTGGTGTCTGATAACGCTTGTGCTCCTCAGTCCTCCAGCAGCACACCCTCTCAGCTGCTTGCACCTCTTGCTCCCAGCTCCTCACACTCGCACCACAAACTGAAGTGAGCTCCTTTTTTAAACCCAGGTGCCCTGATTAGCCTGCCTTAATTGATTCTAGAAGCTTCTTCTTAATTGGCTCCAGGTGTCCTAATTAGCCTGCCTGCCTTAACTGGTTCTAGCAGGTTCCTGATTACTCTAGTACAGCCCCTGCTCTCGTCACTCAGGGAACAGAAAACTACTCATCCAGTGACCAGTATATTTGCCCTCTACCAGACTCCTGTACCCCACTGGTCTGGGTCTGTCACAATATTTAATAATGATATTCATAAATTTCACAGCAATAAAATATAATGGCATTTTTAGTCATTTGAATTAAAAGTGTAGTTATGAGGGCAGCTATCCATAGTTACAAATACAATAATCAGTTCTTCTCCAGTTCAACTGAAGAAGCTTTTCAAATCAGGAGTGTCAGGATCAGGCCCTGAGATCAAATGTTGAAACAGTGCATTTAGGTTTGCTTTTTAGTACAGCAAAGTAGTAAACTCAAATCACTTCTTTTTCTCTCACTGTGATAGAATTGGCTATGTATTGGTTTTGTATTTAAACTCATGAATGCCTTGTAAAGGTTGCAAGTGAAAAGTGATAGCAGTGTGGGTGTGACAGGATCTAAATTTACACAGTAACAGTTAGGAAAAGGGTCACCTTGCAGATCCCCCAATATACTTTAAATCAAAAATCTTTTAGATGATGATCAAGCCTGTTATAATATCCTGACTAAATCTTTGGAAGAACCACATACTGTCACCAGAAAATCCATCCCAGGTCTTACACTGTGCTCAGTGTAGGATGGGGTGTATGTCTGCTACATTTGAGGGGAACTGTGTCTATAGTCTCTTCTATGGTCCATCAAGGGCACCAACTCCTGGGCTTCTGGCTCCCCAGCTATCACCTCTCTGGGTAGAGACATGCATCCCTTTCCCTCCTGACCAGGGTATTTCCAGTCTGAATAGTTCCCTGTCTACACTATGAATTGCCCAGCAAAGTCAGACTGCCTCAGCAGGCCTGTTTTACTTTTCTCCTCAGAGACAGTAAACAGTGTAATTGCCACTGTTAAGTTTCCACAGCCTTTTCTAAACAAGCACACTTATTCTTAAGGTAAAAGCAATACAGAGAAAATATATTAAAACAATAAAACCTACAAACATGCTAATAAGCTTGCCAGAGATCACCCCATCTTCACTAAAGCTCTAACTGGTGAACAGTCTGTCATACAACATCAAGGGATTTTGCTGCAATTACAGGTTCATAACCTCTTTTGCTAAGAGCAAGAACCTCATTAATCTGGGAGTTGCTTCTTTATGCCTTTTAGGCCTTTTGCTCCTTGGACTAAGTAATTTGTTGATAAAGGTGCCTTCCCCAGAGGAAAGCTTCAAAATATCAGGTCCATAGATGGGCATTTGCATTGCCCTACTCCTAGGTATTTCCTAGGGAACCTACTCAATTAATAGTTTATTCTGGCGTTAGCCCATTGTTTTAAGAGACTCATTTGAAACTCATAACGCTGCCCAAGATTTACATGTCTTCAAGATAAGTTGCATACAATCCCAGAATAACATACAAACCTTTTCATTTTTAATACAATGAGCTTCTAAAATACTTCAACTTAATTCAATAAAGTTTGTCCAGGATGTTGCAGGAAATTGCCATTTCTATCACAATGTGATTTTTGGGTGGTTTTCTTGCTGGTGTGAAAACATATTCTGGGTTAAATTCACTCCACCTGCATAGCACTCAAGTAAATATGGATTCATGTCTTAGCTCCTGGACCAGAACCAAATTCATGTTTTACAGCCTTCACAGAATGGCGTGGAGACCAGTTGTGAGGCTTACAGGAGTGCACGGGTTTTGCTGCATGACTGCTTAGCCAACTCACCCTCCCACCCTCTTTTCTGTGCAGTGTCTGTATGAAACTTTAGTGATTTGGACAATCTTGTGTCAGCCCTCTGCACTCAAGGTCAATTTCACCAAGTGAGAAGATAGGAGCAATATGACTTACAATTAAATACTGCACTATGAGGTCTCAGTATCATGCTTTAAGGGATTCCTGGTAAACAGATGCACATCATTCTTGTGATCCGTTCAGCCATGTTCTATGGCCTTCGACCACATGAATATGTGGCCTGGAAAGTTACTGGTGATGTTCGCTGCTAGCCCAAGGGTACCAAACTTTCAAAGCAAGGATACACTGGGTGCACCCACAAAAAACTTTCATTTACTAATACAGTGGGAAAACTTCACCTTTGTCTACACATGCAATTGCTCAAACTTTGGGTGCATGTATAGGGATTTCTTTGTTCAGAAATGGTATTTGTAGAGTTTTTTAGGAAATTCTGCTGTGGAAATTTGTCACTAAATGATTCTTTCTTTAATTGTAGTTTTAAGACTTGTAAAAGTTACCAGATTGACAAACCTGTTTTCTGAAGTCTGCTGTTTTTCCACAAAATGGGGAGAGCACAAGTGATGAGTGAAAGCTAGCTCTTGTAGCTACATGACCTGATGGAATCAAAGTTTCATTTTCCCTACCCATTCAGTTCTTATCCTTACTGCAGGCACCTCTAAAAGGACACATAGTAGCATCAATAGTAGTGGTGATTTTTGTTATATGGACAATTTATTTATCTAGAAATTGTTCTGAGACAATAGACTTACCATAGGCTGCCAAACAGCCATTGGTAATGATTTCCAGTCAGTACTTTCATGATTTGGATTGGGAAAAAAAATATCTAGAGGTGAAAGGCTCCTGTCATAAATATAAAGGGAAGGGTAACCACCTTTCTGTATACAGTACTATAAAATCCTTCCTGGCCAGAGGCACAAAATCCTCTTACCTGTAAAGGGTTAAGAAGCTCAAGTAACCTGGCTGGCACCTGACCAAAAGGACCAATAAGGGGACAAAATACGGGTAAGCTAGGCAAGCAGGAGCTAGGATGGCGAAACACAATGTCCAACAGAAACTAGAATTAGCTAAATTTGAAGCTGAAGAGAGACAAAAAGAATATGACAGACAGATAGCCTTAAAATGCTTGGAAGCGGAGGCAAAACGCTTGGAGATGGAGTTAGAGCTGAAGTGCTTAGATCTGGAAAGAGCTAAGCTGAGTCCACCGGATAACCCTAACAATCCTTCCCCCAAAATCCAGATTTGAAAGTATCTTGTCCCCTTATTGGTCCTTTTGGTCAGGTGCCAGCCAGGTTACTTGAGCTTCTTATCCCTTTATAGGTAAGAGGATTTTGTGCCTCTGGCCAGGAACAATTTTATAGTACTGTATACAGAAAGGTGGTTACCCTTCCCTTTATATTTGACAGCTCCACAGTGCATTACCACTCCCTTGAGCTATCTTGCCTCCCAGGCTCTTTGTTTGTGTGTGTAAAGATGTATAAGAGAGAATGGTCTCTTTCTGAAGTGTAGTGAATAATCTACTCTGGAAGAGCAACAGAGGCGGTAATGTAGATGCTGCATGAAGGACCAAACAAATGACAGAAAAGAAAACCAGAAATGGATCTTGAAAATTAAGTGATTTTCTGTCAGTAGGTTGATACCACCTCAGTTCAGTATTATTGTAAATGTCAAACAATCATGTTCTTGGAATAGATGGGAAAATATTTGGAGTTTCATAGATCAAATTGCTATTCTATAAAACAGTGTTTCCCAAACTTGGGACGCCGCTTGTTTAGGGATAGCCCCTGTCAGGCTCGGCCTGTTTTTTTACCTGCCGTGTCCGCTGCGGTTCGCTGCTCCAGGCCAATGGGAGCTGCTGGAAGCGGCGGCCAGTATGTCCCTCGGCCCACGCCGCTTCCAAGTTTGGGAAACACTGCTATAAAATACTAGGAAAATGTTTTGCTTTTTCATTTTTGGAAGTTGTACATTATATTGGACTAGCTGAATAGAATATTTTGGGATCTACCATGGATTTTATTTAATTGCACTGCACATACAGGCTATGACAACAAGGTCAATTAATATGAAAGAAAAGGACAAGCAATTCTTTATTCAAAGTTCCATAAGGTCTGAATTTAGGCAGGTAGAAAAGTGCATTTGTATATAACACATTGTATGCAATCTGCCACTGGTTTTCACTGTAATGCAGAGCTTAATTATATCAAATTGTTGGTGTAAATAAGACAGAAAAGAAAAGAAAAAATAGTATTTGAATATTTTATGCTATTGGCTCAATCCCATAGCTGCTGTATGTAAAGACACACATTTAAGTCCAATAGGAATTCTACAGGGAGAGTGGCTGCAACTGCAACACTATGTAGGTACACTTGTGCATTAATTTAGCTTTTCCAGTCATAACATGTGTCCTTCAAAATGTTTTCCAGAACTAATTTAGCAGGGAAGTTTATGACTTCCATTTTTTAAATTTGTTTGTGTATAACCTCTTTATTCTCCCTCCTGCTATGGACTGACATATGTTGAGTCTGGAATTCTTACGTACTACTAAAGACATTTGAACAAGGAAAATCGTACAAATAAAAATACTGGACAAAGCTTGCTTTTGGAGAGCTAATTTTTACATGTTCAGCAGGCTCTCTGATTCATTAACCAAACCCAAATTAGTTGTACCTGCTAATGCTATTTCTTATATTACTAGTGTCAGTAAAATGTTACCCCCATCCATCAAAATAATAGTTCCCGAAGAACATATTGTTAATACCAGCTACCAAACCCTGAAGTTCATGCTGTTGAATCTGTCAGTCCTGAGCCCTGTCCATTCCTCTTCCATTGAATGAGTTTTTAAAGGATCAACATCTGCTATAGTGTCACAAAAGCCAGCAGATGGTCTTACCTATGCTTCATGTTTCATTATGATTGGAAGCCAGTTGCCAGTTCCAATTCTAAAGCTATTAAGGAATAGGGTGAATGAACAGACTCCTCCCCCCCCTTTCATTTACATACCTTTGAGTGATCCTGACTATGTCTCCCATATTAAAAACAAAAACAAAAACAAAACAAAACTGGTTGTTTCTCAATAGTAAATACAAACATATGTTTGTGTGCATGTCTGGGGAATACACAATGGCATTTGGCCTCACTGTAGTCCTGCATTACACTGCTTTACAGCCAAAATGCTTCTGAAATAAATGTAGTCAAACTTTACTAATTCTGGGTCACTGAGAACGAAAATGATGCTTAAAATTGTTGATTGGCTCTAGTTTTCAAGATATGCTATTGGGTCAGTATATACGACCCTTGACTTTGGAATGACGGAGGATAAGTGAGTTATAAAGGGAAGGGATCTCAATTTAAACCAGAAATGACTAAATGACACGAGAAGTCATTCTTCCGCTCTACTCTGCTCTGGTTAGGCCTCAGCTGGAGTATTGTGTCCAGTTCTGGGCACCGCATTTCAAGAAAGATGTGGAGAAATTGGAAAGGGTCCAGAGAAGAGCAACAAGAATGATTAAATGTCTTGAGAACATTACCTATGAAGGAAGGCTGAAAGAATTGGGTTTGTTTAGTTTGGAAAAGAGAAGACTGAGAGGGGACATGATAGCAGTTTTCAGGTATCTAAAAGGGTGGCATAAGGAGGAGGGAGAAAACTTGTTCACCTTAGCCTCTAAGGATAGTACAAGAAGCAATGGGCTTAAACTGCAGCAAGGGAGGTCTAGGTTGAACATTAGGAAAAAGTTCCTAACTGTCAGGGTGGTTAAACACTGGAATAAATTGCCTAGGGAGGTTGTGGAATCTCCATCTCTGGAGATATTTAAGAGTAGGTTAGATAAATGTCTATCAGGGATGGTCTAGACAGTATTTGGTCCTGCCATGCGGGCAAGGGACTGGACTCGATGACTTCTCGAGGTCCCTTCCAGTCCTAGAATCTATGAATCTATAAAGTACATCTTTGACTGGATATATGAATAAATCTATGACTGGGTTTGGACAGTACTTGCTTTTTAGACAAAACAATGAATGATGCAATCTGAAGCTGGTATTGCGTCTTACATGATATGAATTGCATCATGTTATTCCTAGAAGTCATGGATGATGCAATCATAACGAAGCTTACATCACTCTGCTGAACAAATTGCCCTATGTCAGCTCTAGAAATCATACAGTGTCGTGCTCTCTTATTTGTCAATGTTTGATTTTGCAAAGGGACACATTTCTGTTTAGCCAAAGTGAGCAGAGATGCCTCATACTTGTGTGAACAGTGCATATAACTTCTGCTACGTTTCTGGTGAAGTGACTTTTGCATCACAAAAGTGCAGTGTAACCACTATGGTTAAGAAAGCCTATCACCTTTATTTTGGCTGCAAAATTGGAGATCAGGACGAGAGGTGGGCCCCACACATATGCTGCAACACTTGTGCAACAAATCTTCGCCAGTGGTTGAACAGGAAAAGGAAATCTATGCCTTTTGCAGTGCCAATGATTTGGAGAGAGCCAACAGATCATACCAGCAATTGTTACTTCTGTATGGTCCCTCCAGTTGGGAAAGGTGTGTGAAAGAAGAAAAAGTGGACTGTGCATTATCCAAACATTCCATCAGCTATACGCCCAGTACCCCACGGAGAAGGACTGCCAGTTCCTGATGCACCAGAATCATTCTCACTTGAGTCAGACGAGGAAGAGGAAGAGGATGAAACTTCTGGTCCTGAACCATCAATGTCACAGGACCCACATTTTCTCCCATCCTCCTCCTCTGAACCACACCTCATAACACAAGGTGAACTGAATGACCTTTTCAGGGATTTGGAACTACCCAAGAGTAAGGCAGAGCTGTTGTGCTCCAGACTACAGCAGTGGAATCTCCTCACAGGTGATGTTAGGGTTTCCATGTTCCGTGACCGTCAAAAGGATCTTGTCCCGTTCTTCATGGAAGGTGATCTTGTAGCCTGCAACAACATCGATGGTGTGATGGCAGCCCTCAACATCGTTCACGATCCAGATGAGTGGAGATTGTTCATTGATTCATCGAAGACGAGTCTTAAAGCTGTTTTACTGCATAATGGCAATGTTTTGCCATCAATTCCAGTTGGTCATGCAGTCCATATGAAGGAAATCTATGACAACATGAAACAACTTTTGAGGTGCATGAATTATGACCAACATCAGTGGCAGCTTTGTGGCGATTTGAAGGTTGTTGCTCTCTTGCTTGGTCTGCAGACTGGATACACAAAGTACTGCTGTTTTCTCTGTGAATGGGATAGTCGTGCAAGAGATTCCCACTACATCAAGAAAGATAGGCCACTCCGACAGTCATTGGAGCCTGGGAGGAAAGTGTTCAGCATCCACCACTTGTTGAATCAAGGAAGATTTTGTTACCACCCTTACACATCAAGCTGGGTCTGATGAAGAACTTTGTCAAGGCCATTGACAAAACACAAGCAGCTTTCAAGTACCTCCGTGGAAAATTTCCAAGGTTAAGTGAAGCTAAGATAAAGGAAGGTGTCTTTGTTGGTCCTCAGATTCATGAACTTCTTCGAGATGATGCATTTGACCATGCACTGCGTGGCAAGGAAAAGACGGCATGGAAAGCCTTCCAGTTAGTGGCAATAAATTTTCTCGGAAACAACAAGGCAGACAACTACAGGTTGTTGGTGGAAAACCTCCTCGAGGCATACAAAAGCCTTGGTTGCAACATGTCACTAAAGATACATTTTTTGCACTCTCATCTAGATTTTTTTCCACCGAACTGCGGAGCAGTGAGCCACAAGCACGGCGAGCAACTTCACCAGGACATTGCAACAATGGAGAAACGCTATCAAGGCAAAAGGAGCCCATCAATGCTTGCAGACTATTGCTGGACAGTGACAAGAGATCCTCCATTTAATGAATACAAGAGACAAGCCAAGAAGCGCTGAATAGACACTGAATAGGACTAAACTATGTACATAATAGTTTTTTGCCTTTTGTTTCATAATACATTTTATTTATATAATCCTTTTGCTGATTTTTAAAGTGTTACATGAACAGGACAGGTGAAATATTATCATGTAAAGCAACCATAAACACATGAAAAGACCTAGGTTTACAATTTATGATTAAAGCTCTACTATCTACACAATATACATAGACATAAAATGTAAAAACTTAAATATCTTAGAAACAGTAGCCAATCAGTTGTTTTAATTGTCATATTTGAATTCAGCACATCAAAATACATAATAAATAGCACATTTTATCTCTGAAGCAGACGACTTCTCAAAAATTGTAGACCAGTGTTATTACAGACATGGCAAATTAATCTGGAAAATTATTCTCATAGGGTGATACTTACCTTGTTCCCACGTATATCTTAAATGCGTAGGGTGAAGAAGATAATTGCAACCACAACAAAAATCCCTCTAAAGCAGGATATTCCCCATCCTATGCAAAGAATGTTAGACTGCTGTGACCACACTACTTGGTTTCTGAATTTTGTGATTTCCACAGAGTCACATACATTGATATACAAATATGAAACACACTCAGTTGTGTTTACTATCTATAATCTTTTGACACCTAATTAACTTTAAAAACAAACAATATCAACCTTACCAGCTCCCTTTCTCTCTTACCTCTCTCTCTCTCCCCTCCAGAAACTCTCCAGTGTCTCCCTAATCCCTCAGTGTCATTTCCCCAGAAAAAGCTCTTGCCCTTGCAAAAGGCTTTATTCTGGTCAGATGGCAGTGGTCAGTATGTGCTGACTCCAGTGACTATTTTTACAATGAGGAGTGGGTGGGGGGTGCACCCTTTTGCATCCCTACATTGACAAATCCATATGATCTGGGCATTAAATATGGATCTGGACATATATAAACCCATTAGATATGAGCTGCTGACACTCTATCTGTAATGATGGATCTTTAATGTGTCCATTATTTAAATCAGGTTTGGTTGGGAGAAATTCCACAGCACTGTTTATAAACATCCTTTTCACTGTTCTCTCTTGATGCCCTCCTTTGTTTCTGTATATGTCTAGTCATTGAATGATGAGTGCGGGGTGGGAGTGGGAATATTGTACTGGAAACTGTTGTGATTTTATTTCTGCTAAGCAGGTCAGGTACCGAGTGCATGATCTGAATCTTTTTCTAGTAACTGGAAAGATAGGCTTGTCAGCAGCTCACAAGCTTTTTCTTCTAACAAAGGGTACTAAGGCAGATCATGCATAACAATATCCATTCATCCTTATCTTCAGGCTCAAACTTTCAGTCCATTGTTACAGCTGAATTATAAACCTGTAAAAATAAGGGTTTATTATAGAGGAAGTGCCAAAGGTTAATAGGAAGCACCAAAGGTTAAGAGAATTATTTCAATTCTGTAGGAGAACTTTTAAGTCTGTTTTGTCAGTCCTCCTCAGAAAATTAAAAAGGTTTGGGTCAGATCCTTATCTGGTGTAAATCAACATAGCTCAGCTGATGGTGGACACCTGGTATCATGAATTCTTTTTGTTGCTAGGGCCCACTGGGAGCCTGGAAGGGTTTGCTAGGGAAGGAGCCCTATCCTCTCCCTCTTTTTACTGCAGCTGCCTCAGTCCCAGCTCGGTCTTTCTCTTACCCACAACCCGATGCTAGGGCAACGTCTTAGTCACATTTAGGGAGGGAAAAATAACTCCAAAATCTCTTCCAGGTATGGAAACCCTTGGCCACATAACTTGGATCCAAATACTGTATATATGGAGTAAGGCAGGGAGCAATACCTCCATCCCACCACCCATCAGTACCGCCTCACAAATCTCCTGCTCATCAATACCTGTCCTCCCACCCAGCAACCTTCCACCTAGTATCACTAGTCTCCTTGCCCACAAAAATCCCACCCAACAACACTGGCTCCACCCCTCCCATAGCAAGACCAGCAGTCCATTCCTCACTCTACTTTCAGAAACCTTTTAGAGCTGGTACATTCAATCCACTGGATACTGCCTCACAAACCATCTTAAGCAGCACTGCCTTAGAGAGTGCAGAATTTGACAGGTATGAAGTCTGAGTCTATAAAGATAGATTGGACCATTATTGTTAAATAAAATACAACAATAACAACTATTACAGGATATGTGAAGGCTTTAGAAAGACTGGATTTTATACTGTAAATATTAAGAAATGGTTCCTAGGTGATCATGTCATTAAGAGTATTAAAATGTACAATTGAGTGGAGTTGGAGGTATAAATTAAATTGAGTTTTGGCATAACCTCAATTTTCGATTACTAAATCTGCCACCTGAATATTGTTCTCGCAACATAGTATTTTGTATAGTATCAACACTACCAAATATAATGCAAAATACCTAACCTATATATCAAAAAAGTGTTTTATGATGGCAGTTCTGTGAATAAGAAAGGGTTTTTCTAGCAATACCAGTTGGTTAATTAAAATATTAATTAGGGCTGTCAAGTGATTACAAAAAATAATCACGATTAATCTCACTGTTAAACAATAATAGAATAATATTTATATAAATATTTTTAGATTTTTTCCACATTTTCAAATATATTGATTTCAATTACAACACAGAATACAAAGTGTACAGTGCTCACTTAATATTTATTTTTATTATAAATATTTACACTGTAAAAATAAAAAAATATATTTTTCAATTAACTTGATACAAGTACTGTAGTGCAATCACTATCATAAAAGTTGAACTTACAAATGTAGAATTATGTACAAAAAATAACTGCATTCAAAAATAAAACAATGCAAAACTTTAGAGCCTACAAGTCCACCCAGTCCTACTTCTTGTTCAGCCAATCTCTCAGACAAACAAGTTTGTTTACATTTGTGGGAGATAATATTGCCCATTTCTTGTTTACAGTGTCACCTGAAAGTTAGAACAGGCATTTGCATGGCACTGTTGCAGCCGGCTGTGACGCTGCACTCCACATGATTTTATGAAAATATGCTAATGAGTGTTAATGTAATGTAACTGGAATATGCTTCATGCAAAAGGTCTCTTGTATGATATCATTGCAAAGTTTATAATCTACAGAGTGTGGTCATCCTATTTGTATAAATGTATCATTCTTGTATCTGAAACTATAAATATGAAATATAACTCTAAGGTCCTATTGTAATTATGCAACGTGTGGGCCATTAATGGTGGTTTGGAATCTTGATGGCTCCCATCAACTAAGACAATTGGTTGTAAATGGCTCTGTTTACTTGCAAGCCTTCCTGTGAGTCAGGCCAGGAAGAATGAAGGATTGGGGTCTCACAGGACATGTGACCATGTCACCTGGTACTGAAATCCATCTTAAACCTGTTGCCTTTCCATTTAGAAGGAGGGGTGGGGACCCAGAGAGACAAAATATTCCCACCTTGTGCCAAAGCTATATAAGGGGGTGGAACAGAACAAAGGGGGTCCCAGTAATGAGAAATCCTCTAGTTACCACCTGAGCTGGAGCTAACAAGAACTGTACCGGGGAAAGGATTGGACCCAGACTAGGAAGTAGTCCAGTCTGTGAAAGAAGCTTATTGGAACATCTCTGAGGATGAGAGTTTATCTGTAATCAGTTCTTAAGGTATTAGGCTTAAACTTGCGTGTTTTGTTTTATTTTGCTTGGTAACATACTTTGTTCTGTCTGTTATTACTTGGAACCACTTAAATCCTACTTTTTATACTTTAATAAAATCACTTTTGCTTATTAATTAACCCAGAGTAAGTAATTAATACCTTGGGGAGCAAACAGCTGTGCATATCTCTCTATCAGTGTTATAGAGGGCGGACAATTTATGAGTTTACCCTGTATAAGCTTTATAGAGAGTAAAACGGATTTATTAGGGTTTGTATCCCATTGGGACCCGGGTGTCTGGGTGCTGGAGACAGAAGCACTTCGTAAGCAGTTTTCAGTTAAGTCTGCAGCTTTGGGGCACGTGGTTCACACCCTGGGTCTATGTTGGAGCAGACTGGCGTGTCTGGCTCAACAAGGCAGGATTCTGTAGGCCCAAGCTTGCAGAGAAAAGAGGCTGAGAGGTAGTCTCAGCACATCAGGTGACAGTCCCAAGGGGGTTTCTGTGATTGAACCCATCACACTGGCATTGCAAAATATTTACGTCCCAGAAGCACTAAAGATTCATATGACCCTTCATGCTTCAACCACCATTCCAGCTTGATAGCTATCCAAAGCAGTGCAGACCAACTCCTGTTCATTTTCATCATCTGAGTCAGATGTCACCAGCAGAAGGTTGATTTTCTGTTTTGGTGGTTGGGTTCTGTAGTTTCCGCATCTGAATGTTGCTCTTTTAAGACTTCTGAAAGCATGCTCTACACCCCGTCCTGATCAGATTTTGGAAAGCACTTCAGATTCTTAAATTTTTGGTTGAATGCTGTAGCAATCTTTAGAAATCTCACATTGGTACCTTTTTTACGTTTTGTCAAATCTGCAGTGAAAGTGCTCTGAAAATGAACAACATGCTGGGTCATCATCTGAGACTTCTATAACATGAAATATATGGCAGAATTTGGGTAAAACAGAGCAGGAGACATACATTTCTCCCCCAAGAAGTTCAGTCACAAATTTAATTAACTTATTATTTTTTTAACGAGCATCATTAGCATGGAAGCCTTACTAATCTGGCACGTAAATACCTTGCAATGCCGGTTACAAAAATGCCATGCAAATGTTCTTTCTCACTTTCAGGTGACATTGTAAATAAGAAGCAGGCAGCATTATCTCCAGTAAATGGAAACAAACTTGTTTCTCTTAGGGATTGGCTGAACAAGAAGTAAAACAGAGTGGACTTGTAGGCTCTAAAGTTTTACATTGTTTTGTTTTTAAATGCAGTTATGTAACAAAAAAAATCTACATTTGTAAGTTGCACCTTCACGATAAAGAGATTGCACTATGGTACTTGTATCAGGTGAACTAAAAATGCTATTTATTTTGTTTATGATTTTTCAATGCAAATATTTGCAATCAAAATGATATAAAGTTAGTACTCTACACTTTGTATTCTGTGTTGTAATTGAAATCAATATATTTGAAAATGTAGAAAAACATCCAAAATATTTAATAAATTTCAATTGGTATTCTATTGTTTAACAGTGCAATTAAAACTGTGATTAATTGCAATTAATTTTTTAATCACAATTTTTTTTTAGTTAATTGCGTGAGTTAACTGCGATTAATCGACAGCCCTAATATTAATGTAATGTAAAAGAATTACCAACCTCTTAACTCCAGTTGTAATGATTTTCCTGTTTTATATACTTGCTTGCACTAAGAGGTTAAGAAGATCATAATTCAATAATTTCAGTTTTCTGAAGTAAAAGAAAGCCAATTCCTGGCAGAGACACAAGGGAATTGTGTTCACGTAGTGGCACAGCACTTATTTACTCACTTGGGACCAAATTCTTCATTGTCCAAAAACAAAAAGTAACCAGAGGGGAACACTCTTGTGGGGATCAAGTAGCAGCCATCCTCCCCATCCCATCCAGAGCATGCTGTCTCAGGGGTGTGTGTATTTTTGACTGCTCCAGCCAATGTAAAAGGAAATCTTTTACTCATCTTGGTCATGGAGAGGGCAGGAAAGGAGGGCTCCCCTGGGTTTCTCTCTGTTGTAAGAAGCCCCATCCGGTTTCCCTTTAAGGGTTGAAATTCCTCCACCAGTGTCTGCTGATGGCACTTCTCTAAGTTGGAAGTTTGGCTGTGCTCCTATGTTGCTTTTCAGGTGCCAGCAGTTTTAAACAGTGATGTCTCCTGTGACTTCAGATGCTGTTTTCTGGCTATGTGCCTCATTTTCAACACAAATGGCTCATATCCCTCCAGCTCCAGTTTTTTTCTTTTCATATAGCTAGTGTATTATGTGGGTGTAACTTTGGTCTCTAGCTGCCTTGTGTACTTTATAATATATTTGTAAGCTTTCTGCTGCTTATACCCTTCAGGAATTAAAATGTATTTGTTTGCAAAGTAATGTATTAGGTGAGATCCAACAAGACGAAAGTTTGCATAAAAATGATGAATGAACTAGTGAAAGCTAATGAGGAAATGGATTTAAGTTTACCAGTAAACATAGGTTACAGTGACAGTCAATAAATTGTTAATATGTTTACATGTGTAATATAACCAGAGTGCAATGGTGGATGCATTGGCAGAAAGCTTAGCTATAAAACAGATGGCAAGGATCCTGTCATATTAGGTTCATTTGGAATAATAGGAACAATATGCCCTAAACAAGGCTGAAAGAGCAATGGACCCTCTGTCAGCAGTGCATGGGAGATGGAGCAATCAAACAGGGAAACTCTGCAATGCTTTCTCCTTGAGGAGCACCACTCCAAGGCAATGCAGACAGGATTGTTTAGGAGTAGGACAAGGCAATGGCATGGGATGTCTTAGCTGGTCCAGAAACTACACACATTCAATCAACAGAACACCCATGTAAGGGGTTTGTAGCAGGCTACAGCCACTTCTGTAGCTGCCCTGCTCCCTGGGGAAAAAAAAAAAGTATATGCTCTGAGTTTGTACAGATGATGTGAACTTTCCCAAAATGGGTAGTAGAGGTCCATGAGTTTAGAAGAGGAGCATTCAAATGCTGGAATCAGTTCCAAGGAGAACAATAAGACCAATTTTCAGTATGATGGGATTTTCTGCTGAGGAGAGCCTTCAACACCTTAATGTGTTCTGGCTTGTAAAAAAAGAAACAGGAAGAGCATCTAATTACATTTCCCAGATCTGGGAAAGAATCTGTTCAAATTAAAAATAAATAAATAAAAAGAGAATATCATCTGAAAATGCTAATAATGTCAAATTGTGCTTTGACTGATGTGTATGTGGAGACGTAAGATTTGGGTATGTACCTGCTGCAAAACAGGTGTGCCAACTAATGTTCTGACTAAAGATTAAATTGAGTGTGAATGGGAAGAACAAAATCTATAGAACATTTGGAAAATATCCTATAATGTTTATCCAGAGCATGTGCTACTATTGTTGCTGGAGGTCTTCTATTGGATGAATAGATCTCACGATCGCCTGTTGTAAAAGTTGTACCAGCAGAGAGCAATTGAATTTGTCACATTTAGAGAGGAAAAAATAACTCCAAAACCTCTTCCAGGTATGGAAACCCTTGGCCAAATACCTTTCCTACATACAGTTATGTCCTAACATTAATATTACAGGCAACGTTAACGTTTAATCCTGTGTAGCCCCATTGAAGTCAGTGGAGATGCTCAAGTGTAAAAAAGAGTAGAATTTGGCTCCACAGTTATAAATTAAATTATGAAATAAAATAAAAAATAACTCCTTGTAACTGATCTAGTAAATTATAATTAGACATACCACCTATGTTTGTAATGGAGTCAGATAAAGGGAACAAAAAGTCTTAGTGATACCGTAATATTAAGAATTATTCTGGTCAGAAGAAACTTTACTTTATCTGAGATCACTTATCAACCAAGTGATCCTGCACTGTTCAAGTTAAAGGGAATTTTACCCTTCCAAATTGAGGAGCACTGGTCTATGTGCAGACTAGATCGTTTTAGGTTGAGCTGGGGTAGAAATATGGTTACCTTTAATTCAGAGGCAATATTCACACACATTGCAATGCTGGCCACCAATGAGAAGGGTGTCTTTGATTTAATATATTCATCACTTTACTATGAGTGATTAGATTTGCCCACATAGAACATATTATAAGTTTCCACTGCATAGAACTACTATATCTCATTGATATTTTCATTTGCAAATTTGACACCATTAGATCAGGATTAAACAAAGACTGTGAATGGCTAGCCAACTACAAAAGCAGTTTCTCCTCCCTTGGTGTTCACACTTCAGCTGCTAGCAGAGAACCTCACCCTCCCTGATTGAACTAACCTCATTATCTCCAGACTGATTCTTGCCTGCATATTTATACCTGCCTCTGGAAATTTCCATTACATGCATCTGACAAAGTGGGTATTCACCCACGAAAGCTTATGCTCCAATATATCTGTTAGTCTTAAAGGTGCCACCTTTGTCTCTCTTTTCCTAGTTAAATGTCATTTCATTTTAAACAAATCATGAACTTACAGCCTGGCATTACATGAATATTAGGTGCATGTGTACATTACCAGAAGTGTTCCTATAACATGAACACAAAAATAAGAACATTTTAACTAAACAAACAGTTTTCATCTATCAACATAGGCAGGGGGGAAGGGAAAAGATTACTGCCAAATTATTAACTATTAATTATTAACATCTAAAATAATGTTAAATATACAAACTAGTCATCTCATTATACCAATATATATTCAAAATGAGATATTCAAAATAAGATCAAACATTATAATTCTACAAAGAAAATGAGCAGTGTGAATAACATATGTTTTGCCCACTCTTCAATATCAAGCATAGTGAATTTTGCAAGCCTGATCCTTTAAAATTAAGTCTAGTTAATCAGTTTCTGCATTCTGACTCAAATTATTCAAGGGATTTTCAGACTGTCTATATATTTTTGTTGACTAAAATAAAAATGAATGTCATGTAATTCTGACTAATTTAAAAATAAAAACAATCATACCAAATTCTTTGATGTGGGTTATAAGAAATAGGTATTCAGTCAATGAAAACACCATGGAATCTGAGGCATAAGAACATAAGAACGGCCATACTGGGTCAGACCAAAGGTCCATCTAGCCAAGTACCCTGTCTTCTGACAGTAGCCAATGCCAAGTACCTCAGAGGGAATGAACAGAACAGGCAATCACCAAGTGGTCCATCTCCTGTTGCCTATTTCCAGCTTCTGGCAAACAGAGGCTAGGGACACAATCCCTGTCCATCCTTGCTAATAGCCATTGATGGACCTATCCTCCATGAACGTATCTAGTTCTTTTTTGAACCCCTTCACAACATCTTCTGGAAAGGAGTTCCACAGATTGACTGTGCACTGTGTCAAAAATACTTTTGTTTGTTTTAAACCTCCTGCCTATTAATTTCAAATGAAACCCTAATTTCATTTGGTGACCCCTAGTTCTTGTGTAATGAGAAGGAGTAAATAACACTTATTTACGTTCTCCACACCTGTCATGATTTTATAGACTTCTATCATATCCCTCCTTAGTTGTCTCTTTTCCAAGCTGAGAAGTCCCAGTCTTATTTATCTCTCCTCACATGGAAGCCATTCCATACCCCTAATCATTTTTGTTGCCTTTTTCTGAACCTTTTCCAAGTCCAATATATCTTTTTTGTGATGGGGCGACCACATCTGCATGCAGCATTCAAGATGTGGGCATACCATGGATTTATACAAAGACAATATGTTTTTTCTGTCTTATTATCTATCCCTTTCTTACTGATTCCCAACATTCTGTTCACTTTTTTGACTGCCGCTGCACATTGAGTGGATGTTTTCAGAGAACTATCCACAATGACTCCAAGATTTGTTTCTTTATTGGTAACAGCCAATTTAGACCTCATCATTTTATAGTTGGGATACGTTTTCCAATGCATTACTTTGGATTTATCAATATTGAATTTCATCTGCCATTTTGTTGCCCAGTCACCCAGTTTTGAGAAATCCTTTTGCAGCTCTTTGCGGTCTGCCTGGGACTTAACTATCTTGAGCAATTTTATATCATCTGCAAATTTTGCCATCTCACTGTTTACCCCCTTTTCCAGATCATTTATGAATATGTTGAATAGGTCTGGGCCCAGTACAGACCCTGGGAAACACCACTAGTTACCTCTCTCCATTCTGAAAACTGACAATTTATTCCTACCCTTTGTTTCCTATCTTTTAACCAGTTATCAATCCATGAGAGGACCGTCCTTCTTATCCCATGACAGCTTACTTTGCTTAAGAGCCTTTGGTGAGGTTCCTTGTCAAAGGCTTTCTGAAAATCTAAGTACACTATATCCACTGGATCCCCCTTGTCAGCATTCTTGTTGACCTCCTCAAGAAATTCTAATAGATTGGTGAGGCATGATTTCCCTTTACAAAAACCATGTTGCCTCTTCCCCATCAAATTATGTTCATCTATGTTTCTGACAATTTTGTTCTTTACTATAGTTTCAACCAGTTTATCTGGTACTGAAGTCAGGCTTGTAATTGCCGGGGTCACCTCTGGCGCCCTTTTTAAAAATTGGCATCACATTAGCTATCCTCCAGTCATTTGGTACAGAAGCTGATATAAATGATAGGTTACAGAATACAGTTAATAGTTATGCAATTTCACATATGAGATCCTTCAGAAGTCTTGGGTGAATACCATTGGTGACTTATTACTGTTTAGTTTATCAATTTGTTGTAAAACTTCCTCTAATGATACCTCAATCTGGGACAATTCCTCAGATTTGTCACCTAAAAAGAATAATTCAGGTTTGGCAATCTCCCTCACATCCTCAACCATGAAGACCGATGCAAAGAATTCATTTAGTTTCTCCACAATGGCCTTATCATCCTTGAGTGCTCCTTTTGCATCTTGATTATCCAGTGACCCCACTGATTGTTTAGCAGGCTTCCTGCTTCGGATGTACTTAAAACTTTTTTTGCTATTACTTTTTGAGTCATTGGGTAGCTGTTTTTTCAAATTCTTTTTTGGCCTTCCTAATTACATTTTTACACTTCATTTGCCAGAGTTTATGCTCCTTTCTATTTTCCTCACTAGGATTTAACTTCCACTTTTTAAAAGATGCCTTTTTGCCTCTCACTGCTTCTCTTACTTTGTTTTTTAGCCACGGTAGCTCTTTTTTGGTTCTCTTACTACGTTTTTTTAATTTCGGGTATACATTTAAGTTGAGCCTCTATTATGGTGTCTTTAAAAAGTTTCCATGCAACTTGCAGAGATTTTACTTTTGGTGCTGTACTTTTTAATTTCTGTTTAACTAACCTCATTTTTGTGTATTTTCCCTTTCAGAAATTAAATGCTTCAGTGTCGGGCCACTGTGGTGTTTTCCCCACCACAGGGATGGTAAATTTAATTATATTATGGTCACTATTACCAAGCGGTCTAGCTATATTCACCTCTTGGACCTGATCCTGTGCTCCACTTAGGACTAAACGAAGAATTGACTCTCCTCTTGTGGGTTCCAGGACTAGCTGCTCCAAGAAGCAGTCATTTAAGGTGTCAAGAAAATTTCTCTGCATCCCGTCCTGAGGTGATATGTACCCAGTCAATATGGGGATAGTTGAAATCCCCTATTATTATTGAGTTTTTTTATTTTAGTTTAATAGCCTTTTTAATCTCCCTGAGCATTTCAGATTCACTATCACCATCCTGGTCAGGTGATTGGTAATATATCCCTACTGCTATATTCTTATTATTCAAGCATGGAATTCGAGAATAGAGATTCTATGGTACAAACAGAAATGTATTGTTTTTGATGAAACTTTCAAGGGGAATGTTTCTGCACCCCAGCATAGGGGATAGAAGAGAGAGAGACCCCAGACCCAGAAATAGCCTGTTGGCTACAGTTCACACCTCACAGACTCATAGACTTTAAGGTCAGAAGGGACCATTACGGTCATCTAGTCTGACCTCCCGCATGATGCAGGCCACAAAAGCTGACCCACCCAATTTCCCTTATCTCAGCTGTTGAAGTCTCCAGATCGTGATTTAAAGACTTCAAGTCGCAGAGAATCCTCCAGCTTGTGACCCCTGCCCTATGCTGCGGAGGAAGGCAAAAAACCTCCAGGGCCTCTGCCAATCTACCCTGGGGGAAAATTCCTTCCCGACCCCAAATATGGCGATCAGTAGAACCCCGAGCATACAGGCAAGTTTCTCCAGCTGGACCCACATTTTACCAGTGATGGCACGTTATTGCCTAATTGACTAAAATCACGTTATCCCATCAAACCATTCCCTCCATAAACTTATCTAGCCTAATCTTGAAGGCAGAGAGGTCTTTCGCCCCCACCGTTTCCCTCTGAAGGCTGTTCCAGAATTTCACCCCTCTGACAGTTAGAAACCTTCGTCTAATTTCAAGCCTAAACTTCCCCATGGCCAGTTTATATCCATTCGTTCTCATGTCCACATTAGTACTGAGCTGAAATAATTCCTCTCCCTCCCTGGTATTTATCCCTTTGATATATTTAAAGAGAGCAATCATATACCCCCTCAGCCTTCTTTTGGTTAGGCTAAACAAACCGAGCTCCTCGAGTCTCCTTTCATAGGAAAGGTTTTCCATTCCTCGGATCATCCTAGTGGCCCTTCTCTGTACCCGTTCCAGTTTGAGTTCATCCTTTTTAAACATGGGAGACCAGAACTGCACGCAGTACTCCAAATGAGGTCTCACCAGCGCCTTGTATAATGGAAGCAGCACCTCCTTGTCCCTACTAGAAATACCTCGCCTAATGCATCCCAAGATCGCATTAGCTTTTTTCACGGCCACGTCACATTGCCAGCTCATAGTCATCCTGCGATCAACCAGGACTCCGAGGTCCTTCTCCTCCTCCGTCACTTCCAACCGATGAGTCCCCAGCTTATAACTAAAATTCTTGTTAGTCATCCCTAAATGCATCACCTTACACTTCTCACTATTAAATCTCATCCTATTATTATTACTCCAATTTACAAGGTCATCCAAGTCTCCCTGCAGAATATCCCGATCCTTCTCCGAATTGGCAATGCCTCCCAACTTTGTGTCATCCGCAAACTTTATAAGCCCACTCCTACATTCGGTTCCGAGGTCAGTAATAAATAGATTAAATAAAATTGGACCCAAAACCGAACCTTGAGGAACCCCACTGGTGACCTCCCTCCAACCTGACAGTTCACCTTTCAGTACTACCCGCTGCAGTCTCCCCTTTAACCAGTTCTTTATCCACCTCTGGATTTTTATATCGATCCCCATCTTTTCTAATTTAACCAATAATTCCTCATGCGGTACCGTATCAAACGCTTTACTAAAATCGAGGTATATTAGATCCACCGCATTTCCTTTATCTAGAAGGTCTGTTACTTTCTCAAAGAAGGAGATCAGGTTGGTTTGGCACGATCTGCCTTTTGTAAACCCATGTTGTAATCTGTCCCAATTGCCATTCACCTCAAGGTCCTTAACTACTTTCTCCTTCAAATTTTTTTCCAAGACCTTGCATACTACAGATGTTAAACTAACAGGCCTGTAGTTACCCGGGTCACTTTTTTTCCCCTTCTTGAAAATAGGAACCACATTAGCTATTTTCCAGTCCAACGGTACCACCCCCAAGTTTACAGATTCATTAAAAATTATCGCTAAGGGGCTCGCAATTTCTTGTGCCAGTTCCTTCAATATTCTAGGATGAAGATCATCCGGTCTGCCCGATTTAGTCCCGTTTAGCTGGTGAAGTTTGGCTTCCACCTCTAATACTGTAATGTCAATCCCCCCTCCTTTATTCCCCTCTGTCCTGCTCCCTCTATTCCTAAGCCCTTCATTAGCCTTATTAAAGACCGATGCAAAATATTCATTTAGATATTGTGCCATGCCTAAATTATCCTTAATCTCCACTCCATCTACATTCTTCAGCGGTCCCACTTCCTCTTTCTTTGTTTTCTTCCTATTTATATGGCTATAAAACCTCTTACTATTGGATTTAATTCCCCTCGTCCAACTCTACACGGCTTTTGGCCTTTCTCACCGCATCCCTACATGCTCTGACCTCAATAAGGTAGGTTTCCTTGCCGATCCCTCCCCTCTTCCATTCTTTGTACGCTTTCTGTTTTTTCTTAAACGCTTGTTTGAGACGCCCGCTCATCCAGCTAGGTCTAAATCTCCTGCCTAATAACTGTTTTCTCTTTCCCGGGATACAGGCCTCGGACAGCTCGTGCAACTTCAACTTGAAACAATCCCAGGCGTCATCTGCCTTTAGATCCCTAAGTATGTTAGCCCAATCCACTTCCCTAAGTAGTTGCCTTAATTTATTAAAATTGGCCTTTTTGAAATCATAAACCTTAGTCACAGTTTTATTTCTGTTAATCCTTCCATTTAGTTTAAACCGAATTAGCTCATGGTCACTCGAGCCAAGGTTGTCCCCTACAACCATTCCTCAACGAGGTCCTCACCACTCACCAGCACCAAATCTAAAATTGCATCACCCCTCGTCGGTTCAGTTACTACTTGATGAAGGAATTCATCTGCTAGCACGTCTAGGAACATCTGAGCCCTATTATTGTTACTAGCATTTGTTCCCCAATCTATATCTGGGAAGTTAAAGTCCCCCATAATTACACAGTTCTTATTAGTTTTTACTTCCCTAAAAACATTAAATAGTTCTCTGTCCGCATCCAGGCTAGATCCTGGCAGTCTATAGCACACCCCGAGCACTATCTCAGGGGAGGCTTTAGTAGTTCTTTTACCCAGTGTAATTAGTGCCCAGACAGACTCCATCTTATCCATTCCATCACTTATTATTTCTTTACATTTTACCTCATCATTGACATACAATGCCACTCCCCACCTTTACCTTTTTTCCGGTCATTCCTAAACAGCACATACCCTTCCATACCTCTACTCCAGTCATGACTACCGTTCCACCAAGTTTCGGTTATTCCTACGATATCTGGTTTCATTTCTTGGACCAGGAGCTCCAATTCCTCCATTTAGTTACCTAGGCTTCTAACATTGGTGTATAAACATCTTACTGTATGCTGTCTATCCTTTCTCCCATTAGTTATGCAATTTGGTACGGACCCCATACTGTCCATCCGCCCCCTCCTTCTTATATCCAATCCCCTACCCCTATCTATATCTGTGCTTATCTCTTCACTCTCCTTTTCAGTGTTGGAATCTGGCGTGGAGATTAACTGGACATCTCCCAACCGTCTCCCCCAAATTCCTAGTTTAAAGCCCTTTTGATGAGATGAGCCAGCCTCCCTCCCAGAAGTCTATTTCCTTCCCTACTCAGGTGAAGTCCATCCCGTGAGAACAGCTGTCTGTCCCCGAAAGCCTCCCAGTGGCCATACATCCCAAAGCCCTCCTTATAGCATCACTCCCTTAGCCAGCTATTTATCCTCACAATTCTGTCAGCCCTTTGCTGTCCTTCTCTAGGAACAGGCAGAATCCCACTGAAGATAATCTGAGCCTCAACTTCCTTAGCGGCTTCCCCAGCCTGGCATAATCTCCCTTAATTCTCTCTAGCGAGAACCTAGCCGTGTCATTCGTTCCTACGTGAAGGATGATCAAGGGGTTCTTACCCGCTCCTTTTAGGATCCTTTTCAACCGCAGGTCCACATCCCGTATCTTAGCGCCTAGCAGACAGCACACCCTTCTGTTTTCTGGGTCTGCTCTGGTCACAGGCCTGTCCAACCTCCTCAGCAAGGAGTCTCCAATCACATAAACCTGCCTTTGCCTGGTGACAGTGCGATCTACAAATCTATCCCTTGTTCCCTGTAGTCATAACTCCTGTGTCTTTCTATTTTCCCTTGTAGTCCCCCTAGTGCCATCCTGTATCCTACTGGGGCCCGGTATTGATGCTGTCTCCATCAACTCCTCCCCTCTCTCTATTGGACTAGCCGCTCTTCTCTTCTTCCTCTGCCTCCCACCATCAGCTACCACCTGCTGCCTCCCCTCCTCGTTATCCAAACACCCAAACCTGTTCCGGAGTTCTATTTCCCCCTCACTAGCCCTCCTTTTCCTTGGCCTGCTCCTCACAGTCACATGCCTCCATTGCTCTTGTTCTGCCCCTGACATTCCCCCCTCACAGACCATAGCCCGTGCTTCCAACTGCACCCCTGAGCATTCCCCTTCAGCCACACCCTGCTTCTGCTCCATTAGCTGCTCGAATCCCCTTCTAAACTCTACCAGGGTATCTACCTGCATCTGCAACCCTCTAATCTTTTCTTCTAGCAGGTCTATTAGGCGGCATTTCATACAAACATACCTTTGTTCAGGCTCCCCTGCGAGAACCATGTACATACCACAGCTGCAACATGCAATCATCTGCATTGTGTCCCCTGCTGCTTGGCTCATGGCTGCTGTGGTCTCTGCCTGCTGCTCCTGGGGACACAGAGCACACAGGGCACCGCGCCCTCCTGCCTCCCCTTCCACCTCCCCCTGTTTTGCTTGCCAGGGCCTCCAGTGACTCCGGTGAGTGACATAACCGCTAGGCTATTAGGTATTCTTGGATGCACTCTCTCTCTCTCTCTCTCTGTTTTTTTCCCCCCCCTTCATGAAAGAAAAAAAAGGCTAGGTCTTGGTTTTGTGGGGAAAAAATGGCTAGGTCTTGGTTTTGTTCCACATCTGAATGAAAATAAATATTGAAACATACAAATCTTTTGCAAAATAAAATCCTTGTTTTCCAGTCAGCCCTACTGATGAGCTACATGGCTGTGGTTTGGCTGAAAGTTCCATTGTTGTAGCTGTTAATCAGGACACTCTTGGACTGAACAACCTATTCAGTAACTTCTCAGTTGTTAGCCAGACAATAGCCATACCTCACCTTGGATAAGGTGCTGCCCACTGACATCTTCTCCTGTGGGTCCACCTTCATTAACACTATACATCTGTCTCAGATGAGTGTCCTTTTTTGGGATGCTGTTATGTGGGATGCTGCAATTGTTGAGCTGCAATATACCATGAAGCTTCTGAGGTTTGGCCATGAATTATAATAAAATCTAAAATAAAATAATACTTGTGCAGATGGCTCTTAACTTAACTTTGTAGAATATTTTATATAGAAAGTATGTCTTTTAGAAATGTTTCTACTGAAAGTGTTAATTCCTTTCAAAGACAATTATACAGTCTAAGCTCAGTTTCAGGACTGGCTGCAAGATTGGAAACCTCATGTTTTATAGGATATATATATATATAAACACATTTTCTATTTTATGAGTTTAACTTTGTCCTTTAAAACCTTGAATTTGGGATTATTGTTCACTTTCTTCCTCTTGTGATTTATGATGTTCACCAACTACTGCATGCATCCTCACTTTTTTCAGTTTCTGTGGCTGCAGATGTTTTTATATATTTAATTCTTTTTGTTCTGGTGTAAGGTTCTTCTGCATGTTTACGTTTTTGTTTCTTTATATGTGTTTGTTTTTCTTCTTCATTATGATTACCATTTCCATTTATTTCCACCCGAGCTGTATTATTCCTCTCATGCTTTTTCTTCTTCTTTTTCCTCTTTGCATTATTGCTTTTGGAAGTTTCCTCATTTTCATCTTCAGTACCTTCCTTTTCTTTCTTAGGCTTTAATCGGTTGCCTTGATGTCCAAGCCGAATCACGTCGGGGTCACCATTTGTGGCGTTCCAATGGGGAGCGGATAAAGCACACGACCAATGTGGTTGCAAGCTGACTCAAACTCTGTTTATTACAAGCTTTCTTTTATAGTCTTTCTTGACATTACATAACACAATTAGGCTGTAATCACACATCTACCGATTGGACAAGAAGGAGAATCATGTGTTTATCACATGTACAGCCCCACACCGATTGGTTCAGATGTTCCTTACATAAGGCCTCATCTTATATAACCAACAGGGGGCCTTACATAAGGCCTCATCTTATATAACCACCAGAGGGCCTTACATAAGGCCTCATCTTATATAACCACTAGGGGGCCTTACATAAGGCCTCATCTTATATAACCACCAGGGGGCCTTACATAAGGCCATGATTTATTGCCAGGCAAGTGTCCCATCGTGACCCTTACCCTCTCATGGAATTTTACATCCCCACAATATATGACCTTATCTTAGATTTAGATAATCCAGAAACAAGAAAATTATTTAAAAAACAGAATTTAAGACTTTAAATCCTGCAGTCACTATTACAGGTGTTATACTTTGTCTGTGAACATCCCCTTTCACCAGAGTGAAGGTATCTGAGCTCTTCATCAATGCTAATTAATTGCTCATTTACCACTCATGTGAGAAAATAAAGCATACTTGTTACCATTTTAGTGATAAGGAATTAAGGCATGGAGAGATTAAGGACTAGAAATTTTGAAGCAAAAAATCTCAACTCTTTTGAAAATCTTTCCATAAGTGTCACAATGGGAGCTACTGAGGTCAGAGCACTTTTTGATGTCTACATCACTGGCACCGGAACCGGATGGCACCACGGGGCCATGGTCCCACACGTTTAAAAGTGGGAGGGACATGCCATTCACTTTTTAACAAAAGAAACATAAGAGCAGAGTTCATGTCACCAGCAGATTCTCCCTCACCCCTCAGAATAATAGACTCTGCCGGGGAGGTGCTGCAATTCACCTTTCACCCACCAGGGACGTCTATGACACCAGAAGAGAGGGCAGCTGGCTCACCGCTGGAGCAGCCAACTGCAGAGAGGGCAGGGGCACTTTGGCTTTGACCCCCACACTTCTACAAAGGTTCCAGTGCCCCTGGAACCGGAGATGAGCTCTTCTAAAAATCTGTCTCCAGTTGTGGGTGCTGAGCACCTGAAAATCTGGCCCTAAACTCTTGAAAATCCACACCATGTGACTTGTTCAAAGTTACACTGCAAGTCTGTATCCAAACTAGGAATTGAGCCAGATTGCTACAGTCCCAGGCCAATGGTTTAGCCACAAGTCCATTCTTCCTGGTATTATTTCTGCTTTTATCTAATTTTATTATTGTTTCCATATTGCCAATCGTATGTTAGATGCTTTACAGACACATGTGAAGGCAAGTCAGATCTACACCCCGAAGAGTTTACAATCTCAATAGTCACAAAAATAAAAATGGGAATGGGAAACATTGACAAGCAGTGTGATTGAATCATGTTTATTTAAGTATTCTGTTAATGTTATGATTTTTCCTCCTCATGTTTAGTGCTTTATTTTGAGATGCTGTTAGCAACTCTTTCAGGGAGAATATTCCTAATGTTCATAAGTCTTGTGGAAAAGGGGCATTTTATTTTTCTGTATTCAGGTTAATAACATTCTGATGCTATTTTGTATATGGAGTTCCCCTTGATCTCAGAGAAAACTTTGTGCATGCAACATCAGATTGACTACACTGCACCTTTAAACTGGGGGGGATGTTGTCCAGCTGGCCGAGGGAAAGGAAACAGTGTTCTACGGGTGTCGGGGGGAGAGAGATCAGACTGCTGCAAAATGTGGGAATGGTTCAGTGTGGCAATGCTTACTCAATTCCCTGGGACCAGAAGGGCACGAGGGTTGAAAAGAGGCAAGCCTGGGTGGGAGAAGCCCTTTTCCACGAAGCAGGCAAGGCAGCACCCACCCTCCCTTCCCTTTAGGGGACAAAATACCAGTTTTGTCAGGACCTGCTGTGGACTTTGTGCTATCTGCCCCTTTTTAGGGGGACTGGTAAGGAATTTTCCCCACACCACTAGAGTAGCTTAGGTGGAGTGGGGTTTTTTTTGTTTTTTTTCCCTTCCTCACAGTGGGTTCGGGGAGGGCTTTGTTGATGTGAGACGTGAAAGGAGTTAGTTACTCATTAAGTAAGTGTGGGGCTGATGACCAGTGCAGATACTGCACTGGTATATAGTGACCGGATAAATGGCTTGGTAAAGGACTTTAAAAGGAGGTATTGGTTAAAAGAACAGAACGTGGGGGAGGGTGGTTTGGGGCGCCTATGACTGGTACAGCAGGGAGCCAACTCCCTTTTCTTATATCTCACCTAAATCATCCTACAAGGGAATGTGGATGGTAAGGTCCCAGCAGTAGGTTGGCTGTGGGACCTGGATGGAAAAAAGGAGGGGGAGGGGTGCTGATAGAAGCCCCCCAGGTAGTTATTGAATGAACATGGAGTTACCTGCACTGTACACTTCTATCTGCTGTGCAGTCCCAGACATCTAATAATAAAGTCACAGCCTGATTAAAACCATAGCAAGTGTCTCCTGTCCTTTTGGAATAGCTTGACAATCAGGTATATTTTGATTAGGTACTTGGACGCCATAATGCTTGAATGGTGCCTTGTGGTGACTAAGAAATGAGTTTGGTTACAAGTAGTTTGAGTCCCAAATTAGTCCCTGGATGAAATTCTATTTTCAATGATACATTATACAGATTTAGCTGTAGGAACGGAACAGATGATTTGTGCAACCAGTGAGCTTAAAAAGTAGATCTTCACTTGACTTCAGTGTGTGTGTGTGTGTGTGTGAGAGAGAGAGAGAGAGAGAAATATTGTGAAAAAAAAATCCTTGAAATAGATAACAAAAATGTAATACAATCTTTGAACTGCAAATAAATATTGATATAACTTTCCAGAGAAGAAAATTCAAAGTATTTCACTTTGATTTAGCACTCTGGATAACTTGGTTTTGATTAAATAAATTGAAGACAAGTAATCTGTTTAAACTGCTAGTAGGACATACAGTTACAACTTTGATTGCTGGTGGCAGACTGGAAACCAAACCTTTGATTGCAAACAAAACCACAATCCTCTGTTACTCTAAGCAAGAGTTTAGAAATGCTATAAAATTCTTTCTCTCTTGAATTGTAACAGTTGATCACTGATATAGGCGATGACTCTTGACAGACTATTTTAGATTAGAAACAGCAATCCCACAGATTAATGAACACAATGTACACAATAAGCACTGGTTAGGGAAGAAATTATGTGAAGATTTTTTTTGTCTGTGCTTGTAGAACATTTCTTTCTCTTCTGTTCATTTTGAGCCTTTGTCAGCCATATATTTTACATGCTATTGTCTGCTATTTGTATATTTGGGGCTCAGCAGCTCAAGGGTTGCATTGTCTCTACTTAATTGTTCAGTTTTCCCTGAGAGAGAGAGAGAGAGAGAACCAGTGAGTGTTGACAACATAGCCCTCCACTTCCCTCCATATCCCCATGGCACCTCTTTCCTATTGTCTTTCTTTTAGCTCCACCCTACTATCAGCCTTTTTACTAAATACATCTAAGGTCTGGGTCTCCATTGCCCTGTGCTTTATGCCATTATATACAACTGTGCAAAGTGCATGTAAAAAAGCCACGAAACCAAAATGGCAGAGATTAACAAATATATTGATTTCAGTTACAACACAGAATACAAGTGTATACTTCTCACTTTATATTATTACTTTTTATTATAAATAATTGCACTGTAAGAGTGATAAACAAAAGAAACAGTATTTTTCAATTCACCTCATACAAGTATTGTGGTGCAATCTCTTTACTGTGAAAGTGCAACTTACAAATGTAGATTTTTTTTTGTTACATAATTGCACTAAAAACAAAACAATGTAAAATGTTAGAACCTACAAGTCCACTCAGTCCTACTTCTTGTTCAGCCAATCACTATGACAAAAAAGTTTGTTTACATTTCTAGGAGATAATGCTGCCAACATCTTATTTACAATGTCACCGAAAGTAAGAACAGGCGTTCGTATGGGACTTTTGTAGCCAGCATTGCAAAGTATTTACGTGCCAGATATGCTAAACATTCGTACGCCCCTTCATGCTTTGGCCACCATTCCAGAGGACATGCTTCCATGCTGATGATGCTTGTTAAAAAAATAATTCATTAATTAAATTTTGACTAAAATCCTTTGGGGAGAATAGTATATCTCCTGCTCTGTTTTACCCACATTCTGCCATTTATTTTATATAATAGCAGTCTCGGGTGATGACTCAGCACATGTTCATTTTAAGAACACTTTCGCTGCAGATTTGAAAAACACAAAGAAGGTACCAATGTGAGATTTCTAAAGATAGCTACAGCAGCTGACCCAAGGTTGAAGACTCTGAAGTGCCTTCCAAAATCTGAGAGGGATGAGGTGTGGAGCATGCTTTCAGAAGTCTTAAAAGAGCAACATTCAGATGCGGAAACTACAGAACCCAAACCACCAAAAAAGGAAATCAACCTTCTGCTGGTGACAGCTGACTCAGATGATGAAAATGAATGTGCATTGGTCTACACTGCTTTGGATTGTTAAAGAACAGAACCCATCATCAGCATGGACGCATGTCCTCTAGAGTAGTGGTTGAAGCATAAAGGGACATTGAATCTTTAGCGCATCTGGCATACAAGTATCTTGCAACGTCGGCTACAACAGTGCCACGAGAACACCTCTTCTCACTTTCAGGTGACATTGTGAAGAAGAAGTGGGAAGCATTAGCTCCTGGAAATGTAAACAAACTTGTTTGTCTGAGTGATTGATTGAACAAGAAATAGGACTGAGTGGACTTGTAGGCTCTGTTTTGAATTGTTTTATTTTTGAATGCAGTTATTTTTTATACATAATTCTACATTGGTAAGTTCAACTTTCATGATAAAGAAATTCCACTACAGTACTTGTAATGGGGGAATTGTAAAATACTATTTCTTTTGTTTTTTACAGTGCAAATATTTGTCATCAAAAATAAAGTGAGGAGTGTACGCTTTGTATTCTGTGTTATAATTAAAATCAATATAATTGATAATGTAGAAGCATCCAAAATATTTATATAAATAGTATTCTATTATTGTTTAACAGTGCGATTAATTGCACAATTAATTTTTTAATCATGTGATTAATCACGATTATTTTTTAAATCGTTTAACAGTCCTAATATAATATGGTGCTTTAATAGGGCCAATTTCACAAAGCTAAAAAACAGTTATGAGTTAAATCAGTTGGGAGGAAGAATTTGATCAGAAAAGTGTGAACGATAATTGGGAATCATTTAAGAACACCTTACTAGATACCCAGAAAGATACTGAGACTTTTAATGGTGTTTGCAATGGTACTAAGAAGGCTGAAATTTCTGTATACCAAACCCAGAACCTTGTTGAAAACTATTTAATGTTAGGCAGTGTGACAGGGTCATGTTAATGCCTTTGACTCTTTGGGCCTATATATTCCATCTAAGTTAATACAACAGCAGGGCTGCAGCTCCACTCAACCATATCCTGTCTCATACGTCACATCATGTGGGTCCTCTCCATTCATTATTATTTGTATGCTTTCTCTTTTTCAAGGTTGGGTACAAGAAAATTAAATAAGTAGTACATTATAAAGTGATTTATTTAGTAATACGTTCAATAAAGTTCTGTCAGTTGTTTTCTGTCAATTCTTATTTTATATCAAGAAGTATAATTGGTTCAGGTTCACATATATTGTTAAACTTGTCATGGTGTGGCTCAGTAGGGGAGGTGCAGAGGTGACTGTGTCTGTGCTCTGTAACCTAGAATCATCTGCAGGCCGCCCCAAATTATGCTTGCTGCCAACCATTTCAAGGGGACACCATGATATCTAAGAATCGGTGTGGAATAGGGATGCTTTCCTAGTCTTGCCCTCTTTTACCTGGCAATAACAGCAGGATATAGTAGTGGAATAGCTTTGGATACAGATCAGATTTAGAATCTGAAAATATAAAATCTTTGGTATGTGTATATGGAAAAGCAGAAATAGTTACTATAACTCTTTTATACACTTAAAGAGAAGTTGCAACCAGAGAAAAGTAAACATTCTTGTGGTTTTGTTTTTGTTTTTGTTTTTATTATTTATGGCATCTGTTTTTCCTGCTTTAACATATAATTGTGAAATTACTTTATTGACTTCAGTAGGAATTTTGCCTGTGTTGGGTATGCATAGTTAAGTCCTGTGTATGGTGCTGCGGAACTGTCAATAATGTCACTGGAATATTGTTGTTACTGGAGTCAACTTTTGCTTTGAAAAGGTTGTATCACTGTTTATCAATTATCAATAATCACCGTATGTTATCTTTAGCATTTTCATTTTGATAGAATATTTGTACATTGTGATTGCTTTTTATTAATTGAGCATATCTTTGATATATTGGGCTAAATTCTGCCCTCAGTTACTCTGATACCATCCTGTTGATTTAGATGATTTGAATAGGTTTGGCTGAGTGGAAGAATTTGATGAATTTTATGTGAAACACACCATTTTTAACACCACTAGATATGAAAAATATCCACAGTTTTAATTTGAAGTAGTCACACAAAATGTTTGTAAAAGGAGAGGATTGTTTTTGTACCATACTTCCATTTTGCTCAAGGAATGATTGGGAGCACAAACTCACGTGGAGGATCAATAATTCTGATGGCAGATATTTTTACTTTTAGCAAAGGGCTTGTACTCAGATCTGAAACTCTTCAAACTTTGAAATCCAAGGTTTTGGATCTTCATAGGCATTTTACATCTATCCCTAATCTCTAAGACCTGCTTTCTGAATTTTGGTATCACAAATAGCTCACCACAATATGCTAAATTAAGTATAGCATCATTAACTATTTGTTAAAGTTCTGGCTCAGTGTTGGATATTTATTACCACACTAAGGGCCCAATTGTGTTTCCAGTGAAGTCAGTTTTGTCTTCTGAAGTGGATCATAACAATGTTAAGATTTAAAGAACTGCACTAAACAAGGCACACTTATAAAAAGTATAGAGAGGTTCTATTTCTTAATTTCTTCTGTGACAACTCACTTTTCCATGTATTTTGTTGCAAAAATTCCTGTATAAATAGCAACTTATACAGTTTTGTCAATAATAAGAATTTACAGTGCAAAAATAGTAACAAGATAATGAAAGTTAATTTTTCAATAACCTAAAGACCAAATTTTACAATTAATATTAGCATAAGTATGTTAAACTCGTATTTATTCTTTGACTTTTCCAGATTTAATAATATTTTTCTTTAGCTGAAAGAAATGATATACTTTTTCAGTGTCCCTGAAATAACAATGGTTTTGCTAAGCCACTGTTACGTACATTAGTTGGTTCTTTAAACTGAAAAAAATATTTTGCTGTCTTGTGCTTCCAGTGATGATAGGAAAAGATGCATTGTTTTCTCCCTATCACCCTCTAGAAGTCTGTGATTAAGATTAGACAATTAGTGGCATTTCAACACTTCCTTTCTTTTGTGTTTCACAGGTTGTCAGCAGCCGGCCATCCCCTGACACCTCAATGTGATATGGACTCCAGTAGCTCTGAGGAGTTCTATCAGGCAGTGCACCATGCTGAACAAACCTTCAGAAAGATGGAAAGCTACTTGAAGCAACAGCAACTCTGTGATGTTATCCTGATTGCTGGGAACCGTAGGATACCTGCACATAGGTAGGGCATAAAAACATGGTGTTGAAACAGTTAAAATAAACATCCGGATTATCTATCAACCTGCACCTTGAAAAGTCACTTATGCATGTGCAAAATGGATGCAAAACTACCATTCTGATTTTAGTGTTTTAAATCCACATAAAACTAAGTTTGCTCAAGTGAGGATGTTCACAGAAGTCAGTACCTGCAAATCAGTCCTTACAGGTGTCTTTCCCCCAGTATGTAACATTTATGCTTATGATTAGTTACAACAGATTTATAAATTTTAAAACAATTAGTTAAACCAAAATATGCACATAAAATAATTATTCTCATACTGCCCTTCTCCTAAACTGTTAACCTGCATAGACAGAAAGTATGCATTAAAAATAAAAATGTTACTAACTCATTTTAATCATAATTATGCATGTAAATATATATTGCCCTTGCAGCTTGTAAAAAAATACAAAATTAAATGCATTGCAAAGGGTCATCTTGGTATGAGACAGCAGACCTACATGATGCTTTTCTTAGGTTATGGCTTTCATTTACACCTGAAAATACAGCCTCTTCATTGAGGGCCTGATTTCAGAAATGACCTCTGGTTTTGTGACAGTAAAATGGCTCTCATGGTGGGGGGAAATACTGGGCATGAAAACCCTCTGAAAAGCAGACCATAGGGCTTCTCAAACTTCATTGCATTGCAACCCCCTTCTGACAACAAAAATGACTACACAACCCCAAGAGGAGGGAACCAAAGCCTGAGGCCATCCGAGCCTCGCTCTCCTGGGTGAGGGGCCAAAGACGAAGCCTGAGCCCCGCCGCCTAGGACTGAAGCCCAAGGGCTTCAGCTTCAGCCCCAGGTGGTGGGGCTCAATCTTTGGCTTTGGCCACGGGCCCCTGCAAGTCTGATGCCAGCCCTGGCGATCCCATTAAAATGGGGTCATGACCCACTTTGGGATCATGACCCACAGTTTGAGAGCCACTGCCCTAGTGTATTTCTGTTTCAGCCATTTATTCAGACTGTAACCAACCTGTGGTATTTGTGGGCAATTGCAAGGAATGCCTCATCACTTTAAACTGTCATGGGCACAGGTACAGGTTGTGCGGAGTTGCCGTGCACTGGTGTTATTGTCTCCTTATGCAATGCAGAAAAGCTGTGAATTATACTACTCATACTGAGAAAAATGAAAGAACCATGCAAGGGATATGCAAGACTGGGAAAGTCAGAGCAATGATAAGGAAAAAAAAATTCTTTCCATTTAGGTTTTTATTTTACCACCATAACCATAGTATCTGAGTAAATGAGATGCTGAACAAATGCAAGGGACTGAGGGCTGGTCTACACTGGGGGGAGGGGGGATCGATCTAAGATACACAACTTCAGCTACGTGAATAACGTAGCTGAAGTCGAAGTATCTTAGATTGACTTACCTGGGGTCCACACGGCGTGGGATCGACGGCCGTGGCTCCCCTGTCGACTCCACTACCGCCGCTTGCTCCGGTGGAGTTCCGGAGTCGACAGGGAGCACGTTCGGGGATCGATATATCGCGTCTTAATGTGACGCGATATATCGATCCCTGATAAATCGATCGCTACCCGCCGATACGGCGGGTAGTGAAGACGTACCGTAAGATGCAAGGTACCTATCAATGATAATGCAGAAATAGACTCTCCATTTAGGTCCCCATTAGCAATTGTGGAAGTGGCTCAGAACTCTCCATCCCCTGCTCAGTGCTCTTTCACCTTTCTATGCCCCTGCTTTAGCATACTCTTAAAATCTGGTTCCTGTTCTTCTAACCTCCAATATCTGCACAATTCCCATTTGCCAGTTGCAAGCAAACTCCTCAAAATTTTTATCTACTGAACTGACAATCCCACTGTCTCTCATTATCCTTCCTCTTACCTGGCTCAACTCCAGCATTCCCGCCCACCAGACATCCTGAGCCGATGTGGTAGTGTTCAGACATAGCTGGGTTGTCCAGACTCCTTTCACATGTAGGTATGAGTTCCACATGGGGAGAGGAGGATCATAGATGAATCGTCACATCTCCTCTGTGTGAACTGGATTCCAGTCCTCTGGGATGGGCTCATACATAGATCCTGACCCAGAAGAATACTTAAGGACTGGTTATCATTTACACTAAGACCCCACTAATTTACACCCATCTCAAGATCCCTTTTCACTATCAGCAGTGTAAAAGGGTTTTAGAGTAAATGAGAATTAGGCCCATAATCCTTTATGGTTATTACTTTTCTAAAAGTTAATCGGTTTGTGCCTAACTGTCCAACTTTCACACATGGATAACATGGGTGGGGAAAAAATCTCATCTAATACTTAACCCACATTATTAGATTGGATTAAACAACAAAAAAATATATTAGGTACATGTACCATATTTTCTCATTTTTTGCCATGATATAAGTTGAATTGTTTAAGGTATATCTGTGATCCAAGGCACCCTGTATTCACACCCCACACACTACTGCAATAATTTTGTACAGAATATGCCTTGTGAAGTATCATTTGAAAACTGATAACACACTGGGCAATAATATCATTGTAAAATATATGTAGCCATGCTGCATGTAAAAGTACGGATGGTCACTAGTGCTGTGTTTTAAAGTCTGTGACCTAAAAGGTGTTTAAACCAGGCATGTCAGGGGGAGTTGATAAACAAAGGAAGGAGGCCGACACCTCAGACCAGGTGTGCTCCCTTTTCAATAGACCACCGTTTCTCAAACTGGGGTCCGTGGACCCCTGGGGGTCCCAAGGGTACTCCGGGATGTCTGCGGGCCCTGCTGATCAACTCCTCCCTCCTTCCTCCCTCAACTCCTCCCCCTCCCTCCCAGGGCCTCCTTCAGGCCAGGGAACAGCTGTTCCCTGGCCTGAAGAAGCTGTTCCCCAGCCTGAAAGAGGCCTTGGGAGGGAGGGGAAGGAGTGGGGAACCTGAGACCGCACCACTCCTGGAAGCGGCCAGCACGTCCCTGCGTCCCGGGGGGAAGTGGGTCTCCATGCACTGCCCCTGGCCCGAGCGTCAACGCCGCAGCTCCCATTGGCCGGGAACTGCGACCAATGGGAGCTGCAGGGGCAGTTCCTGCAGGCAGGGACAGCGTGTGGAGACCTCCTGGCCCCCCGCCTAGGAGCCGCTGCCAGAGGGATGTGCCAATCGCTTTCGGGAGCCACCCGAGGTAAGTGCCATCCCCCTCACCCATTCCCGCACCCTACCCTCCTGCCCCAGCCTTGAGCCCCCTCCAGCACCTAATTCCCTCCTGCACTCCCTCCTTGAACCAAACTCCCTCCCAGAGCCCAAACCCCCTCCCACACCCAAACTCCCAGCCTGCACCCTGCTCCCTTCCATACCCAAACTCCCAGCCCACAGTCTGTAGCCCATGGGGGGTGGGGCAAGGGCTGAGCTGGGGTGTTTGGGGGTCCCCGGAAAATTTAAATAAAAATGGGGGCCCTCAGGTTCCTAAAGTTTGAGAACCACTGCAATTTGTATTGCACTATTCATTTGTATCGGAGGTTGCAGGAGGAAGAGAGAATTTGCATAGTAGCAACTACAGGTGGGGAGAAACCAGCATGGAGCCTTATCTTTCAGACCTCCTGGCTCCTTTACTCAGCATGAACTAATTAACTATATCTGGGAGTACCCTTCACAATTATACATTTAAAAAGTTCACAGAACTATAAAGAGAGGGGGAGCAAACCGCTAAGTTATCCTTCACTTTAAGGAGACAAACCAAGCAATTTGATTTTAGTGATGGGTCCTAGCCAGGCCAGCCAGTAAAAGGCTGCAAAGGAGACTGTGGGTAAGAGAAAAAAACATCTTGAACAAAGACTTTCTTGCTAAATTAAGCTTTAGACTTTTAGATGAATGTTTTCATTTTCACTTGCTGATAACCATCTCTGTCTTTATTTTCATTTTCTTGGTATCACTTAATCCATACTTTTTTTGTTAATAAACTTGCTTTCATTATATATCATCGGTGCTGGGTAAGTTCAGTAAAGTGTGTGCTTCTGGTATTGGAATATTATTGTACTGTCTCTGTAGAGGCAGCGAACCTAATAAATTTCTGTTAGGTTCCAGTGAGCGTGACTGGACCCTGCAGGGAGGGCACATTCTGGGCTGGAAGGGTACTAAGGTCTGCCTGCAAGGAGTATCCAAGTTGGGCAAATCCAGGGTAAAGCTTGTGGGCTCCTGTCAGGCTGTTGGGTCTGGAGCTCTGAACCAAACTGCATACTCACAAGACACCTAAGGTTACAATGCAGGTGTTGACTGAACCCCTTATGGGCCTGGGTGAACCCCAAATGTCACAACATTCCATGCATTTTCCTGACAATTTTAAATGCTTCAATAGATGACAAAGAAGGATTGACAGAGGAGTCTGTCACTAGAAGGTCTTTAGTTAGTTCAGTGCCATCTTTCTACTTGTTTTTATTTTGAAGACAGATGTGCATATTTGTATTCATACTTGCCAGTGGCAAATTTGATTTCACATGTGTCATCCCAATTCTGCAGCATATCTAAATCCCTTTGGAACTGGGAAAGTACTCTAATAAATATAAGATTGACCATGAAATAAAAACCAAATCTTGTTTAGATTTACCAGGAAAGCTTCAGACAACCTTGTATATCATTTCTGGCTTCTCAGTTGTCTGCACTCAAAAGACCAAATCTCTTCCCCCTGAAATGAATGGCAAAAACCACTGTTAAATTAAATGGGAACAGGTTCAGGCCTTCAGAAACATTTGAAACCCCTTGTTTTGTTGTACAAGATAACAGTTCAGTATTTTACAGATTCAGACAATTGCAAACCTCACTTTCTTATAGGTTTAATATACACATTGTCTGACAATACAGTCATATATATATATATATACACACACACACACACAAAGACACTCATGTGTGCATGCACACACATTACCTTAACATACAAACTAAAACCAGTCAAACCACTAGTGATTTGTATGTTAAAATTATTTTGATATTGGTCCATATATAAGGTGAGCAGGTTCATTTGTGTATATATGCCTGTAAGAAACAGGCTTGCAGATCATGTTATGTGCTCAGTAATTGCAGAGCTTATCTGTCCAAGCCTGTAGAGTTTATAAATTCCTAAAGTGTGGTGTATATATCCCTATACCAAATAAAACAACAAACACACTCCCTAAAAAGTCAGCCTGAAATTGTGTTTTAATTATTTTAGGTAATTTTATAACAGGTTACAAGCGGCGCTAAATGCTGGATATGCTAAGTCGCAAATATACTTTGCAACAAGTTAAAGACATATTCAGAATTATTCTTTAATAAATATTAAGTAACGTGATTGATAGTTACCATCTATTGTTTTTTGCCTTATAAAAAAGCAAATCAAGCCAATGCAATATACTACTGTAAAACAGACTCCTGGAGAGCCAGCATAAAATAGCGTGCCTTGAATTCTGAACTTTTATTATGGCTTGTTGTGTGTTTTTAAAGTAAAAGCAACATTTTTCATTTCCCCCTAACTTACACATATTTAGACAACCCACAATAAAACAAAACACATTATTTTCATATCTTTATTTTTTTCTGATTTTTAATAAACAAAGCATCAGTGGCACTAATTGAATTCAGAATGAAAATAGGTTCTCATAGGAATGCATTACTCCAAATGAAATGAAGTAGGTGAAAAGTAATGATCCTAGAATTGATTTCTTCTTGATCTTTCTGAATTCAACCAGTGGCCACTCTAGATGAAATTCTCTGAATGGTTTTGTGATTTATTCCTGGTAACATATTTTTCCATCTTGATTATATACTATAGACTCTTTTTGAATATAACTATTCACTTGGAGGGAAAGCTCTTGCTACTGTCCAGATTCTCCAATAATAGGCCCTCATGCTGTAAGTGGCTGTCATGTAAGTCTGCCATAGACTGAGGATGGCTTCAAGGGCTATTCTTTGGATACTGACTGTCCAAAGAGGAAAAAATATGGAGTCAAAATACAAAATCTTCTCTGCTTGGAGACATAATTGCCTGATTCTTGTTCTTGTTATAACTGCTTTTCACTGGTCTGGTTTCTCAGGCAGCTGTAAAGTTCTAACATGCATAATTGCTTTGCTGGATTTGGGCCTGAATATTTTATCTACACCTCAACTAAATGGTGGATATTTTGGCAGTGTTTTCTATCCCACCAAAAGTACCTGATGGATTTCCTGATGGATCTGCAGGAGGAGAAGGAGGCAGAGGAAGAGGAGTATCCTGGCACTCAGACTCTCCCTGGCAAATGCTGCTCAATATAATTGGCATAGTCATTGATGCTCCCTATGTAGACCACCGTTTCTGGTGCAGGGCCATAAGCACATTGCAAACCCGGGAGGATCTCTGATAGTGTGCCTTCAGCGAGTCTCTCCCCTTTGATCAGTGCTTAAGTCACTGGGTGGTGATGTCTGTAAATGGAGGAGGAAGAGAGAGAGGAAGAACATGGCAAACATCTCTCCCTATTATCATGTTCTTTCTTCCCTATTGGCTTTGCCCCCCCACCCCCTTCAGAGTCAAATGAGCATTATCTCATCACAGTCCCAAACTGAGCAAAGGAAAGGGGGTGACTCACTCAAGAATCCAACAGATCCTTTTGTTGCTGCCTAGGTCAGCGTCCTTTGTTCCTGTGAGGTTGGGCTGGGTTTGTCCCATACATGCCCTGATGAGGTGTGAACTGCCTCTCTGGTCTTGGAGAATTTTTGCCTGGGCTTATTTTAAGCTATGAAGACACATTTTCAGCCTCACAACTATATACATGAAAGTATTACCTATAACATTACTCTAGCAACAATTACTATAATATCACTATAAGAACAATGCTCAGTGCATCATGAGCCTTCCGAAAACACCCGACATGACAAACTTTGCATTGGATACCACAAAATCATTTTACAAGGATGAACATAGAGGTGTTGGGTGTTCCCCCGAGGTACAGCATGTCACAGGGGCAGCTTCCATTTTCACTAGAGTGCATTGCAGATTGTTGGCATAGAGGACTAAAGAATTTGCCCCAAGGAATTGTGGGATACTTCTGGATGACTCCTGGGACCCAAGTCAAGTAGAGCTATGTCTACACTGCAAAGCAATAGGGCTTGGACCCTGGACCCCAGTTTCACTCAAGCTCGGACTCTCCAGCCCTGCAGGATTCCAGGACCCTTGGTCCAAGCCCTGAGTTAACGCAATTGTAATGTAGATGCAATGGGGCTTTGCCTTGAGCCTGGGCATGTAGACATACCCTAAGGTACTAGTAGTGTGCCAGGTGTACCACAACTAGGAGACAAGTGCTGAATGCACTTCAGCCCCTAGACCTTGTAGGTGCTAGCTCTGGTTGGTCTGAATAACCACTCAGACTTGTGGCTAAAGTGAAGGGATGTCTTACTAGTGCTGGTAAGAAAGGGAAAGGTTTCAGGTACCTAGGTACAGTGGCTTAAGTAGTTATAATTGAGTGAGACAATAGTGGTTCTTATTTAGGCCCTCTGGTGGTGGTCAGGGACAGTCCAGTCAAGGCTTAGGGCTCTTCAGTACTAGTGTCTGTGTTGCTCTCCCCAGTCCAAACTTCTATTTAAAGCAAATAGGAGCTTGAAGGTTTCCAGGCCAGGCTCAGTTAATGGTCTATCTCATTGGGGCTCATCTGCACTGGCTCTCTGCCCAGTCTTCATGCCCCAAACAGACTTGCACCCAGCTATAATGTCTGGCAGTCATACCCAGCTCCCGATTACAGTTCTGCAGCTTCTGCACTGCCTGCTGTGTACCCAGTTCCTGGCTGTTTCTCTCTGCATCGAGCTTCTCTGTCGCTCTTGGCTTTGAAGTATCCAATGCTTCCCCAGAAATGCCTAATCATCTCCTGGGTCAGGGTCCTTCTGTCTGGTTAGGAGAAAGGGGAGGACACTGATGGTAATCATAGTTTCCTTCTTAACAGGTTAATCACAACATTATTCCAAACCATTGCAACTTAAGCAAAGCACCAGTTAGCTCCAAGGATAATGAAAAAAACCTGAACCAAATCCTGCAATGGTCCCATGGATCAAGAATAAAATAAAATAAAAAATAATTTCACCCTTAGATAACTGAGAATGATTGATAAAACTCCAAGAACTTTAGTGCATGTTTCTGAATACCAAATGTGGAAGACAGACAGTAAATAAGCTTCCTATAATCAATTCTGTTAAAAAGCTGCAAATAAGTCTAAGCAAAATCAATACTAGTAATAGACCTTTTGAATTTGCCAAGGAAAGGTCATTAAAAGCTTTAATCAAAACTGCTTCAGTGCAGTGGCCAGCTCTAAATGCAGACTGAAAAGAGTCAGAAATTTTTAATGAATTGTTTTTCAGTGGAAAATTGGGTTTTCAATTAAAGAAATGTTTTTTATGGAAAATATCTGCTTTCCACAGAACAATTCCACTTCTTAAAAGAAAATTCTGAAAACTGATTTTTTTTCTTTCCAGCCAAAAAGTTTGGGGTTTGCCAGTTTAAATCTCTCTCTCTCTCTCTCTCTCTCTCTCTCTCTCTCTCACATACACACACACCAATCTGACATTCCTAGTAATTTAATAAAACCACATGCTTATTATCTTCATGATCACTTTGTTTATATGTCTTTCCTCAAATCGTTTGTCTCTTTAGACTGAAAGCTCTTTAGGGCAGATACTGTCTTTTCCTTTGTGTCTGTACAGTGCCCAGCACATTGTGGGTGCTACTGTAAATAATAATGAACAAGACAGGGAGCCTGAAGAGAAAAAGATTGTAAAGAAGAGAAGAAAAGGATCTAGCATGGTGTGTGTTCATGTGTGGGGCGGGCGGGAGGGGGGTGTAGAGAATCCCAAATAACTTATTAGTACAAGCAACTAATCAGTAAAGAGAGAAAGGAGGAGTTAAGTATAAGAAGGGAAAGGAAACAGTGAAATAGAGCATCGACAGGGGCAGAAAGGGGACAAAGAGCACAGGAGGGGCAGATCAAGTAAGAAAACTTTGCCAGCAAGGAGAAACCAACCAGCCAGTCATTCATTCAGGGGAGACTATCTAGGAGGCATATCTGACCAATGAGTTTAAAGAATCACAATCACAATCTCTGAAGGGCAACAATACATGAATAATCTTTCCTAGTAGCATTAATGGCCATATTTTCAAAGGGCACTCATCTCCATCCTCCAAATATGAACTTTCCATTTTGCATTTGTGCCTCTTAACACATGTAAAATCTTGCAACTTTGTATACAAATGTCACTTCTATGTTTAAAATGGGTAGACATCCCAATGACTGCCTATCTAATTTATTAGTGCATGATTACACATGCAAAAGTATGCACTAAATTTTGAGGCCTGTTTTAAAAAAAATTGGTTCAAAAATGTTAGTTTGATTTAGAATCCAAAGGATTTCAATAGATGCTGCTTAGTGCTCAACACTTTTGAAAATCACATTACTTACATAGATGCCTAAATGTGGACTTAGAAGCCTAACTCTAGCTACCCACTTTTTAAAATTTCAGCCAGAATATTTACCATACAACTTTTCTCAGGATCACTGATATTCAGAAATTGTCTTAACAGGTGGCCAGAGTCTCTCGACATGCTTTGTATGTCTCTGGTCTAAGCTAACTTCAAATCACGTCTTTTTAATTATGATGAATGTAGCCATGGAATCTACATTAATAGAAAGTGTAGGTAGTAAATATTGCTTTCTTTGACCACCAAGTATGGGATTTCTGGGATTCTTTTCCATATTTAAGGTTAGGTGTGTGGAATAATAGTGTTAGACTATGTGGGTAGACTTACTTATTTGTGTGGGAGAGAGAGAGGAGTTTTAATTAGTTAGTCTTGTTAATGTCATTGGTAGAAACCCAAAGAGCTCAACATTGTCAAGTAGGAACATTAATGTATTATTCTAAACTTTTAAACTACATTGTCTTCTGTCATTTGAATTAAGAAAGATGATCCATATTTTCAAAAGTAATCAGCCTTTCAGAGCTGTGTAAGCAGCGCTCCAGAAAGCAGAACTCTAGAAACGAACTTAGAAAACTGATATATTCTGCTGGTTTATTGTCTGCATTTGCACCCTGTGCAGGAGAGCCGCCAGCTTTTCTGCCCCCCTAGGAGGCGGAAGGTTCCGCCCCAAAATGCCGCCCCCCACAGAGGCGGCGGAAGGTCCCACCACTGAAATACCGCCGCGGTCGCCGCCCCCCAATTTGTAGTGCCCTAGGCAACCGCCTAGGTCGCCTAATGGGTTGCACCGGCTCTGACCCTGTGACAAGAGTGCTGGGCAACAGTGGCCGAGCCAGCATTCTTGGTCACTGCAGCTCCAATTAAACACTGCAGAACAGACTTTGTTAAGAAGAGCTGTGCCTAATTGGTGGGGGGAGGAGAGCTGGAAGGCTAATTAAGCCATTAGGCAGAAGATTAAAAAAGGCCAGGGCGGGGATGTGGGGTGGAGGAGGAGAGAGAGATTGTTCTTCCCTGCTTACCTCAGGAGCAGAAGACTCCCCAAAACAGTAGGAGTAAGACTTTATAGTGTACAAGCATGGTGGAAACCCATGCTGTAAATAGACTGTACCAGGTGTTTTACTAGCATAAAGGTCTCTGGGCCATTTGTGGACTGGACCAGAGGCAGGAGTGAGTGGACTCTGCCACAGAGCTCAGAGTAGAAAATAGGAAAACACACACAAGCTCTTGGCAGGATACAAGTGGCAGCCTTTTTTGGAGTAATGTTTTCTTTAAAATAAGTTATGTACAAGCTTTTCACTAAATAGCGATTTGTTATGAGGTCAATAGCAATAACATAAACCCTGAAGGAACTGAGGTTGTTATAAGATTAATTATGTGTGAACCTCAGCAAGTATGGATGCTTATGATTTTTTTCTAAACATTTGGAGTTCCTTTTTTCACATCCTTTCTTTCTTCCTCTTTCTTTTTTCTGGTCCACACCACACCCTTCTTCCTCCTTTCTTCTATCTATCTCAACAAGATTTTTTTCCAGTCGTCTGATGCTACCTTTCCCTTTCACAATCCCCTCTTCCAATCCGGACCCTTTATCCAACATGCTGTCCACTGCAACTCATGTCAAGCCTTCTTTCATTTGATAAGATTGCATGTGATGAAATAAAACAAGATATTGTCTTTAAATATATATTATACTTTTATCCATTTAAAGCATTCTACATACATTAGCTAAGAGTCACAATTTTCCTGTGAGTTTAAGTTGCATTAGGCTGTATAGTTATAACTTCGAACACAACTAAAATTCAGCCTCATGTGGGAGGAACACATCAGCTGGTAGCAAGAATACAGCAACACTACACAATGTTTTAGGACACACAAAGTACAGAAAAATACTTTATTCCTTTGAAACTACAGGAGAAATCTCTCTAGGCAGAGTGTAGTTACTAAATGAGACTATAACTTTAGTACAGGGATTGGGAACCTTTGGCACGCGGCCCACCAGGGTAAGCACCCTGGTGGGCCGGGCCGGTTTGTTCACCTGCCGCATCCACAGATCCAGCCAATCATGGCTCCTACTGGCCACGGTTTACTGTCCCAGGGCAATGGGGGCTGCGGGAAGCGGTGCGGGCCAAGGGATGTGCTGACCGCCGCTTCCTGCCGCCCCCATTGGCCTGGAGCGGCAAACCGCAGCCAGTGGGAACCGCGATCGGCCAAACCTGCGGACGTGGCAGGTAAACAAACCGTCCCGGCCTGCCAGGGTGCTTACCCTGGCTGGCTGCGGGCCAAAGGTTGACGATCCCTGCTGTAGTATTTAATACCCTCTTTTAAAAAAGCCAACAACCTCAACTATCATTTATGCTGAGGGCTGAAATATCTACCTCTCCACTTCCAGACATGTCTCCTTCTGTCCAAACTGAAATCTCTGCATTGTTTCTGATTTCTTCTCAGTATGGCCAGAGCAGAGTTCTTTATGTTCCCCCAAGGCCTCATTCCTTTCTGAGTCACGATGAACAACAATCAGTATCCTCATGGCTCAGGCCCATTACCAGGGCATCATTTTCTACTACGTGCTCTCACTGGGCCCTCACATCTACTGCATGCTTAGATCTTGCCTTTACTTCATGCACAACATCTCTGAGATCCAGCTTTTCCTCTTTATCCATACAATGATAATGCTTTTGTCGGCCTTCATCACCTCATGTGTTGACAATGGTGACCTTTTCCTTTGTGGCCCTGACAAATGCTATTTTGTCTCACTTATCCACTTGACTCAACACATTCAGCCAGCAAATTGAACTGAAAATCAACTGCAATAAGACAGATATCATGCCAGTATGGATAGAGGATTATGTTCTCAGCAATGTAGAAACATTCACATACTTGGGCAGCAACATCAGCCAGTATGGTGGAACAAGCCAGGACAACAAAATCAATAAAGCCAGGAACACCTTCAGGAGCTTAAATACAATCTGGAAATCTTCAAAATACAACACCAAAACCAAACTCAAGATTTATCAGAGCTGCGTACTTTCAACACTACTTTATAGTGCAGAATGCTGGGAAATAAGAAAGTATGACATGTCCAAACTGTCTTCATTCCATACAACCTGCCTCAGAAAAATCCTCTGTATCTTTTTTGGCCCAGAAGAATCTCAAACCAAGATCTGTTGACACAGTGCAGCGAAGAGGATCTGAGCACCGTCATTGCCAGGAGGCATTGGAGATGGATCAGTCATGTGCTTCGGATGGAAACTGATTCCATCACCAGAGTAGCAATAAGATGGACACCTGAACACAAGCGAAAATGAGGCTGCCCGAAAACAACATGGTGAAGAGCTGTGGAAGCTGAGCTGAAAAACCTGGGGCACAGCTGGGGAACCATTGAAAGATTTGCCAAAAACAGACAGGAGTGGAGGAGCTTCGTCACTGCCCAAAACGCCAGAGGTGTAATAGGAAGATGATGATGATGATGATGATGATGATGATCCACTCACTTGTTGTTTCAGCTGTCTCACCCTCTCTTTGCATGCTTCCACTGGCTCTCCTTTCTCTATCACGTCAAACACCAAAGACTACTTTTCATTTTTAAGGTCCTTCAAGGCCTGTCTCCACCTTAACACATCAATATCATAAGTAATAATAGGTAACTCCGACCTCCACTCTGCCAATGATGCTAGCCTTGGCTTCCCGTTTATTATATTTTCTGATAGCACTTTCTCCCTTGCTGGCCTTTATATATAGGAAAATCTCCCATAAACATCTGCAAAGCTACCTCATTGTCTTATTTCACATCCCTCCTTAAAACTCTCCTCTGGCATGCCTAGAAAAAAAAACCAAAACTCAACTGTGTACAATAGGTAAATGGTGTGTAGAGACTATAGCTTACCACACTTATCATAATTATTCATTTTATCTAGCTGTCTGGTTTTCGACCAGAAAGTCCGGTCAAAAAGGGGACCTGACAGTATTACTGACCAGACACTCGAAGTCTGGTTACTGTGGGAGAGGCACCAGGTTATCACCCCTACTCAGCCGGGGCTGTCTTCTACCTGTGTCGGGCTGCTGCAAGCAAGCAAGCAGGCAAGTCCCCCCCCACCTGGTCGGGGTGGGGGTAGAGGGGAAGAGGAGTGAGCAACAGGGAGAGGAGGAAAGAGGAACAAATGGGGAGCGAGGCTGCAGGGAAGAGGCAAGGCAGGGTGGTGTCTCAGGTGAAGAGGTGGGTCAGAGGCAGGGCATCAGGGGGGAAGAGATGAGGTTTGGGCACATTCTGGCACTCCTGCTGTAGTGTCCGGTTTTTAAGTATTACAAATTGGCAACCCTATTGTTACCTTATGTTGTACTGTCTTTATTGTATTCACCTCTTGTCTTACACTTTAGATTTGAAGCTCTTTTGGGCAGGGACTGTATTCTTCGTGTTTGTACAGTGTCTAGCACATTCGGGCCATGATCCTTGTTTGGGCATTTAAGCACTAATACAATACAAACAATAAATGACAGGTTCTAAATGAGCCCCAGAGGTCAGTACCTCAGTTTTTCATCTAATCTGAAAGGCATGTACAGAAGCAGTGTCCGCTAGCAGCATGGTAGGTTATTAGTGGACTTGGAAGAGTGTTATATATGGTACTAAATCACCTACCCTAGTTCCTATTACACCTGAATGTTCATGGGAGTTCTCCCATCCAAGTACTGACATAATACAAACTCTTTTTAGCTTGTGGGAATGAAATCAAAGTAGAAGGGTGTTTTTTGGAGAGCAGGGACAAACCCTTTTTTTTAACGTCCAATCTACTTTCTCCTGAGCTCTGAGGCTAAGTCTACACAAAACTTTGAACTGAGCAGGACCAAGCCTCCTAGCCTGGGTCAACAGACTTGGGTTAGCGAGGCTCATGCTAGTGCTGTAAAAACAGCTGTAATAGACACACTTTGAAGTTGCGTCTTGGGCAGAAGCTTGGGCTCTGAAGCCAAGGGAGGAGGATGGGCTTCACAGGCCTAGGCCCAGCTACAACTTCAAAGCATTATCTACACCAGGGGTTGGCAACCTCTGGCACGTGGCTTGCCAGGGTAAGCACCCTGGCAGGCCGGGCCAGTTTGTTTACCTGCCGCGTCCGCAGGTTTGGCCGATTGCGACTCCCACTGGCCACGGTTCGCTGCTCCAGGACAATGGGGGCTGCGGGAAGTGGTGCGGGCCGAGGGATGTGCTGGCCGCGGCTTCCCACCCCCCCCATTGGCCTGGAGCGGTGAACCGCGGCCAGTGGGAGCCACAATCGGCTGAACCTGCAGACGCGGCAGGTAAACAAACTGGTCCGGCCCACCAGGGTGCTTATCCTGGCGAGCCGCGTGCCAAAGGTTGCCAACTCTTGATCTACACACATATTTTGAGAGCACTAGGGCAAGTTCTGCTAGCCTGAGCCTGTCAACCCAGGCCAGCAGGCTCACTGCAATCTGCCGTATAGACATACCCTAGCTGACAGGCTGTTTTAGTCAAATTTTCCATATCCCGTGTCTGCGCTAGTCAAAACTGCCTGTTAGTGGGCCAGAATGGGCATGTTGACTTGTAAGTATTACACTGGGGGTGCTCCAGTTTATCAGCTAAAGATTAGTCCACTGTATTTATTTTGCCCTTCCCCAACTTGCTGGGGATGGGGCTAGAATAACAATAAACAAACACAACGGAATTACCATCCTTTAACAGCTAGAATAGCCAGGTTTTAGAAAGTACTTATTTACTAGCCACCTGTCTCCTTACTGACTGTTCTCCTCTTTATCCAATTTATAAAACAATTGATAGGCAAACCTGCTGCAGCTGAGAATCTCCCAACTCTCAATTGTTTATGACCCTTAGCAGCAGCACCTGATTCTATGGTGGAAGTCTCTGTGTCCAAAATGAACCCAAGGGAAGAGAAAGGCAGCCTCCCAAGATATTTTACTACCCTTTCTCAAAACACTATTAGACCACTGTGCCTTTGATAGTGGGAAAGGCATGGAATTTGTAAGATTGGCAGACAGCAACCACTCCAACAGTGATCCTCAGTGATTTTAAATGAAGGCATGTCTACTGGGGACAGGAAGAAGTTATATTTCTGAACTTTTTTAACCAGGGTGAAATTAGGAAAAAAAGGTAGTGGTATTTTCCAAGACTACTCACTTAATAAACACCAGCCACATGAGACATTGTACATGGTGAATTGTGCAGGTGTTCAAAATATGATCATGCATGCTTTCTGGGCTTAACTCACTCTCAGTAAATGCACCCATGTGCTCTGCTGAGCTCCTGAGGTTTGCCATCCTTTCCTGAGACTCATATGCCCCACTGGGCTTCTTGAGTTTGGCTCCCTTTTGAGAGGGACTCTGATGCTCTGCTAGACTCCCTAGGATTGGCTTCTTGATGGGGGGGTGATGTCTCCCAAGCCCTTGATGTGGCGAAATGAACTGGCACCGTAAGTAGCTTGTGCAGATCTTTATATTATGATCCTCCTTCTCCTTACTTACTGCTCTGACATTTCTGGCTTCTTTTAATCAGATTTAGGCTGAGATGTCTTTTATTTTACCAATACTAGTTCATCCATCCATGATAGAATTCACCATGATGCAAGACAAAATAGTATTTCACAATCACCTTTATATCCTGAGAGCATTACTGTATGCAGCTGTATAAAGAAAAGTTTCACATTGTATTTTTATAATTAATATCCTTCTTAGAAAATTCTACACTAGGAGATATACATGCTACATTCACTATTTGGCTTGTTTGCTTTTACTAAATATAAGGTCACAATAATTTTTTTTTTATTTTGTATATATTTGCATATAATTTTTGATGTGCATTGGTAGCAGTAAAATGCAAAAGCTGTGTTAAACAATTTATCTTTCTCGCCTTCCTGTGAATTTGTTTACTATAATGTAATTCAGGGTAACTAGCTAATGTTTTGATTCATGTGCTGTATTTCAGGACATGTGGATGACAACTGCCTGATTTAAATTGCATGAGTGTTAGCAGTAAAAATAGCAGATGTTGGAGCAATCAAACTAATTAGTTAAAACAATGTACAACAAAATGTAAACAAAACAGGAATTGTAAGAGTACTGCATGTGAGTGGATATTCACCATTTTATAATGGAATCAACATTGTAACTTGAGGTGTACAAAAAACTTCATTAAATGTCAGATTTTTTTCTGTTTGTAAATTGTTCATGAACGGATCATTTTCCTGATTGTTTTTAAACAAGCAAGTGCAGTCACTGAATAATTCTTGATGATTTACAGATGGCTGCAAAAACTTAAGAAGTTTTGGTTATTCAAATAAAACATTTTACATAGCTTTGGCCCCCCCCCCCCCCCGGAAGTTTTATGTAACTAACACCATTGTGAATTTCAAATCTTACCAGTGAAATGTTAAATTCTGAATTTATTTTCAGTGAACAGTTGAGCATTCATGTGTACAACATTTGTTAGAATATAAATAGAAACCAAACTCCAAAGGTGAGCAAATACCACTAAAGGAAACTCATTTACGGTGTCAGTATTTGCTGAAAGTAAATGGCTCACTGTTATTCATGTGTGTAGTCAAATTGAATTCAGTCATTCAATGCAGCTCCTCATGGGCATAAATGTTTACAGGATCAAGACCTTTTATATTACCTTGCTCCCTTCCCCCGCTCCACAAACAAATCTTCAAGATGCAGTTAAGGCTGTGATATAGTAATTATTTCTGCCAAAAATCTTTTTAGAACATAATATTTTAAAATAAAATAAAAAAAAAACACAATACACTGAGTTTGCTTTTTTGGTTTCTTCATTTTAGAAATCAATTACATGTACTATTAAAATATTCTGCATTTAAGAAATATATTCAACCTTCATCCAGCGTCAAGAAAAAAGTTACATGAATAGTGTTGTGAGGCTAGTTTGGACTCCACATGCATTCTAGGAACCAAGAACAGTTCTTAAATGTTTTAGGAGAAAAAAACAATAAATCCAGTGTCACAAACAAGTTTTTAACTATATTGTGGGGGACTTTTGTCCCCAAAATGCATTCAGAAACCAAAAACATTTTTTTAAAGTGTTAGGCAAAAAAAAAAACACCCCTGAAATTGAAAGGACCAGCAGGAGTCTCATTCAGGGTGAGCCTGTATGCAGTTTTCACACATCAACATCGATGTGGAGCATACAAATTCACTGCATTCTTCACATCACTTGTGGCTCTTCTGGGCAGCTGACCTTGGGCAAATGTGGCAGTGTCCACTGCTGAGTTTGCTAGGTGCTCCTTTTGTGGCTGGTTTTTGATGGTAGCCAAGGGATGAGAATGCTGCTTTGATAAGCATGGTCCGATGATAGGTATCAAGTATTTTTCTCTTTATATGTGCATCTATAAGTCATTCTTCTAGTTTATTAAGGAACAAGTGCCTTCTTTGTCTTGGTTGAGTGTGCTGTCAAGCAGGATTGTTGTGAAACCAAGTGATGAAACTTTCAATGCCAGCAACATCAAACATGTTGAAGAAAAAGAACCATTGGCCCCCTATTTATCTTGCACCTACAGAAGCACATTATTTCAAGATGGTCTATGTTATCAACACCACTTTTAGTGTCATTGTAGTGGAGAATTATGTAGGGTTTCTTTTTTTGTCTCCTTTTAAAACCATGTCATGATGCATCGTCAATAGCATTATTACTGACTTGCCCTTTTTTGGAATGCAGGAAACAAGGGTTGAGTGGTCTAGCAAACCCTAACACTGACGACAGTTTTCTGTGCTGTAATGAGGATGCATCTCACTGAGATGCATATCTGGCTTGTTTTGTCATATTGTTAGAACATAGGTGAAATTTTCATTGAGGAGATCTTCAGCAAGCTGAAACTGGTTAAGAAGTTATCCCCAACTGTTTCTTCCCATCTTAGACCAGGGTTGAACACAAGCTCCTCATTGTCTGAAGACAAGCTTGGTGAACAAATAAATAGAAACATGGTCTTCCTTCTCAGAGCAACTCTTGACACGGTCTGGCACAAAGTCACTATCATCTAATACATTGTCATCACACAACAACTGGCTTTCAGAGTTGTGAATAATTTTTATAAGATCAGAAGCAGAATAATGTGCCCTTTTGTTCACCCTACGCCCTCTCAGTTCCTTCTTACGGCCCGTGATGGTTGGTTGGAGTGCCTGGTCCGGCTTAGCAAGAGCATTAGCAGTTCTTCATTGTTCAGATCATTCTCCTTTGTTATTTAGTCAGTGATTAGTTAGCCCTCATACTCAGACTCCACAGTGGTACTTTGGTGTCAGCACACATTGCACCGCTGGCACTGGGATCTGCCTGGCACCGTTCACCCTTGACAGTACCGAAGAAGCGGTTAAAGTCGACTGATCCACAGGCACCATGCAAGGGCTCTTTGGGCAAAGGATCTGAGTTAGACCTGCAAAGTAGGCTCTCGGGAGTACTGCTGTGGTTGGACCTCCTAGCCCAGCCAGGGACCTGCCTCCGACTCTGGGGTGTGGTAGGGGGTCCTGGCCCATTGCAGGGCCATCTGTGCCCGAGGTGGGCCTAGTGGCCAAAGAACAGTTAGGCTGACCAGCACTGCAGACACTTGACCGCATGACAGATCCCACCAAGATACCAGCTCAAATGACCAAGTCTGTGATGGGACCGCCCCTAAAGGCAGTGGAATGCCCCCCAGTCCACAGACCGCAAGTGTTGTTCCCCTTCGCCATAGCTAAGGATCCCAGTACCGCAAGCCCGGTCTCCGGCCAGAAGGCCCAGATCTCTGACACCACAGTCTCTGCCTACAAGTCATGGGACTCTGGCCTCACAATGCAGATCCCCGTACTCTCAGTACCAATGGTCCTCCCACCAGAGATTGCCAAGGCGCTGGTCACCGTTGCCTCACAAATCTCCTAGGCATTGGTCCCATCCAACACAAGACCGTTCCTGGTCACAGCACCAGTCGCCGGGGTCCCTGTACCATTCTTCGGGCAGGCACCGGCCCCCGTCTTTCCCGTACTGGTCACCCACATGAGTCAGTCTACAGACTCAGACTTCCACAGCCCCACCCTTGTCATCAGAAGAACAATGTTTTGGGTCAGAGGGACAGTTCAGCCCTTCCAGAATTGTCTCCCAGCTGGGAGCCCGCCAAGGCACCCGCAGCACCGGCATGGTGTCAAGGGCTATGTCCGTCTCAGTGGCAGTACTGGAACCTGTGGGGAGGTGCTTGTTATGCAGGCACTGTACTCCCACCGCTCCTCTCAGGCTGCATCGAACAAGCTACCCCCGGCACAGCCGGCACCGGTGTTGAAGCAAGGGGCTGAATCCGAAGTGGTAATTCCGCAGGAGGCCCTGGCTGCTGAAGAGCAGTCCCTGATGCAGCAAGGGGATGCCTCCCAGCCTCCGGCGGTGCAGTCATCCTCATCTTCCCTAGATAAGGCAGTGGCAGGGCCCTTGCAAACCAGTAGCCCTCCCGATAACTTTGGGGAGCACCAAGCCCTACTTAAAAAGAGGGTGGCCAACCTGAACTTGGAGGTTGAAGAACTAGCTGAGGAACCCGATGACTTATTCAATGTCATTCCCTCCTGTGCCCCAGCCTGGGTCGCATTGCCCATTCACCCCAGGGTCCTAAAGGTCGCCACATTGGTGTGGCAGACCCCATCTTCCATTCTGTCCACATCCAAGAAGGCGGAAAAGAAGTACTACGTCCCCACAAAGAGGTTTGAATACCTGTACGCACACCCTCCTGTGGGGTCCCTGATCGTGTCTGCTGTCAACGAAAGGGCCAGGCAGGGCCAGGTGAGTGGCACCACCAAAAATAAGGATGCCAAGAGGCTGGAATTAATTGGCAGAAAAAATTATTCAACAGCAAGTCTCCAGTTTAGGGTCACTAACCATCAGGCCCTCCTTGGCCGATACAATTTCAACCCGTGGCACTCCGTCGGCAAGTTCAAAGAGAGCCTCCCACAGGATCGGGGGCAGAAGTTCGTCACAAGATAGAAATGGGTAAGGTGGTGGCCAGGGGTGTCGTCCAGATGACCTGGGATGCCACAGACTCGGCGTACAGGGTGGTCACCTCTGCAATAGCCATGAGGCGTAGCTCCTGGTTACAGACCTCCGTGCTGTCCAAGGACATGCAATCCACCCTCCAGGACCTCCCTTTTGAGGGAATGGGGCTCTTCTTGGAGCTAACTGACGCTAGGCTCCATAGCCTTAAAGACTCCCGGGCCACCCTCTGATCCTTGGGCCTACATACTCCTCAGCAAGCCAAAAGAAAAAAACCCCCCCCCCCCCCCCCGCCTTTGCCATTGACGATGTCTTGAGGTACTCCTTGATCCAGCTCCTACAAAAAGAAAGACAAAGACAGAGGTTTTAAGCAATGCTGCCAGTTGTCGTCTTGTCCACCTGCCCAGCCAGGTCCTTCTAGGGACCAAAGCAGCCAAAAGCAGTGTGCCCGAGGATGATACCCCAGTCACTGCACTGGATCCATTCCCCATCTTCCTCAACTACCTCCGCCCTTTCCAGTCAGCTTGGTCCCATATTACCTCCGACCGGTGGGTGCTCGACAAAGTCTTGTTGGGCTATACCCTGCAGTTTGTAGCTGACTAACCCTTCCATCCCCCTTCCCCATCCCTCTTCCAGGACCTTTCTCATAAGCAACTCCTTGTTCAGGGGGTTAAAACCTCCTGCGCCTAGAGGAAGTAGAAGAGTTTCCGCAAGACATGGAAAGAAGAGGATTTTACTCCTGCTACTTCATCATTCTGAAGGAAAAAGGGGGCCTTAGACCTATTCTAGACCTGCATTGTCTCAACAAGTCTCTCAAAAAGTTGAAGTTTCGTATGGCCTCCCTGGCCTTCATCACCCCATCCCTGGTTCCGGGAGACTGGTATGCCACCCTCGATTTAAAGGACTGTGTACTTCTATATTTCCATATTCCTGGGGGTGGTTTCCTCTGTTTCACATTGGACCAGTGCCGTTTCCAGTTCACGGCAATGCCCTTTGGTCTCTCGTTGGCTCCAAGAGTGTTCACCAAGTGAGTAGCACCAGAGGCTGCTTATCTGCAATGTCGGGGGTCCAAATCCATACTTACCTTGATGACTGGTTGATAAGGGGCTGGTCCTCAGATCAGGTGCGGAGGCATCTCGATCTGGTCTGTTCCACCTGCCGTGACCTGGGCCTAATAATAAACGATAAAAAGTCAACCCTCACTCCAGTGCAACGTATAGAATTAATTGGGGTGGTACTCAACTCCACTCGAGCCAGAGCCTTCCTCCCTGAGACTTGGTTCTGAGCCATGGTGGGCCTCATCTTGTCTCTGTGTGCCCATCCACTCACCACTGCCCACATGTGGCTAAGACTTTGGGCCAAATGGCAGCATGCACTTACATGGTCCAGCATGTGTGACTCTGCCTCAGGCCCGTACAGGCGTGGCTGGCATCAATCTATGTCCCCAACTGGCACAGTATGGACTTGGTGATCAGGATTCCAGAGAGTGTACTGTTGTCCCTTACCTGGTGGCAAGATCCCATGTCGTTGCTGGAGGGAGTCCCCTTCACGGCCCCGGTCTAGTCAGTGACTCTCGTCTCCGACACTTCGGACCTCAGTTGGGGAGTCCACCTGGGCAATCTCAGTACTCAAGGCCATTGGTCCAGTCACAATTGGTCCCTGCACATCAACATCAGGGAAATCAGGGTGGTTCGCCTAGCCTACCAAGCCTTTACTCACATACAAGGCAGGGCGGTTCAGGTCCTAACGGACAACATGGCCATGGTCTTCTACATCAACAGACGGGGGAGCCAGGTCGTCTGCCCTCTGTAAGGAAGTGCTCCAGCTCTGGGATTTCTGTCTGCAGCACGGCATCTATCTTGTGGCCGCTCACCTCCCAAGGGCCAGGAACACTTGGGCAGACTGCCTTAGCAGGACATTCTCGACTCACCACGAGTGATCTCTTCACCAAAAGGTGGTCAGTTCTATCTTCCACAGGTGGGGAACTCCCCAGGTGGACCTATTTGTGTCCAGGCAGAACAGAAAATGCCACATCTTCTGCTGGTACCAGGGCAGGGACAAGGGATCCCTGTCAGATGCCTTCCTGCTCCTGTGATCGGGGTCTCTGATGTACGCCTTCCCTCCGGTGCTGTTGCTGCCCAGGGTCCTCAAGAAGATCAAACAGGAAAGGGTGAAGGTCATCCTCATAGCGCCGGTGTGGCTGTGCCAACACTGGTTCAGGCCTCTTCAGCAGCCTTTTTAGCACAAGTGCCTATTCAGGACATCTGTAGAACGGCCACCTGGTCATTGGTCCATACCTTCATATCCCACTATGCGCTTACCTAGCAGGCCAGAGACAATGCTGTCTTTGGAAGAACAGTACTGCAAGCTGCCAAGCAGTGAACTCCGAGCCCACCTCCATAGATACTGCATCATTCTAAAAGTATATTGCACCTAAAACTCCTAAACAGTGCCCTATAAAGTGCAATGAGCAGGCCTGAATTTCTCTGGGGATACAAATCAGAAAAGGACAAATGCAAACACATAATGTTGGATTACTCAGTGATCAAATAATAATGGAAAGAAATAGGCAAAGATCTAAAATCAATATTAGGAAGTACTCAGATTAATGACTGTTATGACAATAATAGCTCACGAAGGACTCGTGTTAATACTAATAGTCACCAAAATAAAACTGTCTACAGAGATGGAGAAAGCACTTACTATCCTACCAGCAATGAAAGAATAAAAGGCATTCATACAAAATGTTCACCTCATGGAAGCAAATTTAGAACAAAAGAGTAATGGCCGGATGGGCCAACCAATGTCCAGTATACATGGGCTCCCTCCTTTTTCTGGAGAGTGGAGGTGTCAGCTGCCTCCTCTGTCCCGGACTCGGTGTAGTTCTCTTCAGGGCATCAAGAATCCAAAGCTGGGGAGGAACTGATCCGGGCCCCAGACAAGGAGACTACAGACCATCCTCCCTCACAAAATCTAGCAGAAATTTAGGGCTGGATCCAAAAAGGGACTTGAACATTGCATTGCTGAGTGTCACAAAGCCTATCTTATAGGCACCTAGAAAATCACTGGATCTACAAAACGTCAATTAGGTGTGTAGGCTCCATGTACAATGAATGAAAGAAACATTAGAACGTTATCCCCAAAAGACAGCATGCTAGGTAGTGTGGTTAGAGCATTCATCTGAGAGGTGGCAGATCACTGTTCAAATCCCTTCTTATCAGCTGGAGGGGGGACTGGAAGTAGGAGTCTCCCACATCTGAGGTGAGTACCCTAACCTCCGGGCTGACAGTAATGAAGGAGCTCCTCTCCCCCGCTTCCACTCACTGGATTATTTAGGTGCCTGACCCCAGCAGAGGGCTCAGAGCTGAGAATCCCAAACAGAGATAGGTGCTAGACTGAATTCCCTGAGAGGGGTGATGCTTAACACATACACCCCTCATTGGCATCTCCTGTTAGCTATCTTAGGTAGCTCCCTGCTCAGCATGTTGGCTTTTGTGAATCCCATTTTTAGGTGCCCATTTCCCTACACTCATTGTGTTGGAAGCCTGAGTGCCTAACTCAAGCTTTGTGCATCCCAGTGAGTTTTTAATAGGCATTGCAACACCTAACTCCCTTTGTGAACCTAGCCCTCTCATCCTAACTTTTCTGCCCCACAAACATCTTCCTGTATATATTTATATGAAAAGTGGTGCTACAGGCAAATACAAAAAGGAATATTGCAACCCATTTTAGATTTATTTAGCAAAAAGTAAATTGCTCAATTCTACCACCCCTGCTTGTCATGGTAGCAGAACACAACTCAAAGAGATCAGATTCATAATTTTTTTTAAAGTTGAAGGGACTATTAGATCATCTTGTCTGACCTCATGCATAACACACAGGCAATAGAATTTCACCCAGTTACCCCTATATTGAGTCCAGTAGCTTGTGTTTAAGTAAAAACATCTTGAGTTTGAGTCATCACAAGATGGAGAATCTACCACTTCTTTGGTAGTTTGTCCCAGTGGCTAGTCACCCTCACTGTCAAACAGATGCGTCTTATATCTGATTTGAATTTGTTGGCTTTCAACTTCCAGTCAGTGGCGGATCAATGATTTTGCCGCCCTTAGGCCCTGAAATAATTGCCGCCCCCGGCGGCTGGCCCCATATGAACTTGTTTTAGTTTTTTTACAGATTTGTTTGAACTAAAATACATCTAAATATCATTAAAATAATTGAACATTTACAAGTTTTATTATAAATAAAATTACGAGTACAGCGGACCCTCACTTGAACATGTGTCTGTATAGCGCAATTTTGCTTATAGCGCGAGACTGCACATGGATCCAAAATGCCGCATTCAAGCGGGGGTCCGGTCTATATCAAATATTTATTTTTTATTTTATGTAGATACAATGAAAGAAATAAAAGTATTTGAGTAGTAAGTAATTACATTTGTTTATGCCTACACCTTTAAGCAGCAAACTTATTAATTAATTCTGTATAATCCAGAGACGTTGTTAGATCCTTTTCAATTGTCAGGAAAGAAAGGGAGTTTAATTTTTCTTCAGTGAGATTAGCCCTCAAATAGTTTTTCACCCTTTTTAATGCCAAAAATGATTGTTCCGCTGAACAGTTTGTAGCAGGTGTGCAAACAAACATTCAGATGGAAATATCAAGATTTGGATATACTGAATGAATGTTTTGATTTCAAAGAAGGCTGCAATATCTTATAATTGACTTCTTTTCATTTTCAGGAATTTTGACACCTTACAAATACGATCGAAAATGTAGACACTCATTCACAAATGAGTCTTCTAAATCTCCTTGGTAGCATAGCTGTACTTTTTTAGCGTGAACTGTTATATCTGCTGTTGAAGTATTGGTAATGTTAGAGAGAAACTGAAATCTGCCATAAATTTCTTGATACGCATTACTTCTGCATTTTAATTCGGAACATACAAGGTCAGGTATTGTTAAAAAGGTATCTACTTTAAATTTATCTCTACCACACATTTCCACTTCAACTTTGCGTGTCTCCTCAGCTTGCAGCTTACACTTTCTTTTTTGCCTTGTGTCAAATTTGTAGTCTTCAATTTCAGCTTTTTCTTTGGCTTTCTCTTCGTACATATCAAACAAATCCCGTATAGAGTTAATGTATCCTATTCGTGAGTTGTAGAGTTCTACAACTGTCTGTATATCGATATAAACATTTTGCAGTTTGGGGCTAGTTATATGAAATCTTTCCAAGAGTGAGCTCCAAAATACAGCCATAAAAGCTGCCTCAAGTTGATCGAGTTTTCGCTGCAGGCCTGCAGCTTCATTACGTGTAACAGGTTTCTCAGTAGCATCTTCCTTTATTGTATTTAAGGCTTTAATTATAGCATTCCAGTTTTCACTCAAATTATGACAAGCTTCCACTCGAGCTGACCATCGAGTCTCAGAAAGTCTTTTTATTACTTTACTGCCTGGCTTCAAATTAGATAGTAAAATCTCCCACCGGTGAGTAGAGGCAGAAAAAAATGAATAAAGATGTTGGACAGCTGAGAAAAATGAACATGCTTCTTGACAACTTTCTGCTGCACATACTCCAACCAGATTTAAAGAATGTGCAGAGCAAGGCACATAGACAGCATAAGGATTTCTATTCTTAATTCTTGCTTGCAACCTGCTATATACACCAGACATGTTAGTGGCATTGTCGTACGACTGGCCACGGCAGTTTGCGATATCTAATCCATAACAATCCAAAGTTGAAAGTACAGCATCAGCTAACTGTTCTGATTTGTGGCCAGTATTTGGTAAAAAACAAAGAAACCTCTCTACTGGTATGCCATCATCGTTTACATATCTCAGTATAAAAGTCAATTGATCAACATGAGATATGTCGGGAGTTGAGTCAACGCTTATCGAGAAATATTTGGCTTCTTTTACTTCTTTAATAATATTTGAGATCACATTTGAAGTCATTAATTTTATAAATTCATTACATAGATAGGATGAAAGATAAGATACGTTACCTCGACCTTCATTTCCGTAACATGCAATGTGACTTGCTAAAAATGGGTCGAATTCTGCGACAAGCTCAAGGGCCATCATGTAATTGCCATTATAAGGTGATCCAATTTTTTCCACCTTACCTCTAAATGCAAGTACTCTGCTTGAAAGTTTCTTTACCACTGCTACACTCCTCTTCAATACAATTCTCCAATAAATAATGTCTTCTTCCATTTGAAATTTTAAATTTGTATCAATTCTTCCAGATATCTCACCTCTCCTCACCATTGTCAGTACACATATTTTATGTTCAGTCGAATTTTCATGTTCACATAGTCGAGCTGATATGTTTTTCCAGTCATGATATCCACTCGTTGCCAGACTAGAGATCCCTCCGAATAATCGACATGGGACACAAAACACGGCTCCTTTGCTCTCCAAATATACAAGATATTGCTGTGGCTTTACTTCACCATTTAAAAGATGTCGTTCAAACACATTTTTTGTTAGATCACACATTTTATCAGTATATTGTCCTTTTGAGTTAGTAAAATCACTATTGATATTTTGTTTAATACCATGTGTTGATAAATATTCAATTGTAGCATCATTCAATATCCATTGGGCCGGATCGTCACTTATGATAGATATTCCAATGTCAGATTGAATTTCTGATTGACGTGATTCACAAATCTCTGCAGTATTGTCAAAGATATCCAGATCAACATGATTCCCGGTAGTCTCTGATTCACTAGTATTTAGAACATTTCTTCAACACTAACCGCAGCCGGAATTTCTTCATTAGTTTTAATATGTACTTTATACACATCAATATTTTCAATATTAACACCAATATTTTCACTTTTTACTTTACTACTTATTTCAACTTTTTTTTCTGTCTCACTGTCGGCACTAACTGATACAACAAAGGAATCAATTTTGCGCATTTTTGCTATCATTTCATTTTCCCTTTCTTTCTTTTGTATAGCATTTTTTTTTAAACTGAGAACCACTTAATTTCTTCCTTCCGGTCATATTGTTAACGCTTAGGATTGTCGCGACTCCAGTCCGGAGTATGTTGTTTACTAAATGGCGTCACATTGCGCCGTCATTGGTAGTTTCAATACGCACTATCATGATTGGTAGAATCGCAGCGCGTGTGATGCCGCGATTACAAAAATGCTGGGCTGCTTTTTTAAATTTGCTGCCCCTGCAAATTTGCCACCCTAGCCCTAGGCCTTGTTGGCCTAGGCGATAATACGCCGCTGCTTCCAGTCAATGGTTCTCGTTGTGCCTTTCTTCACTAGGTTAAAGAGCTCTTTAATACTTGGTATTTTCTCCCTGTGAAGCTACTTAGACACTATGATCAAGTCACCTTTCAGTCTTCTTTTTAATAAATTAAACAGATCGAGCTCCTGAAGGACTCCTACTCACCTGTTTATACATTCAGGGGCTGCATTAACCCTTCTGGCCACCATGGGAGCTCATGTTTTGTTCCTTGTCCACTTTGAGCACTAACTCCTTTTCACAATCATTGCTTTCCAGGATACAGTTCCCCCTACTGTAGCCTTCATTTTTGTTCTTCCACTTCCAGTACCCGTTGAAACCATGAAGTACCAAAGGTAACAAATAATGAATGAATGGTAGAGAGAAGTAATCAAATTATTTTGATCTTGAGGGAAGGCTTTCGCCAGTAATTTTTGGTGAAGGTACAGCTCTATTTTTATTCAAACCAGGTTGCCTATTTTAAAATCGAGCATTTTCTGCAGACCCCTAACATGAAGTATTTTTATGTAATTCTATATTACTGCATCAAGTAAAGTATCTTTTGTATCTCACCATCAGAAAAAGGGCAATATTTTTAATGAAAAATATTTCTAAATGTTAAAGGGCTTAAGATGCTGAAGCAGACGCCATTAGTGTCTTTCTCTTCTCATTTACACAGCTGTAAATCTGGAGCAATTCCACTGAGGTCAATGGAATAAACTAGTATGAGAAGAATCAGGCCCTAAATGTCCTTATGCAGTAAGGAACCCCCTAGATGTTTCCTGCTGTGTGACTGGACATTTGTATGTAGACTTGTGGCATTACCCAGGGTACCATCTGGACTGCTGAATAGCTGTGTCTCCTCAGTTCTCCAACTTTGCATGCCTTTTACACTGCTTTACTCAAGAACAGCCACTCCTTGCTAGTTAACACACAGCCTCCAGCTTGTAACTTGCTCCTAGTTACACAGCACTGAGTGCTACTAGCTAGCCAGTCATGAATCACACTGCAGAAGAACACCAGAAGATTCTCTAGTCCCAAACTTTCCCCCAGAAATGTGCATCCTGTATTGCCCAGCACACTACTGAACAGTGCAAGCTCATATAAAGTCCGTCATTTCATCACAGGAAAATTATATGACCAGCATTGCTATCCCAAATGGAGTTTCCCACCCATTTAATCCAAACACACTGGTTAAGATAAAACAATAAGATAAATTTATTAACTACCTGAAACAAAAGTAAGATTTTAAGTGACTACAAGTAAAGAGGCATAAAAGTGAGGATTGGTTACAAAATAAATAAAAGATGAAATGCAACTGACATCTAACTTAACAAGCTAAAAGGGACTTAAAGAAAATATCTTTCTCACCAGATGCTTTGTAGTCCACTGGCTGAGTTTCTTTTCAGCCAGGATCTCTCTGCCCCCCTCCCCACACACACACAAAGTTCAGTTCTTTAGGAGTCGTTGATGTCATTAGAAGAGATGAAGGAGGAGAGTTAGGTCAAGCATTTTTCTTCCCTCTTTATAATTCAATTTCTTGTACTAGAGACATCCTTGCGCAGTCATGGTGAAAAACAGTCTCTTGTGGATGTGAGTCATCCCTGTGATGGAAAGTAAATTTCTTGTTCACACGTTCTCCCCTGCTTGATAATGTTCAGTTAACTAAGTTATAGCCTTGTTGTCTCTGCAAAACTGTTTTGGCCTGCTTTCTAACTCTGGAGCATGTTACAGCAATGTTGTAGAGTAGAATCTTATAATTGTACATACAATGATGATACACACATTTTACCAGGACAGTAATGTTCAGCAGACCGAGTTGTCAAATGATACTCACAAGATGTACTTTGTACAAAATATATCATAACCTTTTAACAGAGTGATCATAGGGGCCTAGGCTGTCACAAGGCTGCTGGGAAAATTGTAAGGCATCATTGTACTATGAAAGAAGTCAGACAGAAATAAAATAGGAAAACTTGCCAGTACATAACATGTTGCAAGTGGAAACAGAAAGTTTTGGGGGTTATTGGGAGCAGGTTGCAATTCCAGCTAACAGTTGGTGCAATTAAGAAGTCAATCTACCTGGATTAAATTCCTCTCCCCCCACAAATTATTTTTCTCTCCATGAATCATCTCTGAAGCTATGTGAACTGGATGTAATGATCTTCAAAGGAAGAGAGATTCATTAGTACAGGGATTGGCAACCTTTGGCCAGTAGGAGCTGCGATCAGCCGAACCTGTGGACGCAGAAGGTAAACAAACTGCCTTACCCTGGCGGTCTGCATGCCAAAGGTTGCCGATCCCTGAATTAATATATTCCTATGGGCAGTGCAGTAGTTGGGAAAATGACATCCATGAGACAACTGACCTTTCTGTTGAATAGGTCAGCATATCTCCAGGCCAAGATTTACAACTATTTGCACCCTCAAGAGGTGCAGAAAGCAGCAGATCACTATAGATTAATCGAGCCCTTTGATATCTTCTTTTTTTTTTTAAATTCCATTTGAATATTTGATGTTTGTGAAGCACAAGTATGATTTAATAAAGTGTTACCTTTCAGAAAAAAATTAATTAAGAGGTGTCTTTCAATTGAATTTCACTTGTTTAATAAATAATATTAAAGGGGAGAAAAGTTTTAGAATGTTGTGGAATTAATTATTGGTCTTTTCCATTGCTAATACAGCTATTTTCACTATTAACATGTTACTCAGATGTTGCTGGAGACTATTTTAAAAGAAATTCTAACTAGTCACTAGCCAAAATCTTGGCTTGTTTGTGTGGGGGTGCTAGTGCAGATGGCTAGTCCAAATAGCCTCTTCACAATCCCCATTGCTTGCCCTTGGAGAGGCTTGGCAAGAGACATGGATAGCACTCCTGTCCTTCATTGCTATATTTTTCCATCCACTGCACCTCTGAGTTAGGTCAGGAATTCTCCCTTTATTTGGATATGTTATAATATAACATAAATAATTTATGACTATGTTATGAATGGTGAAAATTAGAGAAAAGATATTTAATTGTTTTAAAAGAATATTGTTCAACTTTATTTAATCAGTGCATTTTTACACAGTATTTTTATCCATTGGAAGCCTACAAATCTGTGAATAGCATTTTAATGCAGTAAAGTTATCCTGTGAAGTTTAGCCAATCTTTGATGTTTTTTTAATCAGCCATTACTTCAAAGTCTAATTGTCTAATTTACAGCTAGGGTATTAAATCTAAGACAATAATTAATAAATAAGAAACAATACAGCATTTGTCACATGGGAATAAGATCATGCCTTAGATGTGAGATTTAAAACAAAATGGCTTGCTAACTACTACTTGAGAGGCTTTATCTGACAGAATGTTTCCAAGTATTAAATAATACTTTGATCATGAATCAGTTAGGAGTCTCTTGAGAGCCAAATAAAAGGTATTGTCTTTTTTTAAAAAGTGATGTATTGTGATGTATTATTCTCTTATTGTCATTAAAGGCCTGATTGAATAAGTATGTGAATGTATCAGATCTTGATGTGGTGATTGGTACTGAATACACATCCTCATGCAAGGGGAGTGAGCATCTCCCAGGGCTGTTCCTGCTCCCTCTAGCAGCTATGCACTTGTGCATTGACTGTTCTGAGAATATAAGATGAGGACTATTGTTATGGTTTACTACGGTGTGTAGGACTCATTCTATGTTTAGGTTTCCCCCAAACATTTTCTGATCCTATTATTTTCTGTAAATATCCATACCTGACAAAGGACAAAGTCACATTATTATAAGATGACATTTGAATGAAAGTTTAAAGATCTGGTGTTTGGGTCTTAAAGAAATAGGATATTCCTGATATGTATATTTTTTCAGTATATTAGTTTTATACAAATTATGTCCCCAGACAAACCAGCCATAGATGGTGGCAATTAAGCAGTTAATTTTCTATAGGTAATGTGTCCTAAATAAACAATTTGTTTCCACTAAATTTTGATGTCTTTGCTCATATTTAATAGTATCTTACACCAGTGGTTCTCAAACTTGGACTGCTGCTTGTTCAGGGAAAGCCCCTTGTGGTCTGGGCCAGTTTGTTTACCTGCTGCATCCACAGGTTCAGCTGATCGCGGCTCCCACTGGCCGCGGTTCACCGCTCCAGGCCAATGGGGGCTGCAGGAAGGAGCGCGGGCCGGGGGACGTGCTGGCCGCCCTTCCTGCAGCCCCCATTGGCCTGGAGCGGCGAACCGCGTCCAGTGGGAACTGCGATCTGCCGAACCTGCAGACGGAGCAGGTAAACAAACCGGCCCAGCCCGTCAGGGGCTTTCCCTGAACAAGCGGCGGCCCAAGTTTGAGAACCACTGCTTTACAGTAATCCCACTGAAATCTAAATTGCTATGTGTGGAGTTCAGGGTGTTGTACAGTGTTTGCTGTGAGTAAAGGTACCACAATCTGGCCTTTTGGAAGGTATTAAGAGCACCTCTGATCCATGGTACCAATTTCTCTCATAATCTGGCTTTGACACCAAGGGGTGGTTATCTTAACAAAAGTGACATTATTTCTGATCCTGACATGATAGGGCCTCAGTGACTAAGACTGTAAACCAATTTGTCTATTCTGCTTTTGTACTTCTGTGCTTATGCACCACTTGAGTTACATTGTGATGCAAAAACAAATTATAATGGGAAGTATTAGCCCACTTGTCATTTTATATCTCTCCATCTACAGATATTAATAAAATACTGATACTACTTAACATTTTTAATAAATAAAAATCTGTGAGTGTTCTTAATGTAATCATTTTAGGGAACTAATGGAAATGCAGTAATTTTACTGACACCTATGTCACTTTTTTGTAGGCTTGTTCTCAGTTCTGTCTCTGACTACTTTGCTGCCATGTTTACGAGTGATGTTTGTGAGGCCAAGCAAGAGGAGATCAAAATGGAAGGCATCGACCCTAATGCGCTGTGGGATCTTGTTCAGTTTGCATACACAGGTACTATAATGTATTCATTATGTTTCCCAGAAAGGAGGATATTGAGATTTGTTTCCTATGAGTTAACTGGAGGTATATCTTATGTATGTTTCTGATTCAGTATTAATTTAAAACCCTTCATTTAATACGTGTTTGGAATATTAAATATCATTCTATTTTTTTATCGATCATCATTCTGCACCTTAGACTCTGAACTCAAATCTCCAAAACCTATATAGGATCTGGTTTGGTGGAAACTTGGAGTGTCCAGGAAAAGGCATTTTTTAGATAGTCGTAAATGACATTCTACTTAATGTGCCAGGTGTGATCTAGCATGGTATTATCTATCACTGTTGAGAAAAGCACTGTGTATTGGATAATCCTAAAACACAGGTTCTTTAATGGCCATATGTGGTCAGGACCTATGGCACTTTTTGGAAGTACAGGAGTGTTCTAATGTCCTGGTCAAATTCTATTTACTTTATACTTTTAAAAAAAATCCTGTTGTAGTTTGAATTGGATACAGTCTTCTTCAATTCCTGGTCTAGCCTTTCAATCTGTTATGTAGTGTTTCTCTATGTTACTGAACAGCTGTGTTTTTCTGAACAGCTGCTGTATTTTATTACTGAGTGAAGTCAAATCATATATATGTATCTCACACACAAAGACAACATTAAAAGAACATTAAGGTTGCAAAGTCAAGAACTCAAAAGACAGGAAATACCAGAATTAAGGTAGTCTGTGCAACTTTAATTTGCCCCCTTTGTGTATGCATACAGCCGTTAATTATGTGATCACATACTGTTTTTTTCTCACAGTGTACCAGCCCCATTCAGTCCACAAAATGGACGGTGGTGACTGAATGAGCTGCTATTCAATGTTTGGGGTTTTTTTCCTCACTGTTCAATGTGTAGCCCCAAGCACTATTTACTGCACTCTATTCCAAATCTTTTCAGACTATACAATTATTAATTTCATCGTGGGGTTTTATTTTCCCCATTTTCATCATTGTAATATTTGAGTGCTTCACAAACATTAATGAATTATTTTCAAAGTACTCATGTAAATTCAAGGGATTTTATTATCCCCAATTTACACATGAGGAGGTGAGACACAGAAAGATTATGGTCAAAAGTGCCCACTACTTTTGGGTGTGCAGTATGAGACACATATGCCTGATTTTTCAGCATACTTAGCATTATATAGCACTTTTATGTGATGGTTCTCATGGTACCCAGGACTTTGAGTCACCTTGTTACCCCCCTGCAACAAGCGAGAGAGAGGCTTGCTTGTGCTTAACTGGCTGTCAGCTACGTGACACCTCCACTTCAGCCTGGTAGCCTCCCTCCCAAAAAATCTCCTCTGAGCTATGTCAGCCTTTACTTTGTCTTGAAGGTTAAAAATTGATGTATCCCACTCTTTAAGCCTCTTTGAAGTGTACCCCTGTAGTTCAGCCCCTTCTCTACTGAACAGGCCACAGAAATACCACATTATGTGTACACAGCAGCTTGAATGACTCAACTCAGGATCAGCCCCCTGTACAATACCACCACACTGAGATATATTTATAGGAAAAACAATCGTAAGTTTATTACCAAAGATCAAAATTGAAGAGATTGTGAGCAAGGATGATGAAAACAGAAGGGTTGCATATAATACAAAATCATAACATGATTCCTAGAGACTAAACTTAACAGGCCAACCTCCAGTCTAAATAAATTTCTCATCCTAAATGTCTTCTGCAGTGTTTCAACCAGGGCTAGTTGTGATCATGGTTGAATGTAATCACACTGCTCGGTTACTTCCTATGTGCAGGATAAAGTTGTCTTCTTTGCCTTTCTCTTATATTCTGAAAATTAATTGCAACCCAGTGTGTGCAACTGAGATTTTTCAGCAGCTTATAACTTAGCAAAGTTGTGCATTTTTCTCTCACAAACAGCGGAAGGCATATCCAAGCAAAAAAGGCAAACCTGCACCACATTTCTAGTCCTCAAACCAAAGGCTGGGGCTGCTAGACAGCTGGCCAATAAAACTTTTGTAATAACTTTTTTTTGAGATGGGTAAAACATTTTTTCCTCTTATATTATTACCTGAAACAGCTCAAACATTTTAGCTGAAAATTCAGCCTGAGGCAAATATGTGAGGTTTTTAAGGTCCGGCTTGACAAAGCCCTGACTGGGATAATTTAGTTGATGTTGGTCCTGCTTTGAGCAGGGGGTTGGACTAGATGACATCCTGAGGTCTCTTCCAACCCTAATCTTCTATGATTCTATGATATGGAAAATTGCAGCTGAATAGTGAAAGTTTGTCAAAGAAGTGGGAAGTGTCAGGCAAACATAAATATAGCAGGTGCTACCATCTCTGACTATAAAACTCTTGTATTAGAGATCAGCTAAGAGTGGAAAGGCAGATCCAAACCCTCTCAAACTTTAGCTAAGTTTAGCTCTGGATCTGAACTTTGGGGCTCAGGCACACCTCTATACACAGGGTCCAATCCTTGGTTCTGAACCAACTCAAACTTTGTGGAAATTTGTATATAAATCAGGATTCTAACTGTACATCTTAGGTCCATTTCAGATAATTAGATATTATATGTTAAATGCTGGCAAATGGTCATTCATTGTCGGAGTCAGTTTAACTTCAAAGTTCCCAAGAGCTTGATTCTTTAAATTGATATGCTAAGGGCTATTGAGTACAGGAGCCGGGGCAAAGTTTGAAGTGTGAGCTTTCCAGAAGAGACTGCAAAAAGGCCATCAGTATTTTATCAGATTTCCACCATGCTGGTGTCCTTACATCTACAATTTATAAACATACAGGAATTTCTTCTGTGAGATGCCCATGTTAGGTTTCCAGTTTGTAGAGAGGCAGTAATTGACTTTACTAACTCCATTTGTCAGAATTAGACAACAAAATCTCCATAATTATATCTGGATATGTGGTACCAAAAATTACATTAATTTCAGATTTAGTTGCTGTTGTCTGAGACAAAGTCTTTACTTGGGGGCAGTTGAGTGTTACAGTAAATCAAGGATGATTATGGGCTTATAGCAGTTTTTGAAGAAACCTATCAGAACAGAAAAAAGTGATCACACCATACGTGCTGACAGTATAGCATTGCCACCAGTTTTAAACAGGTGTAAACAATTATATGTCCTTGTTATATTAATGTAATCTGTCTGCCAGTTTTACAGTGGTTTAGAGTCTAATGAAATTATTTGATCTTTATCACACACTAAAAATGTAAGCAGTGTTAATAGGTGCCTGAAAACCTGTATTTATAAATAAAAGATCAGTGTTTGAGATAAAAGCATCCCCTTATTGATCATTGGCTGCTCTCTTCAATTAAAGTAATAAAACAAAATAATGTTACAACACTTGAAAACTGAACCTCCCCAAAGATGAGTGAGTGTGTGTTCATCACAGATACCGAGGTTGATAGATACTGACATCTATCCAAAAGGGGGACTGCTATCAGTTACTACATCCTGTGATCGATAGAGAGAGGCTTTTATCTTAAACATCAAGCCCTTATTGGTATCTCTACAGATTTTCAGCTTCCTAGTAACACTGTTTTTGATAATAACAACTCGTTCATGGGAACTGCACTCTCTACGACTCCGACAAGGGCATGGTCTTTTGGGCAGTTAAATCACTTGGGGCTGCTGAGTGCTCAGCACTTTTGAAATTCAGGACACTTATTTCTAAAAAAATAAGAATTTTTTTCATACCTTACACAAAATGTCCAGTTACTTCAAACCAACAAATTCTCTATCATCTTTTTTTTGAGGGTACACTAAAATTCTTTCATAAAAGTCCTTGCTGGGGTGTATTCAAATGAACTGTTCCTTCTCTCAGTTCATACATATCAGTCTGGCTTTCTACAGTATTGGACAGCCAGCAACAATGTAAGGAGAATAAAACCTTATTTACTTCCTGCAGTGGCAAAAAAACCTCATGAACTCATTCTAAATCTTGACTCAGCAGACACAGTCAAATGGCTTCTTTAGGAGATTTATTTTCAACTCTAGAATTTTTCAGTATTGGTCCCCAATTTTGTACATGGGTTAGTGTCTTTGATCAAAAGCTACCTGTTACAATATTGATACATGTATAATCAGAGCTCTCTAAGCTTGTGAGGGGAACAAAGCAAAGCTGTTCTTTATCATTCTTATTATATGAATTAATTCATTGAACTTTTGCCATTGTTTTTTCATTATCCTCATCTACCTAACTATCTGAGTCTAGATCCACAAAAGGGCTTAGGCACCTAAAGTGACAGTTAGATGCTGAAGTCCAACATTTAGGCACCACAGAGATGCCCCAAATCCCAGCTCAATTCCCACCTAACCCTGTAGGCACTTAATGTCTGATGTGGAGAAGAAATTTGAATTTAGTCTCTCACCTCTCAGATGAGTGCCCTAACCACGAGACTATAGACTCATTCTCGCTGTTTCCATTACAGTTTATTTATTTAATTATTGATACACGGTGGAATAGCTTCAACAGGAGACATTGAGAGCACCCTTATCAAAATAGCCCATGGTCAAGTGGTTATGGCACCTCTCCTTAGAGGTGGGATATTCCAGTTCAAATTCCTACTCCAACATCCTTGGTGAGTGTCTTAACTACTGGGCTAAAAGTTATGGGGGGGGGATTGCAGTACCATTTCTTGCAAAAAAAACCCGACTTAGGCATCTAAATCCAGGAGAGGGTTCACGGCTCAGAAGCCCAAGCAGAGATAGGCACCTAACTCCATAAGAGGTGTGGTGCTTAGGCCACATCACAGTCCTCAGCATTTCCTACTGGCTCCTTGCTTAACATTCTGGCTTTTGTAGATCCCATTCTTAGGCACCTATCTCTCCCCATGTATTGTACAGGGAGTGGGTCTAGCCTGTAAGAGACTGCTTCACCTTGTGCCACACTGCCAGAACTGAGATCAGCAGAGACATGCAAGAGGGAACACCTTTGGTGTAAATCAGAAGGGGCTAGTGGCAGAGTGTTCTCTGTGAATGTCCCTCAGGATGAAGGTTCTTTATCTTTCTTGGTGTAATGGTCCCTCCTTCTCGAGTCTGGAAGGAGGTCACTCCATTTCTTCATAGCTGACTCCAACAGTCGGGTTTCTGGCCCTCTGGGTGGGACAGCACCTTTAGGCTGGGTCAGACAGTAAAGAAACAGTCTACGGGTTCTGGTCCTCTGGGCGGGGCAAAGCAATAGTCTATGGCCACAGCTTTAGGCCTCAGGCTGATCACCGGTCCCAGGTGTGAGGGGGGATTATGACAGGGGGGTAGGAGGACCCAGCCTAGCGCCCTAACAGTGTCAGGTAGTCCTGCCACTGGGTCAGCTGGGAAACAACCAAAACATGCTGCCTCTTTTCCTGGCAGTACAACTGGATCAATGTCTGGTTCCCATGAGCTACTTTCTAATGCACTCCACCAGCGTTGCTCTGCTGGCAACGAGACCTCTCTCGCTGCTCCATAATCGGCCGATGTCGGCTCTAGCAAAACCTCCCTGCCCTCAGCCTCCTTCGTTGGCAGGGCACTGCATGGCTCAGCAACTGGTCTGGGAATCCAGACAGAGGGATCCAGACATCCCCCTCCTTCCCTGGCCCAGCAAAAACTGAGCTAAAGGTCCCTCTCTTTATACTTTCTGTCCGCCCTTGTGTTTCCGGTGTGGGAGGAAGAGCATGTTTGGCTCTGCCCAGCAAAAGGCATGTAATGGTCCCTCCCTCTCAGGTCCAGTGGGAGGCAACTCTGCCTTACTACACATGGTCTAAAATAGCCTAAATCTGTTGACCTTCAGGGATGCTTCAAGGTTTACCTGTTTGTTTGTTTGTTTGTTTGTTTGTTTGTTTGTTTGTTTGTTTGTTTGTTTG
>NW_020664372.1:555576-667048 GCF_002925995.2 Terrapene triunguis | reverse complement strand
TTGTTTGTTTGTTTGTTTGTTTGTTTGTTTGTTTGTTTGTTTGTTTGATTGAGCCATTTGAAAATGGAGGGGAAATATAAGAGTGGGGAATTCTTTGAAGGATGGGGGTGGGAAACAATAACAGAAAATGTGGAAATGGCAGAGGTGCTTAATGACTTCATTGTTTCAGTTTTCACCAAGAAGGTTGGTGGTGACTGGACATCTAACATAGTGAATGCCAGTGAAAATGAGGTAGGATCAGAGGCTAAAATAGGGAAAGAACAAGTTAAAAATTACTTAGACAAGTTAGATGTCCTCAAGTCACCAGGGCCTGATGAAATGCATCCTAGAATACTCAAGGAGCTGACTGGGGAGATATCTGAGCCATTAGTGATTATTTTTGAAAAAGTCATGGAAGACGGGAGACATTCCAGAAGTCTGGAAAAGGGCAAATATAGTGCCCATCTATAAAAAGGGAAATAAGCACAACCCGGGGAATTACAGACCTGTCAGCTTAACTTCTGTACCCAGAAAGATAATGGAGCAAATAATTAAGCAATCAGTTTGCAAACATCTAGAAGATAATAAGGTGATAAGTAACAGTCAGCATGGATTTGCCAAGAACAAATCATGTCAAATCAATCTGATAGCTTTCTTTGAGAGGGTAACAAGCCTTGTGGATGGGGGGAAGCGGCACATATATCTTGACTTTAGTAAAACTTTTGATACTGTCTCATAGGGAAATGCAACCTAGATGGACGTACTATAAGGTCGGTGCATAACTGGTTGGAAAACTGTTCCCAGAGAGTAGTTATCAGTGGTTCACAGTCATGCTGGAAGGGCATAATGAGTGGGGTCCCACAGGGATCAGTTCTGGGTTCTGTTCTGTTCAATATCTTCATCAATGATTTAGATAATGGCATAGAGAGTATACTTATAAAGTTTGTGGATGATTGCAAGCTGGGAGGGGTTGCAAGTGCTTTGGAGAATAGGATTATAATTCAAAATGATCTGGACAAACTGGAGAAATGGTCTGAAGTAAATAGGATGAAATTCAATAAGGACAAATGCAAAGTACTCCACTTAGGAAGGAACAATCAGTTGCACACATAGAAAATGGGAAATGACTGGCTAGAAAGGCGTACTACAGAAAGAGATCTGGGGGTCATAGTGGACCACAAGCTAATGGTCAACCACAAGCTAAATATGGGTCAACCATGTAACACTGTTGCAAAACAAAAACAAAAAACAAACATAATTCTGGGATGTGTTAGCAGGAGTATTGTAAGCAAGACACGAGAATTAATTCTTCCACTCTACTCCACACTAATTAGGCCTTAATTGGAGTATTGTGTCCAGTTCTGGGCATCACATTTCAGGAAAGTTGTGGACAAATTGAAGAAAGTCCAGAGAAGAGCAACAAAAATGATTAAACATCTAGAAAACATGAGTGATGCGGGAAGATTGAAAAAATTGAGTTTGTTTAGTCTGGAAAAGAGAAGACTGAGAGAGGACATTATAACAGTTTTCAAGTACATAAAAGGTTGTTACAAGGAGGAGGGTTCCCTTCTTTTGACCCTTTGACTGCACTCCTGTCCATGTTTTTACATTACTTGTCCCCCGTACTCATTTGAGTTTCTGGCCCTGTGGATCCTCCCCTTAGGCTGGGGGTGGGGGGGAATCCTTTAGCTTCCTTTAGAAGCCCGCCCACTTCCTGAACCCCAATATGTACAAGGAGGAGGGAGAAAAATGTTCTTCTTAATCTCTGAGGATAGGACAAGAAGCACTGTGCTTAAATTGCAGCAAGGAAGGTTTAGGTTGGACATTAGGAAAATCTTCCTAATGGTTAGGGTGGTTAAGCACTGGAATAAATTGCCTAAGGAGGTTGTGGAATCTCCATCATTGGATATTTTTTAAGAGACGGTTAGACAAACAAATGTCTATGGTCAAGATGGTCAAGATGGGATGGTCAAGATCAAGATAGTACTTAGTCTTGCCATGAGTGCAGGGGACTGGACTAGATGACCTCTTGAGGTCCTTTCCAGTCCTATGAGTCTATGATTAGAGCCTGGTTTGCAGGTGATGGATTATACTGAATTGCATTACTAAGCTTTTAATGTATAATTTGTCATGTTATATAGGTACCCTTTTTAGTATTTTTACAAATGTTAATAAAGAAAACTTGCAGGAGTCAAGTTGGAATCCAGGAACATAAAATGTCATTCTTTGACTTGTTAAATATATTTAACCTCTAACCAAAATGCTGTACCTCACATTCAGGATCTACTTCATACTTTCTGGAAGCTGTCCCATCTTCCTTAACTTAAATGAATCTGTGGCCACTTCATTGTAGTCTTTGCAAACCAGATCCTACCAAAAAAATTTAAGTTACATTGGGCACTTACCAAATGTAAATACCTAGAGGTAAAAATACCAAAATTACCTGAAAGACACACCAGAAAAAGTGTCAGGGTCTCCTATTTTCATTATGGGCCTATGTTCATTTAACTAAAATGAACATATTATCAAGTCTCTTTTACAAGCCCTCCAGGTAATCAGCATTATTGCCTTGTGCACTGTGTGATGTTGAGTAAGTCACTTGACATCTTTGGGCTCAATCTTTCCAGGTACTTTGCATGCTCAGCTGCCTTTGACTCACAGGAGGCAGATAGCATCTCACAGCATCAAGGTCTCCCCACATTTTATAAAATAGGGATAATGTTTATTTCCTCAAATGCTTAAAACTCCAATTGACTTAGTAGACAACTTTCAGTACGTAAGGAATGAAGGACTGAGCCTTAATAACTCCAGTTTTTCAAGCAAACATTTGCATAACTTTTAGACTACTCATGTGAACAAAGTTATACATGTGCTTAAGTATATTAAGTAAAGCAGTATATAATGTTTGCCTGATTTTGAAAGTTGCTGTACTGTATGTGTGCAACATGTTAGTCTGATGATTTATTGACTTTTTACTTTTGATAATGACCAATCCTTGCCAACATATTATTTTTTTCTTAAATGTATTATTTTATTTAAAATAACTGTAGTGCTTGGTTATAAAGAAAAAGTCATCATTAAATTATCTTCTCTGTGAATCTCCTGTATAGATAGACACTAGCATCATGAGATACTGTGAAAATGTACCATGTTCACTGATGTATAAGTAAATAGAGTTCTAAAAAAATTGCAAGGTGGAATTACAAGGTTACCAGCAGAGCATCAAGTTCTGTACAGAATTGATAAGGGCATGGCTTAAATAAAGGGAGCTGTCCATCTAGTAGTGCTCAGAAGATGGGTAGGAAATTAAACTGCCAAACTACAAACCTTTAATGATAGCGAAGTGTGTTAATATTGCTGTGAACAAGCAATGTCTGGAGCAAAATTAATTAAAATCTTAGCATGTAATATGTATCCTAAAATGGAACTTGCTCAGTGCAGAAAGCATGAAGAAAATATATACAAATATAAGCTATAATGTTTTTATTGAGTAATTTTTTTTCACCAACAACCATTTGTAATTGAATAATTTATATATTTTTTGTAAGAAATTCTCTTTTATAATGAAATCATCACACATTATTTTATTATCTAAAATAAGTAGAGTTTTCATTGCAAAGTAAACTAAATTATAGTTTCATTAGAACTGCAAGTTTAATTCAAATTATATGTATTATGCAAATGCATTAGTAAAGTATTGCTGTAATTTACAGTTTTTTTTCTCTAGAATACTAATTACTCAGTCTTCAAATCAGTAGTTTATATTAGATTGCTTGCAATTTTTAATGTATGTGTTTTACTGTACTACTTATGGGGAAAACATCATATGTAGTGGGAAAACATGGCTCCTAAAAGCATCATAATGTTTAACTTGTTATAAGATAATACTTGTCACAAAGAAAATACCAGAAATATTTTAAACATAGAATTGATGGGTTTGATTTTATTTAAATAGAAATCTTGGACGTATTATATGGAAATAATCTGCATGTTATGTGTGTGTTGATAAATAATAATTTGTGTTATCTTTATAAATGAGTATTTGTTAGCATTTGTGTGAAAGGTATAGGGGCACGGTGACTTTTCAGAATATTGCAAGACAATCTCCATAAGTAAGGGTACGTCCAGACTACCTGCCGAATCGGCGGGTAGTAATCGATCAATCAGGGATCGATATATCACATCTCGTCTAGATGCGATATATCGATCCCCGAATGCACTCCCGTCGACTTCGGAACTCGACCAGGGCGAGCGGCGGTAGCAGAGTTGATGGGAGAGCCGTGGCCGTCAATCCCGTGCCATGAGGACCTGAGGTAAGTCGAAATAAGATACGTCGACTTCAGCTACGCTATTCCCGTAGCTGAAGTTGCGTATCATACATCGACCCCCTCCCCCCAGTGTAGACCAGCCCTAAGAATGCATTGAACCCCAGAATGGTTACATGGAATAAAAAGTTAAACTCATTTTCCTATAATCTAAAGCAGTATGTATTTGCTCTAATCCTACCTCTGCTGTCTCTGTAATTGATATGAAAACACAGTCTGGTCAACAGCACTTCCTTAGATACATCCTTTACTCCATTTACTTGTGGCTTTATTGTCTTTATTTCACAGACAACTGCCTGTAAGCAGCATTGTGGATTTTTTATAGCTGGCCATCTATCTCTAAATAAAAAGATGACATTGCCATAATAATTTGTCTATCTAGAATCATTGTGAATCCCTACAAGTATGGTGCAAAATGTTCTTGCCAAATTGTGCACTTATCTAATTTGTATAGTATGTCAATCCCAATGTTCAGAAAGGTTTGTGTTTAAAGTAATCTAATCTTACAGTGAATGTTGTGTTGGACCAATAGGAAACACAAACATTCAATGAGTTCATGTCCTTTCATGCAGTTTTGCTTTAGTTCAGTGGTTCATTGAAACTGCAAGTGGACTAGATTTAATCTCTGATGTAGTTAGAACTCTGATCTAAGGAAAACAAGCTTCCCCTTTTATACCTGGGCTATATTTATTATTTGAGCCAAATTATAGAATTAAGTGACAGATGCCAATAACTGGGGGAATCTCAGAGTGAATATCTATTTGCAGTAGGTACACAAGAAATGAGGCCTCATTTTTCAAGCAACAAGAGAACTCTGATCTATGGGGAATTTTTTTCTTTCTAAGGCTAGATCCTGCATCCAACCCATTGACTTCTTATGTTACATTGTGTAGCACACAGTGGCTTTAGTGGGCCTCTTCTTGGATTTAGGAGTTGACACGAGTAGATAAACAAAATTACTTCGTAAAAAGCTCCTAGGGCAATGAACACACTCCAATCAAACCACTTCTGCTTCAGCAAAAACAACAAGGAACCCTTGTGGCACCTTAGAGACTAACAAATGTATTTGGGCATAAGCTTTCATAAATTTGTTAGTCTCTAAGGTGCCACAAGGACTCCTTATTGTTTTTGCTGATACAGACTAATAAGGCTACCACTCTGAAACTTCTCGTTCAGTTATCCAGTTAAAACTAATGGTGATTTACAATCCTCTTGCAGTTCAATTTGAGCAGTGTGCAGAATGCTATCTTTAGCCTCATTTTCTGGAGTATTGGCCCTTTCTTGACCTTACAACTAAGTTTTTCTTCATTTTCAGTAATGTTGAAACATTTTAGATGTGATTGGAGATAGATATAGGGCCTTTTGAAGCCTATACAAATTGTCTTTGGATTCAGTTGGAACATAAAAATTGCCATACTAGATCAAACCCAAGATTTCACACTCTGGGATCTAGGTGTCCAGTCCTGGGATCGAGGGACAGGCCAGGTGTCAGAACTGGGGTCAGAGTCTGTGGACAAATCAAATCAGGATCATAGAGTCAGGAAGCAGGCCAAAAGTTGAAGATGGATTGAAGTCAGTTCAAGGCTCTGGGCAACAGGAGGTAGGTGCAGGGCTGGAACTGGTCAGGATAGGGCATGGACAAGGCTAAGGGGGCTGGAAGAAGGCCCAGGCAAGGCTTGGGGAAGTAACAGGAACCAGACCAAGAGCAGGCTGGTCTGTCACATTGTGAAGTAGCAGGAGGACTCATGGCCAGGTAGTGCTGTTGCAGGGTCAGTAAAATACCTCTGGATGGAGGTCATCTGACCCAGTCCCTGCCCATGGATAGGCTGCTGCAGCATGTCTGAAGGTTGAGGCATTGCAGACTCTGCTTACAGGCTGAGTCCCTGCAGCTGAGTTACTGGTGCATGCCTGAGTGATGAGTCATTGCAGGCTCTGTTGGAGGGGTGAAGCATGGCAGCTGAGCTAACAGACCTGGTCTGGCTATGGGTTTGCCTAACACAAATTCTATCTAGTTCAGTATCCTGTCTCTGACAACAGTCAGTAGAGTAGAAGGATAGTGCTCATCCATTATATGAAGGGGTTCAGGGATACCAGAACAAGTGATGATCCTGATATATTTTTTAAAATCTGTAATCTGTTTGTAAACTCCTTAATGGTAAATATAATATACAAATTTATAACGAAGGGGAAAATATATGCTTCAAATTTAACTCTGGCTAAATTAGCAAGAACAACTTTGGATTTCAATGGGAGTTTCACCTCTTATATCAGGAATTAATTTGGTCCTTTGAATATAGCCTTCTTAATGCAGCATTACTGTATTTTATAACTAATTCTTTAGAATGCTTTGTACAATGAGATCCACCTGGAAAGTAAGTAGAAATATTATTTAAATGAAAGAATCTTTTATAGTTACAAATGCTATGCTAAGCAATAGGGGGCTCTAGTTAACTTTGGGGTTTACTCATATCAAACCAGCATTCAACTGATAAATTAGAAAAAAAAGTTTAGGAATTGAATGTGAATGTATTTAGGTGACAATGGGAAACAAATATTATATAGCTTAATGATTTACAGTAACTTATTCTTCTAATTTGCCTTCTGTATTCACTAGAGTAAGACACAGATGCAGCCATGTTTTATTCATTACAGAGAATATGTGAACCTGTTTAATCCTGTAATCATAGAATTATACAAATGTAGAGCTGGAAAGGACCTTGAATGTCTATACTAATGTTACCCTTGGAAGTAGGAAGAGTAGATTGCCTTAAGAAAGATACTTGACTACAAAAGGCCATGAACTGATGAATTGAAATGCCCTGCACAGAATTGTATCCTAGTGTTTCTTGAATAGTTTTGATAAAGGGCACTGTGTTCCTTTCAATTTTCTTCAAGTCTTGCATTCTCTTACACTACCAATGCCACCAAGCATACACATCTGTGCATATACAGAATAGAGAATGCTGATTCCCCCCCCCCACACACACACACACTGATGGTGAACGAATAAATAGCCTTCTAAAACAATGAGTGATTAATTTAATTCTTTTCCCAAAAAATACAGTTGATTGTTCCACCCATCTGTGTGAGATATTAACTATGCTAGATTTCTTTTAAGTAATTAATTGGGATTTTTACATTAATAAAAAGGATGCATATCCAAAATATCTAGGTGCCTCTGACACCACTTACAAGAATAGAAAAAAATTAAACAGCAGCTTAACTCTGACTGACAAAAAATATTAAGCCCCCTATAAAACCTAAACTGCAGAATTACCTTCCTTTCCACACAGATATAACATCCAACAAAACCCACTGTCTGCAACAGCTCACAAGAACAGGATGACCAGGGAGGGGAATTTGGTCCAGAACTGAGGCACCTCTGAACTGCGTACATACTACCACCATCATCTTTTTTTTTAATACAAGAGGTATCCAGTTGATCACAGCTGCAGCATGGTGGCATGTAGGGAGTAGCAATCTCTTATGTAGAAAGGTCCCAAAATATCTATAGCATTATAGGTTAAACCTAGCTCTTTAAAATTGAAGACAGTTGGCAGTTTTTCAAAGAGACTTTATTAAGGGCACAAGAGCAAACTATCCCACTGTGTAGGAAACATAGGCATTATGACAAGAGGATAAACCAGAAAATCTAAAATAATCAAAAATAAAAAAAAAAAAAAAAGAGTCCTACAAAAAGTGGAAACTTGGTCAAACCACAAAGGATGAATATAAACAAATAACACAAGTATGTAGGGAGAACATTAGAAAAGCCAAGGAACAAAATGAGATAAAACTAGCTAGGGACATAAAAGGAAACAAGAAAACATTCTACAAATATATTAAAAGCAAGAGGAAGACCAAGGATAAAGTAGTCCTGTTACTCAATGATGGAGGAAAGACAATAACAGAAAATGTGGAAATGGCAGAGGTGCTTAATGACTTCTTTGTTTCGGTTTTCACCAAGAAGGTTGGTGGTGATGGGACGTCTAAAATAGTGAATGCCAGTGAGAATGAGGTAGGATCAGAGTCTAAAATAGGGAAAGAACAAGTCAAAAATTACTTAGACAACATAGATGTCTTCAAATCACCAAGGCCTGCTGAAATGCATCCTAGAATACACAAGGAGCTGACTGAGGAGATATCTGAGCCATTAGCAATTATCTTTGAAAAGTCATGGAAGACGGGAGACATTCCAGAAGTCTGGAAAAGGGTAAATATAGTGCCCATCTATAAAAAGGGAAATAAGAGCAACCTGGGGAATTACAGACCTGTCAGCTTAACTTCTGTACCTGGAAAGATAAAGGAGCAAATAATTAAGCAATCAATTTGCAAACACCTAGAAGATAATAAGGTGATAAGTAACAGTCAGCATGGATTTGTCAAGAACAACTCTTGTCAAAGCAACCTGTTATCTTTCTTTGACAGGGTAACAAGCCTTGTAGATGGCGGGAAGCGGTAGATGTGGAATATCTTTCCTTTAGTAAGGTTTTTGATACTGTCTCCCATGATCTTTCTATAAAAAAAACTAGGGAAATACAACCTAGATGGAGCTACTATAAACTGGGTGCATAACTGGTTGGAAAATCATTCCCAGAGAGTAGTTATCAGTGGTTCACAGTCATGCTGGAAGGGCATAACGAGTGGAGTCCTGCAGGGATCAGTTCTGGGTCCAGTTTTGTTCAATAACTTCAGCAATGATTTAGATAATGACATAAACACTTATAAAGTGTTTGGATGATAGCAAGCTGGGAGGGATTGCAAGTGCTTTGGAAGATAGGATTATAATTCAAAATGATTGGGACAAACTGGAGAAATGGTCTGAAGTAAATAGGATGAAATTCAATAAGGACAAATGCAAAGTACTCCACTTAGGAAGGAACAATCAGTTGCACACCTAAAAAATGGGAAATGACTGCCTAGGAAGGAGTACTGCGGAAAAAGATCTGGGCGTCATAGTGGATCACAAGCTAAATATGAGTCAACATTGTAACGCTGTTGCAAAAATAGCAAACATTGTTCTGGGATGTATTAGAAGGAGTATTGTAAGCAGAACATGAGAAGAATTCTTCTGCTCTACTCTGCTGTGAGTAGGCCTCAACTGGAGTATTGTGTCCATTTCTGGGTGCCACATTCCAAGAAAGATGTGGACACATTGGAGAAAGTCCAGAGAAGACAAAAAAATGATTAAAGGTCTAGAAAACATGACCTATGAGGGAAGATTGAAAAAAATTGGGTTTGTTTAGTCTGGAGAAGAGAAGACTGAGAGGGGACTTGATAACAGTTTTCAAGTACATAAAAGGTTGCTACAAGGAGGAGGAAGAAAAAATGTTGTTTTTAACCTCTGAGGATAGGACAGAAGCATTCTGCTTAAATTGCAGCAAGGGCGGTTTAGGTTGGAGTTTAGGAAAAATGTCCTAACTGTCACAGTGGTTAAGCACTGGAATAAATTGCCTAGGGAGGTGATTGAATCTCCATCATTGGGGATTTTTTAAGAGCAAGTTGGCCAAACACCTCTCAAGGATAGTCTAGATCAGGGATCGGCAACCTCTGGCACGCGGCTCACCAGGGTAAGCACCCTGGCGGGCCGGGTCAGTTTGTTTATCTGCCACGTCGACAGGTTTGGCTGATCACGGCTCCCACTGGCCGTGGTTCACGGTCCCAGGCCAATGGGGGCGGCGGGAAGCCACGGCCAGTACATCCCTCACCCGCACCGCTTCCCACCACCCCCATTGGCCTGCAACCGTGAACCGCAGGCAGTGGGAGCCGCGATCGGCCGAACCTGCCGACGCGGCAGGTAAACAAACTGGCCTGGCCCGCCAGGGTGCTTACCCTGGCTAGCCGTGTGCCAGAGGTTGCCGACCCCTGGTCTAGATAATAGTCGTGCCTTGAGTGCAGGAGACTGGACTAGACGATCTCTTGAGATCCCTTCCAGTTCTATGATTCTATGAAAATCAATCCAGAAGCAAACAGACAGCCAGTGCAGCTCATGGATCATGTGTTGCCACAATGAAGCACAGTCCAATAAGCAAATTACTGCATTCTGCAGTGACTAAAGTTTCTGGATTGATGTAAAGTATAACCTTATGGCCATGAGTTGACAAAGGCATGGATCATGATAACAAAGACAGCATTCAAAAGAAACAGTTACAATTTCATGGTAATAAAACCATTCCAGGATGCTAATGCTATAATACTAGCCAACCAGTGGTGGGGATCTAACACACTCCACAGAATGTGCCCCTGAGTAATGCATGGTGGGGAAAAATCTGAGGTCTTATATGGGCAACATAGCAAATTTTCTATTTGTTTAACGGTCTTGAATGGGAGCTGAAGGAAATGAGCAATCGAGTACAGTTCGAAAAAGTAGTTTCCTAGAATGAAAAACGTAAATTCAAAGCAGGAGTTTATGTTGAAATGACTACAGGAAATGACATGTATAACATTGGGGAAGGGAGTAATTATGGATGAACACCATTTTCTGTTTAATCTGAAAATCAAAGACTTACTAGAATTCCTGTATTACCTCTCAATTGCATCAACAGCTCACCAGAACAGAATCTCTTGAAAAAATTATAATATAATTGGTTATGTTATAGTGAAACTGAAGTTTTAAAACATTAAGGGTCAAGAGTTGCAATCTTTGCACACCCAAAGGTAAGGGGATTTATTCTATTTCTGATCTTGCAATCGACTCCACATGGGTGGACCCATATGTAGGTCAGTGGGGCTCCACAAGAGTTCCCCTGTTCCCTGAGAGGTTTTTTCAGGATCATGGCCTAAAAAGGTAAGAATTTGAGAAGAAAATGTATTAAAACCAATGACAGTTATTCAGAGAACAGGGCTAACAAAGGAAAGAAGGGTCTAGGGAATATTTATTCCATAGTCCTCAACCCTTGTATAACAAGGTAATACAAATTATATCAATATTCATTATAAGGATGCATCCTACAGACTGACATTTTTATTTCTGCATAATCAATGCACATAAAATTTGACACAAATAGAACTATAATTTAGAGTAGTAATTAGAATCCATTAAATTTTCTATTGATTGTTTCCCATACATTTTTTATTCATTTTAATTAATGTAATACAAAATGAGATTCTGAACCACAGTTAATTTGTTTTTGACCAGACTGGAGCTGTTGGTCAGGTGCCTTTTTGCATTTTGCATAGCTGGGGGGGGGGGAGAGAAGGAAGCAGTAACTAAAAATGAAGCCCCATTAAGAAATTTTGATTGAGTACTTAGATCGTCTCATTTTCAGCATCAAATTATCAAAGAATGCAGATCATTTTTTTGTGTTAAAAGTTTGTATTTACTGAGCTTCTTTACAGCTTTTCCTCTTTGACCATCCTGAAGCATTTGACATCAAGCAAAATTTTTAAAAGCAACTAGGATCCTAACTACCATTTTTAACATTGACTTAGGCCTGGTCTACACTAACACCCCAATTCGATCTAAGGTACGCAACTTCAGCTACGTGAATAACGTAGCTGAAGTCGACATACCTTAGTTCGAATTTACCGCGGTTCAGACGCGGTCCACACACGGCAGGCAGGCTCCCCCGTCGACTCCGCGGTACTCCTCTCGCTGACGTGGAGTACCGCAGTCGACGGCGAGCACTTCCTGGTTCGAATTATCGCGTCCACACCAAACGCGATAAATCGAACCCGGAAGTTCGATTGCCAGCCGTCGAACTACCGCGGTAGTGTAGACAAGCCCTTAGTCACTTAGAGTTAGTTTTACAAAGTACTTAGGGACGTAGTCAGATGTTGAAAAGTTCCTAAGCAGTGCCTAACTCCTGTTGAAGGTAACACTTTATAAAAACAAAGCCATGGAGGGTTACACCACTTCCCATCATCAGATTTGTGCACAAAAGGCAAATTGAAGTCCATTTTTGAAAGGATAAGAGCCCCCCCCCCATCACATCTGCAATTTGGAAGTAGCAGGTCCCCGTTTAAAGTTAGTCACATATAACTTTTGCCCTTATCATAGGATTCTTAACCATGGAGATGAAATCTCTGCATTTAGTTTTTAAGAAGAGCTATCAAACTTCAGCATACCCATATCCCCAGGTATCTAAAGCCATTTGTCTGTTTCCTTGATAGGTTCACCTTGAAACCACATAATAGTTCATACTATGCCATAAAAAAAATCCTAGGGGTCTGCAGCAAAATGGCCACATTAGTTATGTAAAGTAATATATCATCTGTGAACAAGATCAATTTGTACGCACTCAAGCCTATTTTAATCCCACTAATGCCCAGGTTGTCCCTTATGGCTATTGCAAGTGTCTTAGTTGTTACCGTGAATGGGGAGGAGGAGGGGCAGGGGAGATGGAAGTCATTCTTTCCTTGTCTGCTTTCCCAAAGTAAATGGTTCTGAAATAATATCATTTATCTTCAATGTTGCCTTTGGGTTCTTTTACAAAGGCCATAGTCACTAACAAAAAAAGGCTAGCTGCAGCACTATTGCCTCTTTATGGCAAATGGAATCTCTCAAATCACTCTGTCAAAAGCCTTCTCTTAGAGCAGTGTTTCCCAAACTTGGGACGCCGCTTGTGTAGGGAAAGCCCCTGGTGGGCCGGGCCGGTTTGTTTACCTGCCGCGTCCGCAGGTCCGGCCGATCGCGGCTCCCACTGGCCGTGGTTCGCTGCTCCAGACCAGTGGGAGCTGCTGGAAGCGGCAGCCAGTACGTCCCTCGGCCCACGCCACTTCCTGCAGCCCCCATTGGCCTGGAGCAGTTTTCCCTACACAAGCAGTGTCCTAAGTTTGGGAAACACTGTCTTAGAGGAGTGGTACATACGCTGGAGGGTAGGGATAGGATACAGAGGGACCTAGACAAATTAGAGGATTGGGCCAAAAGAAACCTGATGAGGTTCAACAAGGACAAGTGCAGAGTCCTGCACTTAGGACGGAAGAATCCTATGCACTGTTACAGACTAGGGACCGAATGGCTAGGAAGCAGTTCTGCAGAAAAGGACCTAGGGGTTACAGTGGACGAGAAGCTGGATATGAGTCAACAGTGTGCCCTTGTTGCCAAGAAGGCTAATGGCATTTTGGGCTGTATAAGTAGGGGCATTGCCAGCAGATCAAGGGACGTGATCATTCCCCTCTATTCGACATTGGTGAGGGCTCATCTTGAGTACTGTGTCCAGTTTTGGGCCCCACATTACAAGAAGAATGTGGAAAAATTGGAAAGAGTCCAACAGAGGTCAACAAAAATGATTAGGGGGCTTATGAGGAGAGGCTGAGGGAACTGAGATTGTTTAGTCTGCAGAAGAGAAGAATGAGGTGGGATTTGATAGCTGCTTTCAACTACCTGAAAGGGTGTTCCAAAGAGGATGGATCTAGACTGTTCTCAGTGGTACCTGATGACAGAACAAGGAGTAATGGTCTTAAGTTGCAGCGGGGGAGGTTTAGGTTGGATATTAGGAAAAACTTTTTCACTAGGAGGGTGGTAAAGCACTGGAATGGGTTACCTAGGGAGGTGGTGGAATCTCCTTCCTTAGAGGTTTTTAAGGTCAGGCTTGTCAAAGCCCTGGCTGGGATGATTTAGTTGGGAATTGGTCCTGCTTTGAGGTCCTCCTGAGGTCCCTTCCAACCCTGATATTCTATGATTCTATGATTCTAGAGGATTGTGACTTGCAGTTCACAAAGCTTCCAGGTCTTGGCCAGTGGCTTCAATGTAATTTGCATAGTGTTGGAGGGGGACTGTATAAGAAAAGGAGATTTAGGCTTTGATTTTCTAATATTGCTTTCTTTATGTCTTTCCAAACCTGTACATTTTCCTCTACTGTGTTCCACATTCCTCAGTATCCTCCATTCCTGTTGGTCAGAGGTCGGCAACCTTTCAGAAGTGGTGTGCCGAGTCTTCATTTATTCACTCTAATTTAAGGTTTCGCATGCCAGTAATACATTTTAACATTTTTAGAAGGTCTCTTTCTATAAGTCTATAGTATATAACTAAACTATTGTTGTATGTAAAGTAATTAAGATTTTTAAAATGTTTCAGAAGCTTCATTTAAAATTAAATTAAAATGCAGAGCCCCCCGGACCGGTGGCCAGGACCCAAGCAGTGTGAGTGCCACTAAAAATCAGCTCACGTGCCATCTTCGGCATGCGTGCCATAGGTTGCCTACCCCTGCTGTAGGTGCTGTGAGAGAATTTCACATCTGAAGACAGTCAGAATGTGCCTGTCTTTAAGTCACTCATCAGCATTGTGTTCCACCTAGAGAAAATGAGGGGGGTGTGGGCGATGCACCCATCTGGAGGTGTTCCACTGTTGAACAGAATAAGGATAACTCCCCTGATCAGACTCCTTATTCTGTCCATGTTTCATAAGTGAGTGAAGGAGAGGAATGAACTGATAGAAAACTACAGAATGGCTTCTGTGGGTTATGGGACCAGAGGTTGCTGCTGGGAGGTCAGAAGATGCTAGCAAATAAGCAGGGGTAAAACTCTCAAACTGTGGGACTCCTTGTTCAGCTGCTTTGGTGTTTGCATTAACTGGTGTTTGCAAATATTCATGTGAGCAAAATTTCATTCTCTAGAATACTTGTGTAAAAGAAGTTTTACATGCATATGTGTCCATATGCCAATACTTATGTGAATGTATAGTTGCATGAGCATTCACACTGTAAGTGTTCATGTTGGTCTCTTTATAACTGTTTTTATGTATAGAAGTCATCCAGTTAGGGAGCACAAACAATGCAATATTCCTTAGGTGATCATTCACAAAATGCAATTATGAATAGCACCTACTTGAAGCAATAGTTGCAGCAAGTTATTCATGATCAGTCTTTAGCTGAAATATGTTAATATAAATCCTTTGTTGAATAAGTTTGAGTAATAAATATATTCATTTTTTAAAAAAGCCTATTGATGTATAGTTTTAATAGAAGATGGCTATACTGATCAAAGAAATTGTTAGCTCTAAATAGTTTGTTCAGGGTTTTTTTGGTAGAATGCCTTGAATTTCACTGACTGCTTTCTCGTTGTGTGATGTCATGACAGTTGGAAACAGCTGAGGTGTTCAAGCAGATAGTTTTCTAATTTAACTGTGAGAGGTCTGGTGTCAGCTCATTGTAGATGGAGGATCCTGCAACCTGGAATGCACCTCCCCATTTCCGTCTGCTCACTTTTCCAAGCCTTAATTATTTTACACATGCAGGGAAGAATTGTTTGAATTTGGGGTAATGATCAAAGGTTTTAGTCTTTAGATGTTAGTCCTATTTTGGAATTTGTTTAGTATCTTTGCATATTTTTAGAGCTTTTGATGGGTACATTTTAACTAATTCTAGTGAGGAGCAATTGTTTTAGTTCCCTGTTATATCAAGCCCTTATTGTTTTAAAAGAGAGGAAGGAGAGAAGGTCAGAAATTTACATTCCATGCTATGGCTAATGCATTTTGTTTTTTATAACAAAAGATAAAGTGATGGGTTTTCCTTTAAATATAATTCTAGTGCTGTTTTATTTTAAGATGCCAAAACATTTTTCAGAATTGTTCAATAGTAGGTGATAGAATTAAGACTTGTAGATTTTTTTTTCCTTAGTATGACAGTGAACACAAAACTTGGATGTGGAAAAACATGAAGTTATCTAACAGTGAAACTCTATTAATTTAAACAGCAAGATTAATATGCATTTTAATCTTTGCCTTATATTTTTTAATGTTTTGATCAGTACAGTAAAAGTAAAATCAAAGTGCTAGTTTCTTAACATGCTTTTTCAGAAAGTACCTTAAATATTGTACTTTTGCATGTATTAATTTCCATAGTTTCCTATTTATTTCTTCCCCAATGACCTCTAATTTGTAATCTTTATAATTTAGGTAATGTTTTGTAGTGGTACTCTCATTAGGATGATGCAACATTGCATGTTTTCTACTTATTGGTGTTTGAGATGTATAACTAAATCTAGAAGATAAAGCATGAACTGTGAAATTATAACTAAAAATGGAATATAATTATTGAAATTATGGCATTTTGGTTAATGTCAAGTGTTGTATCAGATTTAATATCTGGCCTTTTTTATCTCAAAAACCTTTATGATCTAAAAAGTCCATGTTTGTATATTATAACTTGAGTTAAATTTACCCTGAAGTCCTCACATGTTAAGCCTTTTTTTAATTATAGCTGTGAACAAACATTCTAAAATTTGGAGTTTTGGACCCCATTCCTGCAAATACTCATGTATGACAAGTTGTCCCATTGAAGCCAGTGAATCGAGGCCTTTACAGTCATATAATAATAATCTAGGGTCTCAGTCCTGTACTACTGAAGCCAGTGGGACCTTTGACATTGTGATATAGAGATCTTTAGTCCAATATATCAAAAATATTTTCTAGGTTTCCACTTCCTTCAGCCCTTTGTCAGGCCCAATCTTACTTTACTTCTCTTATCTAATTGAATCTATAATATTTTTATGAGATGTGTCACTGTATCTAAGTGATGAAACACTGACATCCACTGAAATCCTTGAGACACCTACCCATGGACACCAGCTTTCCCTTGTCTTTAGTAATTTCATAAATTGTGGCGTTTAAGTCATCACCATGAGCATTGCATAAGGGAAGCTGTGCCATCCATATTTCAAATCCTTGTGACTAATATTACTCTGAACTCTATCATTATATCGGGGAGGGATAGCTCAGTGGTTTGAGCATTGGCCTGCTAAACCCAGGATTGTGAGTTCAGTCCTTGAGGGGGCCACTTAGGGATCTGGGGCAAAATCAGTACTTGGTCCTGCTAGTGAAGGCAGGGGTTTGGACTTGATGACCTTTCAGGGTCCCTTCCAGTTCTAGGAGATAGAATATCTCCATATTTTATTATTATTATCTTTTGTTACTTATATGTGTAAACCTTCTGCCAGGTGGAATCAGCAGTAACCAGGGCTGGGTTCAATATCTAGGGGTTCCTTCTCAACAATACAACACATAGAACCAGCTCGAGCCCCCACCCAGTAACCTGGGAAAATTGCATACTGCCCCAGATGCCTCTATGAGGCAATACTTCCCCTCTCACAAGCACAGAGTCTAAGGGTAGACTCTACCAGATCGGCGGGTAGTGATCGATCTATCGGGGATCGATTTATCGCATCTAGTGTAGATGCGATAAATCGAGCCCCAATTGCTCTGCCATTGACTCTGGAACTCCACCGCGGAGAGAGGTGGAAGCGGAGTCAATGGGGGAGCGGCGGCCGTCGATCCCGCACCGCGAGGACATGAAGTTAGTGATTCTAAGTCAATCTAAGATACGTCAACTTCAGCTACGCTATTCTAGTAGCTGAAGTTGCGTATCTTAGATCGATCCCCCCCTAGTGTAGACCAGGCCTGAGTGTAGGAAGTCACCCAACATTGAATAGGGAAAATGCCGTAAGCAGGAGTCATAAACATAAAACCATGAGTAGGGCACCCACCGCAGAGTGTGTGGAGCAGTGTCTTCTGATTCATGTTCTTGAGTTCTGCAACCAAAATTTCCTTTACTGTGCCCCTCTCTGCTCCTTCACCACACCCACTCACAGTGGTTGTCCTGGGTCAGTGAGGACTCAGGGTTCAGAGGTGCATATGTGCGAGTTCACCTCCTACCCGGGGCAGGGAGAAGGCATTGTGATTGCGCTGCCATCTGAGCACCTGCTGTGGCTGGCCGCCCCACCAACCACCATTCCGCTCCACAGGCTGCCCTGCCAGCTGCTGCTCTGCACACAGTCACCTTCTATCACCTGCTTTTATACTGTGACCTCTGTAGGTCAGTCTCTTGAGGTTTCCCCCCAGCTCTTAGTGATTTTCAGTTGTCAGTGATTGTCAGCTACCAGCGGAGGAACTTAAGTGGGCTGGGCAGAAATGCCTTCCCAGCAACAAGTGAGTTCAGCTTTAGTGAGCATTTAACAAAACAAAAGACTCCTAATGGAGCCTTACTTAGTTCTGTCTTTTAAACAGTGGGGAGGAGCAGGTTAAACCAAGCCTGGGGCTCTGAGATAGAGACCATCTCCTGGCATTGACACCTGTCCCCCACTTATCTTCACTAGGTCTGGCATTCAATCCCCTGGCTTAGCTAGTTCCTTTCAGTTGAGGGTGACCCCTCAATCAGGACAGGCTAAGCAAAGTTCTGCTCCCCTTTGCTCATACAATAAAGATAACATTGATAACAACATTTCACAACCCCTGCATTCAGTACTAAAGTGATTTGTAACCCAACACCAGCCAAAGTTGATCACTTTGGGCAACACAGCTCTGTCTGCTGGATATCTAGGAAGAGTAGGTGTGTTTCTGTAAATATATTCTGCTCCTGAAGGCTTTTCCCCTCCCCAGGTAGCTGTCAAAGGAGAGCTCATTCAGACCCTGCTTACATATATTTAGAAAAATATTATAATTATTATTTTGAAAATCAGATTTTAATAATGCAAGATGCTTTAAAGGTTAAGACTGCATATAACTTAAAAGGTTTTCTTGAAGACTTAATAGTTCCATGGCATTAATTTCAGAGTTTGAAGACTGAGCATGAAAACAGTTAAAATATTACCTTCCATAAGTCCTCCATATCATCCCCTCTTCTGTCCTCCATTCAGCCTGGCCTAAAAAATACCCACTCACTTTTGTGTGTGTGTGTGTTTTTTTTTTTTAAAGTCTGAAAATTACATTTTGCCAACTTGAGGTTCTATAAGAGCCCGAAAGACTCTAAGCCAAACCGCAAGCATTTGATTTGCCTGATAGACATATTTTAAGTATAGGAACAATTTTAAAAATTCCCGTTGTGTGACCTTGCTTCTGCACATCTGCAACCATCCAGCTCTATACTACCTACAAATTGGCTGTTGATGTCCAATGGAGAGTTAACTCTGATTCCCATATGCCACCAAGGCAGGCTTCTGCAATAATAAATGTTGATGTTAAGGTTGTCATCTTGACCATCATACAGCAGTTTACTATTTATTTATTACAGACTTGTTTGCTAAAATCCCATTTGGCAATTGTTTTCTTATGTAGACACACATACAGGAAATAATCTGTATCTTAATGTGTATCTTAATCTCTTTTTCAGGTTGCTTGGAATTGAAGGAGGACACCATTGAAAACCTTCTGGCAGCTGCCTGCCTCCTTCAACTCCCACAAGTAGTAGAGGTTTGCTGCCATTTTCTAATGAAGCTTTTACATCCATCCAACTGTTTGGGAATACGAGCATTTGCTGATGCACAGGGGTGCACAGATCTTATGAAGGTGGCTCACAGCTACACCATGGTAAGGCAATTTCAATATATTTCAATTATACTAATGTGAGTCATATATATTATTTTCAAAGTATCTCACTAGCATTGGAGAAACAATTCTGTTGCCATTACTCTTATTGAATAGTGCCATACTCCACAAGTGATCCTATTAAAGTCAGTCGGGCTGCTCGTGGAGTGTGGTACTGAACTGGAATAAGGTAATCAGAATCTCACCCTGAATGGTGAATGCAATTAACTGCTAAGACACTGTTCAGGATGTGCTGTAAATCACAGCAGCATACTGTTTTATTAGGTTCATGTTTATACTGTGAAAATGAATCTTAAGGCCTCAAAATATTTTTAATAAGAGTTTCTATTGTGCCTGATTTGGATATAGGGAAGCTTTATACTTAATGATATTGTTCAATGTATTTAAGAATGTCATTTAAAGTTCTGTATGATATAAAATCTGTAGTTGTTTTTTTTTAAATTATCATTTTAATCGTTAATGCACATGAGAGGGAAGAGAAAAGGCAAAACAAAATCTCTTCAATATATTTTTTTTTGCCTTTTCTCTTCTCTATCATGTGCATTAATGATTAAAATGATCATTTAGAAACAAGCTACAGATTCTATATCATACAGTACTTTAAATGGTACCCACTACAACCCACAGGCTGATATCACAACATTATTAGAAATCAATCGGAATCAAAGTAGAAAAAATGTTTCCTACTAAAATACCAAAACCTATCTGTAGTCATTTAATTCTGCATGGTTTGCTGCAATTAAGAACATCTGGCTCGTGAGATTAGGTTTACGTGGAGACCGGGTCACCTATCACCTCTAGAGAGATAATGGTCCCTTCTGGTCGAGATTGAAATTATTAGTGCAGTAATAGGAAAGTTTTTGATGCAGCTGCTTGGTTTCTCCAGCCAGTTCTTCATTTTAAAAAGCACACTTGTTCTATTGCATGATTATTAAGTACCATATAATAACACAGATGTTTTCAGACCACTAATGCTGATGGCATTATACGCATGTGAATATTCATATACTATTACAGAAGTTTCAAAATATGTATTGAAACCTCTGTGCCTTAGAATGTAAGTTCCACAGGTCAAGAACCTGGCACTTATTTAGTGCAGCTATTGGCCTTTGTAATAATGTACTGAATATATGAAAATGAAATTCATTTCATTCTCTTTTTTTTTTCATTACACTTGCTTGATTTGGTTTGATTTTTGGAGTTTCTTGTTACAGCAGAATTGATTACTCATATCTGATATATCTAATTTACTTCAGTGTTTATTTTGAACCTGTTTCTGAGATCTGAGTAGCTTATGCACAGCTGCTTGGAGACAGGGAGCCTGATCTTCAAGCTGGTAAGCAAACATTGAATTTCATGCAATGGGAAAACTGCCCGAGCGAGGACGGTAGGCCAGCAAGGAAACCAGTTGTAACTAATAAGTTGGCCTTTATCTTAAGTTACTTTGTCTAGGTGGTAAACTTTAGAAGTACATTTTGAAGGCCAGATTTTCAAAACCAAGACCCAAGTTGTATGTGTAATTGTAATTGCATATGTAGCTACATTATCATGGCTGACTTTACAATCATAATAAATATGCAACTGTGCACATACAAGTATGTGTATTTTTCTGTGTACATAAATGATCCTCTAACTCATGGAAATCTTTATCCTATAAATGTCTGATTACTTGATACATGAAATAGATTCACATTTATGCATCTTTGCAAAATCAGTTTTATTGTGAATAATAAGTAATTTGTAATCCCTTAGCTGTAGTGTTTTACATTACATTTTTACTTGTAAAAGTTTAACATTTTTGGAGAGCCACCCAAATTAATAATAATTCTTTATGAATGTTTCTGACGTCAAGGCTATAGAAAGGATGAATGAATGCATACTTTCAAGATTCAAGTGTGTTTACTTTTTATGAAACCAAAAGGTAATTTCAGACATGAAAAAAATTATAGAAATAGGTGAAATGACTTTTCTCTAGCTAATTTTCTTAATTACAAGACCTAAATAATTTCTCTTATGATCTACTGCACTGTCAGAATATCAAGCATAATGGAAACAGTGGGGAAAAAATCAGGGAAAAATTTGGAAAACACTACAGACCTTCAAAGGCTTTTGAAAAGTTAAAGAACAGGGTTGTTTTTTTATAATTTTTTAAATTTGTTTTTCCCCCCCAAACTTCAGAAACATTGTACTTGTGACTGGATATTTATCACTAAAATTATTATATTATACCAACCCAATGAGTAGGGAATCAGAGCTGGCTACATGGACACTTCGAGAATATAGAACTGGTAATCCAAAGACAATATATTTTGTTAACGGGTCATAAATTTCAACCAGCCAAAGAATAATGGCAGAAAATGAAATGATTCCAAAAATTATCTTCAAAAGATAAAAGCATTCTTCTACTGAGATAGAACCAAGAAATTCTCATTCTCAGTATCTTATATCTGTTAAACATTACATTCACCAAGTGATAACCTCCCTGTTGATCATTTCTGCTCTCATGTTTTCCCTATAGTGACATGATAGATTTTACTTTGTTTTTAAATTATGGGATGCTATACCTAAAGATTCATAATTTCATTACTAATTTAGGTCTCAGTCACTGAATGTTCAGTTTTCATTATAATATATTTGTTATTATAACTGGGGGGGAAATGTCAATAAACTCTAGCTAATCAGTTTGTTTTTATAAGCTCCATTCTCCCCTACTGGACAACAGCTCAATAGGGGAAAGGAACTCTGTGAATTGACAGTCATTCCATTTTTCCCATTCTTCTGTCACAAAGATGGGAGTCACTGTCATGAAGGAAGATGGAATTTCAACTGTTCTTCGACTATGAATTCTGGAGGAGCCACAGGAGCTGGGGTGCATTGGCATAGATGGCCCTTGTAGCCACCTTGACACTAAATCCCACCAACATTTCCCATACCATGGCAGCATGCTTTCTGTTGAAGACATGCTTCAAAGAGCTTACGTGTACTGTATTGTTATAGGATATCCCTTAGGGGTTGGTGTGGTTCCAAAGAAGAGAATGAAAAGCAGTGCACATCGGTAAAATATAATGCTGTTTTTAACATTTGCTCCTAATGCTCAATGGTTTGGAAAAGGAGAATCTGGAGGAACACAGCTGTCTCCCTCATACTCTCCCTTCTTCCCCATGCCCCTTCTCTTTCAGGTACCATTGATCCCTTCTGGAGGGACTGCTGTGAAATGGGTAGTATCCCAAAGAGGCAGAAATTCCACTTTCACAGGCATAGGCTCCTCTCCATACATGGATACATCGGGCCATTTATGTTTTCTATTCTACTTGGTCTTCAGTGAGAAATTTGACTGTTACATGCTTGTAATGCAAAAGCCAAATGGGAGAGAACGTGGTGGGGGGGAAGGAAATGTTACCAAAAACATCTATGGGGGAAAATAAATAAGGGAAAAGATGCATAAAAGTTAGGAAAAATCAGGCAATCCAAAAACAAAAGCAGCATATAGGTTTCAAATACAGCAAATTTCTAAATTGTTCTTAGTCTTATTGGAGAGAGAGCTCTGCCTAGGGCCTTGTTCTCTCCCCTCTTGCCCTTGGACAATGAGTCAAATATATATTTTCGGTATGAATAATATTTATTTTAATAAGAAGAACAGAATAAATTTTCGATGAGGAGCATAATGTGTGTGAACAAAATGGCTGCTGTCCCTGCAACACAATCAGAATTCTTAGATATTTAAAGGTTAAGTGCACAGAAACCAAAGGTGTCCATTTCATAGCTGTTTTCATCACATGTGAGGTGCAGAACACTTTCAACTCCCATAATATGAACTGGGAGTTGAAGTCACTCAACACTTTTCAAGAGGTTTACAGTACTTCATACAGTTGGGCTCTTTGGTCCTAATCCAGCAAAGGACCTAAGCACATGCTTAATTTTAAGCAAATGAGTTGTCACAGTGAAGTCTATTTTCTATACACTAAACTTTTAATTTCCTAAGAATTCTGGCTATGTTGCAGGAACAACCAACATTTTGTTCTCACACACCCTGCTCCTCACAGAGACTTTAATTTAGTTCTTCCTTGTTGATCAATGTCACAATCTAGAATAAGCAATTCAGTCTGTAAACACATGGCTTCTCTTTGTGCATAGAAAAGCATAAATGGGGACTACTCTAGTGATTAAGCATGTGCTTAAATTAAGCATGTGCTTAAATGCTGGACCTTAATTTTCATAACTACAAATGATCATTCAGGATATTATATTGATACATTTTCCTATTAAATCAGGAACAATATAGAAGCTCATCACTATATTTGATTCCCACCCTGCCCCTCAACGCCACACCTATCATCTTCCTATTTTGTATCAGAGATTTAATTTAAAAATGGTATAGTGAGGTTTCATGCTAATAATGGTTAATAGTAGAGCTGGTCAGAAATTTTCTGCTGCATCATTTTTCTCCCAGAAAATGCCGATTTACTGAAGTTGAAACATTCTGATGGGAGCATGACATTTTGTCAAAACTTCCAATGGAAATCAAGCAGGTTGGAAAATTGCCTGGTGTTTACCCAGCTTCCTTGAACATCTACCCAGCCTCTCACAAGCCCACCTAGTGGGCTCTCTGGGAGCCTGGGGAGCATATTTCATTTCAGAAACACTGAAACATGCCAGCTGCAGGAATGTGCTTGTGTTCACAAAATGAAATACTGTGGCATTTCATTCGAGTGGAAATTGCTGGGATTTTGTGGAAAAAAAATGTTGTCTCAAACCAGGAAGAAAAGCCAAAAAAGTCAAAATTTTCAAAAGTGAGTTATTAAGCACTTTGGGAGCAGATTTTCAAATGTAGGTACCTAAAAGATGCCCAGGAATGGGAGTTCACAAGATGGCTAGGCAGCTTTGTTAGGCATTTTTGGTTTGGTTGGTGGGTGTTTTGGGTTTTGGTTTTTGTGTTTGTTTGTGTGTGTTTATTTGTGTTTTTTTTCTGGGGGATGCATAAAAGTTACTTGCTTATTTCAAGATAGTGTGGTATGGTCAAGCATTATGGTGAAGGGATGAGCTAAGGTTGCTTCCTGCTCTTCTGAATATGAAATGAATTGTTGCAGTGTAAATTACTTTGGTCAAAATTCAGTCCTGACTTCAACAAATGAACTCACTTCCTGTTTGTAATCAGATTAATACTTTGAAACATGATTTTGAAACGGTTTCTTTTAACTACAGAAAGTAGTGTAGGTTAAATAGTATGCCTGGAATACTAGGAAATCTATCTTTAAATACCCATTTTTTCACAACAGGGACTCTTCCCTTGTCCCCATTTACCCCTGTTTCCAACTGTTCCTTCCAAACTGCAAAATAAATATCAGAAAGGAAGAGGTTAACAATCGTTGTTGTTTTGTTTGTTTGTTTGTTTTTTTGCTTTACACACACACACACACACACACATACACACTGAATGTCCTTCACGTAAGACTCCTGGTTATATTACAGTCCTGGCTGGAGCTTTTTGCCTGCAGCATGGCTTTTACAGTCCATATCAATTTGATCAATCACTCTTGTAGACTTAAAATATTCAACATTGTTAAAATCTCAAACTAAAGTAACAGTAAACAGTTCCTTCTCTAATAAACATTTGATAATTCCTTAATTATTTCTTGCTTAGACTTTTGCAATAGCCTTCTTGGTGGACTCTCTCTTTTCAGAAAGACCATCTGATTGTATTTTTCTTCTACAACCACTGGCATGTAGTGGTGTAGTGGTTTAAAAAAAAGGGTAAACTCACCTAAACTAAACTCCATATTCCCCAAATGAAAAGTGGGTAAACTGGTTGCCTGAATTTACCCTCAACTACACTACTGCTGGCATATTGTGTAATGGGAGTGTACTTGTGCACATATAAGGTGGTGGATGGTGTGGGGAGCAAAAGCAGGGGTGCTTGTGTCATCATTATAGTAACTTGTGCATTCTTGTCTTGCCTACTCAGCATAGTTTTTGAGAATTTCTGAATGTGGATATCTCAACAGAATGTTTGCATCTCATTGCATACTGCATGTCTAATCCTAAATACCATGATCACCATGATTGTACTGTGATGTTTTGAGGATCAACCCAGACCAGTAAGAGGTTTTGTCACCACCTACCCTTTAACCTTAGGTGCCTTAAATGCTCTGCTGCTGTGGCTCACAGCCTGGACACCAAACAGCCACCAGACAAACATGCAGTGCTTGAATATCTGTGTGCTGTGCACCCTGGTACAGCAGTCTGTCTCTGGTAGCTTGCCACAACACAACAGCACCCTGGTCTCCATCAGCCTTGGTTACTACTAGCTGGGGAACCCAACACACTCCCAGTCCCAAATTTCCCCTACACCATCTGCCCTGAAGTGTCCAGCCCTCTCCTGAAGCACTCAGGGATCAATAAGGTTCATTACTTTTTTAAGGAGACAAAAGCACAGCTTATTACTTTTATAATTAATAATTGCTTCAATTCAAACACAGTACTGTATTGGTTTAGATTAAAAGTAAAACAAGTTTATTGACAAGAAGAAAGAGTTGTTCAGTAAATTCAAGTACAAGGGATAACTTCAAAAATGGTTAGAAGCGAATAAAAGTAAAATATGCTTTCCAGTGGCTGAGACTTAACTCAACAATCTAAAGTCTTGATTCAGGGTAGATTTCTTACCAATCTTTCTTCTTTCCAGCAATGCTGACTTTCTCTAAGTCAGGACCTTTCACGGAAGTACAAGGTGCTGGTTTCCCTTTCCTAGGTAAAAGATGCCAAAATGGTGTTCTCTTTCCCCTTGTGACGGTCCATGCCCCTAGGGTCAAGGCAGCGTGGGCTATCGGTCACAGTCTATAAAGCAGCCCTTCGGTGTGGGGCAGCGCAGCCCAGAGGACAGAGTCTATGAAGCAGCCCTTGGTGCAGGGCTGCATGGCCTAGCGACCAGAGTCTACAGAGCCCCCCTTCAGTGCAGGGCAGCATGGCCTATCGGCCAGAGTCTATAGAGTCACCCTTCGGTGTGGGGCAGTGTGGCCTAGCGGCCGGAGTCTATAAAGTCGGGGCACCCAGTAAGGGGTGTGGTGGCCCCAGTAGGGGGGCCTGTGCCTACCCGACTCCACTGGGCCTCAACCCAGGGCCCTAACAGTGGCATAATGGCTTGCCACTGAGTGGGGGGGGGGTCCTAACGAAACACGCTGAGGTTTCCCGGGTGGGAGGTACCACTCCGTCACCTTCCCTGGGTCACTTCCTACCAGAGTCTGCATTGGGGTCTCCCATGAGATGTCGGGTTCTCTGTGGTCAGTGGGGTTGGTTGCCTCCGATGGATCCTCCAGTCACCGGGGCGCAGGCGGGCCCAGGGTGGCTCTGATTTTTGGCGCTGTCAGGAGCTGTGCTTGGCCCTCCGCAGGAGCTTCCCAGGCAGGTCCTTCCCCTGCAGCCTCCAGAGCATTTGGAGCATGCCCAGTCTCGCCAGGGAGGCAGGACTTCTGCTGTCAATAATATGGGCTTAATCCTGTCTGGGCTAGTGCGGGGTAAGCAGACCCCATCACACCCCTTATATCTCTTAGAATTCATTGACCCAGTATCAAGAGGCAGGATGACCTCTTTATCTTTTCCCCTTCCTGTGGACTTCCCATCTGCTGATTCATATGTAAATGGGGCTTCCATTGTTTTGATTCCATAATGCTCACTTTATATTTGAGATGGGTAGAGAGCTCCTTTCCTTCCTGACTGGAGGGAAGCCTGTTTCTCCCTGTGTTTGGTCACGGACTTTAAAGCATGGTAGCAGTGAATATCATAATTCCTCATATGACGTCAATGTGTACATTTTACAATGATATTTATCACCAGAGTGTCACAGGCTTTTATAAAAGATGTTACCCTTTTATAATATATTAATAGTACATACAATAAACTCCCTCACTTGCTAGGTTGATGGTTTTATTACCTTTTATGTAAATGTACCTTCATTGTGTCTGCTTGACAACCAGGTTGATCAGACAAGCACATATGCATTTTTTTTTTCTAAGGCAGACTGGGCTTATTCATTTTTTGCCAAACACATTTTAAGCCAGTAATTCTAGCATATATCTTTAACACTTTGTGCACAGCCCATACATACAGCACACAAGAATATTAATGATCAGTGAGTTATTAGTTTTCCAATGATAAATTACATGCCACCTTTTGGGTATATATCATGACAACAGTGTGTTAAGTGTATTGAGTATATCAAGCCTGACAAGAGTTGCTGACATAGCATAATGAACCACCAATGGGCCTCTGTGTCACACATACCCCATAACTTGCTTTCATCTTTTCATGCCTATGGACTCGAAGTCCAGTCATCACTGGAAGGATGATTTATCTATTCTACATCCCCTTTGTCTAGACTTTCCTCTTTCCTCATTAGACTTCCTGCACTCGTCTCTGTTCTTACCATTTTAGCCCTCAAATCTTTGAGCACACACCATATAGCTTACTTTAGAGACATCTGGGACAGCTTTAGTTTGTGCTTCACTTATGTGTGTTTGACAGCTAAATTCTGAGAAGGGTTATAAGATGCTGTACTTTTCAGTCAGACTATGGCTTCTTGGAATACCACACCCCATTTATGGATGAATCTCATTTGAACATCCCTAATACTTTGGGTTCCATACCGGACAGCATGCAGGGGCAATGTATTGTGAAAGTGCTGCCTTTTTTGTATGTTTTGTGTTGCTCTGTTTTTTTGTGGGTTTTTTTTCTAGGCTGGGTCTCCTTACACTATTCTTCATGCATCAGATGGGATGACAAGGCCTTACATTTAAAGTTTGATGTGACTTCTATTAGTAGTGTGTTAGCAGTAACACATTTGTATTTTAAAGCATGCAGTGACTCTCCGGATGTTCTTACTGACTGTCAGTAATGTGTTTACAAAATAAATTATTGTACAATGTGTACTGTAGATAGCAGGTATAGAACTGCAAGGTGCTTGTTGAAACTTTATGGCATCTTGCACAAAATGGGCAAACTGTAATAGTATTTTTCTTTGTATAGATAGTCCATCATAGAAGACTTGAGGCACTCTTAGCAACAGCAGAACTCATCCCATTCATTTTATTATGTATTGTATTGTTGTTTTTGAAATGCCTATTTAAACTCTCCTCCAGCCAACTAGAAACAAACAACATAATAAATCCTACAATTCTAGCAATTGTGAAAACAAATTAATCCTCTCAAATAGTGACAGATAATGTTTCCTAGAATATAACTCACATTGCTGAACCAGAGTTTGTCTAAATGTGTAATATATTGTGTTTTCAAAACTTTGCACACAATAAAGAGAATTCTTCTTTTTGTATAAAGCAGTGTTTTAAAAGGTAACTTTTTATTTATCATTTTCTTTAGCACATACTGTACAATATGGAAAACAGAAGCCTTCATTTTTTTTACTTAGAAAGAACATTCTGCTGCCCAAAATATGTTGGTTGCTGGGTAAGCACCCCAATTTAGGGTCTTTTCCAGTCTTACAAGTGCATCCCATTCAAATGGCTGGCTCATGCCTCCACTTGTCTTGGTGTTGAGAACCTGCAGCTCCCCAACTGAGTCTCCAGGTTACACCTCTCGGTCACCAACCGTGATACCTAGAAAACCCAATAGGCTAGGCACCTAGGTGAGTTTCCCTTCCACAGCCTTTATGACACTAGAAGACCATCTTGACATTGGCATGATCTCTGTGTTGGTTATAACAGATTTATGGCTAGCGTATGCAAGCCAGTGAAGTATAAAGCAGCCATAGCCACCAAGAGGCTCTAGCTGTTCAAGTTAGACCTCTACAGACACTTTCAGGGGTTGGGGGTGGGTATAATCTAAGATTACAGAATTTATAAAGAAGAGCAGGAATAACTTTGAGTTTACAGAAAAAGAAGTTAAAACTAATCATAAACCCCATCATGCTGAAGTTCTTAGTTTTAACTTCTTTTTTCTGTAAACTCAAAGTTATTCCTGCTCTTCTTTATATATTCTGTAATCTTAGATCATACCCACCCCCAGCCCCTGAAAGTGTCTGTAGAGGTCTAACTTGAACAGCTAGAGCCTCTTGGTGGCTATGGCTGCTTTATACTTCACTGGCTTGCATACGCTAGCCATAAATCTGTTATAACCAACACAGAGATCATGCCAATGTCAAGATGGTCTTCTAGTGTCATAAAGATGACATATGGGCTCTTATGCCAAGGATCATCCCTATTGCCAGTGCAGCCAGAAGTAAGAGGATGGTGCCAAACCCCTTCATGAACTATACTGGTTTCCTTATTGTCCTTCTGTGGCTGTTGCAGTCCTGTGTTAGAAAGCAAACCTTTGGTCATTCTGTACTGTGTTAGAGCAGCCTAATCTGCACAGAGCAGCAGCAGGATCAGGGGTGTGCAAAGGGGAACTTTAAGCCATTTTGTGCTCTGTGACATATGGATACAACAAAAATGCTGGTCTCCTGTCTCCAAAAGTTTCATTTTTCCCTCTTATTGTCCCTCCTTCCCCTCTGTCAGTCTCTTCAAGGGACCAAAGTTTGATTCATCACCTCATTACCCTGAGACTGTCTTTCTGGCTAGGACCATTTGACACCTACACTGATGAGCTGATAGCAGAAATAAAATCCCTTCAGTTCCCTGACTGAGTTTTCATGGATTCATAGATTCTAGGACTGGAAGGGACCTCGAGAGGTCATCGAGTCCAGTCCTCTGCCCGCATGGCAGGACCAAATACTGTCTAGACCATCCCTGATAGACATTTATTTAACCTACTCTTAAATATCTCCAGAGATGGAGATTCCACAACCTCCCTAGGCAATTTATTCCAGTGTTTAACCACCCTGACAGTTAGGAACTTTTTCCTAATGTCCAACCTAGACCTCCCTTGCTGCAGTTTAAGCCCATTGCTTCTTGTTCTATCCTTAGAGGCTAAGGTGAACAAGTTTTCTCCCTCCTCCTTATGACACCCTTTTAGATACCTGAAAACTGCTATCATGTCCCCTCTCAGTCTTCTCTTTTCCAAACTAAACAAACCCAATTCTTTCAGTCTTCCTTCATAGGTCATGTTCTCAAGACCTTGAATCATTCTTATTGCTCTTCTCTGGACCCTTTCCAATTTCTCCACATCTTTGTTGAAATGCGGTGCCCAAAACTGGACACAATACTCCAGCTGAGGCCTAACCAGAGCAGAGTAGAGCGGAAGAATGACTTCTCGTGTCTTGCTCACAACACACCTGTTAATACATCCCAAAATCATGTTTGCTTTTTTTGCAACAGCATCACACTGTTGACTCATATTTAGCTTGTGGTCCACTATAACCCCTAGATCCCTTTCTGCCGTACTCTAAATTTGATTTTGAAAGTTGCTATTTTGACATTGAAGGTTTCTTTTTAGGCATTTTCTCTTACTCCAGGCATCAATAGGACAAAGAGAATGGAACAGTAGTGAAAATCCCCCAAAGAAACCAGGGTAAACAAAACAAAGAAAACTAGCCACACAAAGAAGGAGAAACAAAAACATCCCCACAGCCTCCCCCATATGTTCGGATTCAAACATGTCCCATGTGACCTACCTCCAAGTGTGATTTTCTTAGTATTTGCTATATTATAGCTATTGAAGTCCATGGGGAAAATATACAAAAGTATAAAGGAGTGAAAAATAGTGCAATTATAGACCATACTCTCAAAATGCCGTAGTTTACTAGATAATCTAATTTTCAAAAACAAAATCTAACCATTTTAACACACTTTGTAGGTAATCAAGCTTAGGTAGGTAGGTAGACACAGTACTTTCCTGTCGATTTATTATAATATTCTCTTAATGTAAGTGCAGTACCAAAGACAACAGTGAAGTTGTTTCTTTGTACTGTTCGGATTAACAGATTCCTCTGAATCTTCTTCTGATATCTTTCTTTCAACTCATGAAGAGAAGGTCATTTCTCACACTTAGATGATCTGAAGATGCTTGTTTGAAATGAATTATTACCGCTAACACTTACCAAACCATATGCTTTCTCTGATACTCTAGAGATACACATTATAGTACCACTCCATCAAGGCACAGTAGGAGAAAAGTAAAAGTAAAAACATTTAAGAACCAGCATATGGTCAACAAGTCAATTAATAGGCAATGGAGAAGACAACTGCTGATAGTAAACTGCTGTGAAACCTACAGGAAAATAGTTAAGCAAATAGTCCACAGAGAATTAATCAGCAGTCTGATGTCTGATTTATCTTCAGGAACCTCCATTTTATTGCTTAGACTCCACTAAATAAATTAATATGGTAGAAAATGGGACTGAATTACTCCTGGGAAAATACATCAGGGATATCACTCTAATCTGAGCCTTAGTGTTTTTTATGCTGCACACAGAAATGTGCAGTTTCTGTGGCTCTGATGTACTAGAAAAGGCTGTTCCAGAAATGTGAGTAGCCAGTAGCTCACTGTGCTAATACTCCTATGTGCTCCATAGGAATGAAAGAACAACCATATTGGTCACACCAGTGGTCCATCTAGCTCAGTATCCTATTTTCTGACAGTGGCCGGTACCAGATACTTCAGAGGGAATGAACAGAACAGGGCAATTATCAAGTGATCCACACTGTTGTCCAGTCCCAACTTCTGGTGTCAGAGGTTTAGGGACGCTCAGAGAATAGGGTTATGGCCCTGACAATCTTGGTGAATAGTCCTTGATGGACCTATCCTCCATGAACGTATCTAATTCTTTTTGAACCCACTTATACTTTTGGCCTTCAAAACATCCCCCAGCAATGAATTCCACAGGTTGACTGTGCATTGTGTGAAGATGTACTTCCTTATGCTTGTTTTAAACCTGCTGCCTATTAATTTCATTGGGTGACCCATAGTTCTTGTGTTATGTGAAGAGGTAAATAACACTTTCCTTTTCACTTTCTCCACACCATTCATGATTTTATAAACCACTATCATATCCCCCTTTATTGGCTCTTTTCTAAGCCGATCTGTCCCTGTCTTTTTCATCTGTCCTCGTATGGAACTTGTTCCATACCGCTAATTATTTTGGTTGCCCTTCTCTGTACTCTTTCCAGCTCTAATATATCCTTTTTGAGATGTGGCAACCAAAACTATACGCAGTATTTAATGTGTGGTTGTACCATGGATTCATATAGTGGTGTATGATATTTCCTGTCTTATTACCTATCCCTTTGCTAACATTCCTAACATTCACTTAGCTTTTTTGATTGCTGCTGCTCACGGAGTTAATGCTTTCAGAGAACTATCCAGCTTGTCTTTCTTCAGTGGAAACAGCTAATTTAGATCCAGCATTTTGTATATATAGTTGGTATTATGTTTTCCAATGTGTATGACTTTGTATTTATCAATATTGAATTTCATCTTCCATTTTGTAGCCCTGTCACCCACTTTTGTGAGTTCCCTTTGTAACTTTTCAGACTCAGGTTTCAACATCCCTACCTTGAGTAATTTTGTATCACCTGCGAATTTTGCCACCTCACTCTTTACCCCTTTACTATCTTTCCACTTTGAGAAATTGACCATTATTCACGCCCTTTGTTTCCTATCTTTAACCATTACTGATTTGTGAAAGGACCTTCCTTCTTATCCCATGACTGCTTACTTTGCTTAAGAGCCTTTGGTGTAAGCCCTTGTCAAAGGCTTTCTGAAAGTCCAAATCCACTGTGTCAACTGTATCAGCCTTGTCCACGTTTCTTGACTTCCTCAAAGAATTCTGATAGATTGGTGAGGCATGATTTCTCTTTAGAAAAGCCGTGTTGACTTCCCCAACATATTATGGTCATTTATTTGTCTGGTAATTCTGTTCTTTATTATAATTTTAATCCATTAGCCTGGTACTGAAGTTAGGTTTATCTGCCTTTAATTTCCAGTATAGCATCTGGAGCCTTTTTAAAAAAATGGTGTCCCATTAGCTATCCTTCAGTCATCTGGTACAGAGGCTGATTTAAACAATAGATTACATACCACAGTTAGTAGTTTTGCAACTTCATATTTTAGTTCCTTCAGAACTCTTGGTCGAATACCATCTGGTTCTGGAGACTTATTACTGTTTAATTTATCAATTTGTTCCCAAACCTCCTCCATTAAAACTCAATCTAGGATATCACTCTAATCTGAGTGTTTTAGGACATTTCCTCAGTTCTGCCATTTAAAAAGAATGGCTCACATGTGGGAATCTTCCTCAGATCCTCTGCAATGAAGACTGGTGCAAAGAATTCATTTAGCTACTCTGCAATGGCCTTGTCTCCTCTGAGTGCTCCTCTAGCACTTTAATCATACAGTGCCCTTATTGATTCTTTGGTAGGCTTCCTGCTTCTGATCTATTTAAAATTTCTTGTAACTTTTTTGTCTTTTGCTAATTGCTCTTCAATTCTTTTTTGGCCTGTCTAATTATATTTTTATACTTGACTTACCAAGAGTGTATGGTCCATTCTATTTTCCCCAGTAGGATTTGACTTTCAGTTTTTAAAGGATGCCATTTTGCCTCCAACCACCTCTTTTATTCTGCTGCTCAGCCTAGATGGCATTTTTTTCTGTCGTTTTACTGTTATTGATTTGTTTGTTTATTTAATTTGGGGTATGCATTTAGTTTGAGCCTCTGTTATGTTGTTTTTAAATAGTTTCCATTACACCTTCACTCATTTCACTCTTGTGCCAGTTCCTTTTAATTTTCACTTAAACAGCTTCCTCATTTTTGTGTAGTTCCCCTTTTTGAAGTTAAATATTACTGTGGTGAGTTTCTTTGGTAATTTCCCCCCTACAACTATGTTAAATTTAATTACATTATGATAATTGTTACTGAGCTGTTCACCTGTATTCAGCTCTTGGACCAGACCCTGAGCGCTATTTAGGATTAAATCCAGAATTGCCTCTCCCCTTGTGAGTTCCAGGACTAGCTGCTCTAAGAAGGAATCATTAATGGTGTCTAGACATTTTATTTCTGCATCTTATCCTGAGGTGATATGTACCCAGTCAATATGAGGATAGTTGATGTCCCCCATTTGTATTGGGTTTTCTGTTTTTATCGCCTCTCTAATCTCCGTGAGCACTTTACAGTCACCACCACCATCTTGGTCAGGTTGTCTGTATATTCCTACCCTTATTATTCAAGCATTAAATTTCTATCCACAGTTTGATTCATTAAAGAGTTTTACTATATTTGACTCCGTGCTTTCTTTCACATATAGAGCCTCTCCCCCACCAGCATGACTTTACTCTGTCATTCCTATATATTTTGCAACCTAGTATCATCATGCCCCATTAATTATCATCATTCCACAAGTTTCTGTGATGATTGTTATATCAATATCCTCATTTAATACCAGGTACACAAGTTCAACCAATTTAATATTTAGATTTCTTGCATTTGTATACAAGCACATATAAAATTTGTCTATATTTAGTTGTCTGCCTTCTTATGAAGTAATTGAATGGGACTCTTTTTCATTTGACTATTTCTTTGCAGTTCCTAACTGTACTTTATCAACTTCTATCCTCTCTTCTTTACTAGGATTTTGTAAATACTATATATCCCCTTTTAATAAAACCTCCCCTAAAGGATTAGTATGTCCAAACTGTGTGTTCCTCCACACCTGTCAGCTTTCTCCCAGCCCTTAGTTTAGAAACTCCTCTACAATATTTTTTAATTTTACATGTGAACAATCTGGTTCCATTTTGGCTTAGGTGGAGCCTATCCTTCCTTTATGGGTTCCTCTTTCCCCATCAGGTTCCCCAATTCCTAATAAACCAAAACCCCTCCTCTGAACGCCCTTATCTCATCCACACATTGAGACCCTGCAGTTCTGTCTGTTTAACTGGCCCTGCATTTGGAACTGGCAGCATTTCGTAAAATGTTACCATAGAGATCCTGGACTTTAATCTCTTACCTATAAGACAAAATTGGCCTCCAAGCCATATCTTTCCCTATGTCATTGGTACTGCACATAAGTCTGTCTAGATGTCTCAAGAAGTCTGCCACCCTTGGACCTGGTAGGCAATTTACGTCTTAAGCGTCTTCCCCAGCCTGGCATAGTTTCCCTTGATACGTTCCAGTGAGAATCTAGCTGTATCATTTGTTCCCACATGAAGGATAATCAGTGGATTCTTTCCTGCTACCGTTAGGATCCTCTTCAGCCTCAGGTCCACATCCCGTATCTTAGCACCTGTCAGACAGCACACCCTTCTGTTCTCTAGATCAGCTCTGGTTACAGGCCTGTCTATTCTTCTCAGTAAGGAGTCCCCAATCATGTAGACCTGCCTTTTCCTGGTGATGGTGCGATTCTCCGGTCAATCCCCTGTTCCCTCTGGCTGCAAGTCCTCTCGATTCCTATTCTCACTTGCAATCCTCTGCAACCCATCCCATATCCTCCTGGGGCTCATATTTGGTGTTATTATCTCCATTGACTCTTCCCCTCTTCCTATAAGACTAGCTGCTCTTCTCTTCTTCCTTGCCCTCTCACCTTCAGTGACCGCCTGCTTTGCCTTCTTCATTTTCCAACTCCGCAAACCTGTTCCTGAGCTCTATTTCTCCTTCACTAGCCCATCTTTTCTTCTGCCTGGTTCTCTTAGTCCCATGCTTCCACTGTCCACTTTCCTCACCCAACAGTCTCCCCTCAGAGTTCTTTGGTCCTGCTTCCATCTGCAAGTCTGTGCTTTTCTCTTCAGCCTCCTTGTGTCTTTGCTCCATCATCTGCTCAAATCCCCTTCTAAACTCAACCAGAGTTTCTACCTGCATCTCCAATCCTTGGATCTTTTCTTCCATCAGCTCTATCAGGCGGCACTTCATGCAGACAAAACTATTTTCAGGTACCCCCTCCAGGATCATGTACATGCCGCAGCTTCCACATCCAGTCATCTTCATTGTGTCTTCCACTGCTTGGGTCACTACCACTGCTGCCTCTCTATCTGTCATAGCCTTCCCACGTAATCCTGTTAGTCTGGGAAATGCAAACCAAACCAAAAAACCACCACCCACAGCAAAACAAACCCCCATCGAGCACCAAAACACTGCCAGAACACCACACACTCTCTTCACTAGCCTGTTTGTTCCTCTGCCTGGTTCTCCTAGTCTTCCCCACAAACTCCCCTTGCAAACTCCCCTGTTTACAGCACTGTTTGCTGGCTCTTGTGCCACTGCAGCTGTCATTGATAAATATGTTAAACAGCATAGGGCCGAGAACAGATCCTTGCAGGAAACAGGACTTACTTGATGATGATTCCCCATTGACAGTTACATTTTGAGACCTATCAGTTACCCAGTTCTTAATTCACTTAATGTGTGCCATGTTAATTTTACATCATTCTAGTTTTTTAATCAAAATGTTGTGCAGTACCGCGTCAAAGGCCTTACAGAAGTCTATTACATCAACACAATTACCTTTATTAACCAAGCTTGTGGTAACAGACACAATGTCACCGAATACCCCTCAGTAACCTGTAGTAATAATTAGCCATGTGTATAAAAGACTGAGCTTGCTTTTTGGTTTGGGGTACAGGCCAGTTAATAATGGATCTTACTTTCAAGGAATCTGAGCAAATTTGGCTCCTGCTCCTATGAAGTGACCTAGGTAACTGACTTTTTTAGCTGCCTCTATCTTACACTTGGACACTTGCACTGGGGAGACCTGCATCTTTGAATCTCTCCACTCTTCCCAAGTGGTTTTTATGATCTCACCAGGATTTGCTGAAGATTGAAATATCATCAATGCAGACCTGTATAAAATCCTGCAGACCAATTAACATCTGATTAATGAGCCTTTGAAATGTGGCTCCTGCATTAATTAATCCAAATGGCAACAGTTTGAACTCAAAAAGTTCCAAATCAGTAACGAAAGCAGAGCTTTTGCTGGGTGCAGGCTGTGCTCCTAAAATGTTAATTTTATGGACTATTTTGAGAGTCAAGCCTGCCCTACTGGAAAATTCTTGCTGGTGACCTCACAGCATAGCCATAACCTCTTCCCTCTCCATTAGTGATAACTCTGCATACATGCATACTCTCTAGTGGCAGGGGCAGGATGGAAGGTCACTATGACATTCAGTCAGCAAATCAATATGTCTCTGCACAGCATATGATGTTTAGAGTGGCTTCGTGATTGTAATATGCTTTTAACATGCTTATATGCACAGTTTTAGTTGCAGCTCTTCTGTGGGGCCTTTGTACATTGTAGGCAACATCATTAGCCCTTTCTACCACTTCAAAAGGACCCTCCCATGAGTTTTGAATTTTGTACCCTTTTTACAGGGAGTAACACCAGTACCGAATCTCTGAGAGCATGTGATTGGTTACAGGTGTTATGGTCATACCATTCCTCGTGGTCTGCTTGGCTTTTTGTAAGGTTTTGATGCACCATTTCCATCATAAACTTTACATTCTTCCTAAACCTTTGCATATATTCAGCCACTGGTTCCCACTCTGCCTCAGTGCTTCCCTCCCAGGAGTCATTGATAAGATCCAGTGTATCTTTGATCTTTCTTCCATACAATAGGTCAAATGGGGCAAACCATTGGGGCACCTCTTGATAAACAAACAACATGTAGGGTAACATAACATCCCAGTCACTTGCCAACTTGTTTACCTGCATTGTCAACATAGATTTTAGGGTCCAGTTGAACCTTTCAGCTAAACTATTTGTCTCTGGGTGATATGGGGCAGACTTTAATTGCTTTACCCCACACATCTTCTGTAATTCACTAAATAGCAGGGACATAAAATCTGACCCATATTTCCTTTGCAAAGCCCTCCCTACTAAATATAGAAAAAAAAATCCTTAACAACTGTTTCAACTTCCACACTAGACAGGGAACTGCCTTTGGGTAACTGGTGACAAAATCTATCACACCTAATATTATTTCCCCCCCTCTTCATTGGCTAGGGTAGCAGCACTATGGTATCCCTGTCCACCTTGAAAAATGTTTCTTTGGATACTGGTAATGAGTGTAAGGGAGCCTTGTGATGTCCTAAAGGTTTTTTCCACTTCTTGCAAAAGTCACAAGTCCTGCAGTATTCCTTTACTTCATTTTGAATATTGGGCCAATGGTTGCTTTTCTTTAACCTTTCATGTGTCTCTTCTGATCTCAAGTGACCAACCAAAGTGAACTTGTAAGCTAATAGCATTAACTCTGCATGATGCTTTCAGGGCACAATCAGTTGTTTGTAGGGTTCCCCAGGACTTTTATTTTTCCACAGGAGGTCTTCCCTGTCCATCTTTCCCTCTTCTATAAAGAATCTTCCCTTGTTCTTTTTATCCAAAGCATTCTGCACACTCCATTTGGCTTCTGCTTGCACTGAGAGCTGTCTCAAGCAGTGTGGGAGGATAACTCCTTACTCATCTCACCCCTAGACATATCACTACTTTTTGCTGATAAGGGTGTAGTGGTTTCCTCTCCCCTCTCAGCTGTTTCTTCCTCCTGAGAGTTTACCTTTGCGACCTTGTGGTCAGATTCCCTTTTGTTACAGGTCAAAATATTAACAGCTTTGAGCAGTTATATCATGTCATTTCCAACCAACATTCTTAGAAAAAGACATGCAAAATTCCCTTTAAACCTTCCAACTCTAATTCAATGTAAGCCAGTGGTTCCCAAACTGGGGTTCATGAACCCCTGGGTGTTCGCAAAATGTTACAGGGGGTTCTTGGGAAAAAATTCCCTAATGGCGGACAGAGCTGTCCCTAGGAACCCCGGGCAGCACGGGGCCAGCAGCCTGGAGCCCCTGAGCTTCCAAGAGCTAAGCAGATCAAAGCAAGCATATCTATCACACTGAGGAGATTTAAACTTCAAGACTCCTTATAAGAAATGGAAAGGGAGGTGGATATTTTTTGCTGATTTTATAATTAAATAGGCAGCTAGTATTGTTTTTAAAATTATTATGAAGAACAAGTTTAAGCTTTGTTGTAACGTACATTGTTTGCCTGGACTGCTCAAGACCTGAATGCTTGTGGAAGGAGGAACTCTTTGAGTTGGCTTCTTAAATACCTTCAGGTTTCACATCTTATACTCCTTGATGAAACTTAGGAGCCTTTTCTTATAACAAGCTTATTCAAAGTGATACAAGCTATGAAAGTGAGATCTTGGAAGAGTGTTGCCGTTTTCATAATGTAATAAAAATACTGTAATGATAAATAATAATTAATAATAGTGTGGAATAAGCATGTCATAAAAACAAATGTTATATTTCCAAGATCACTGCTTTTATAATTTATACTGAGGTAAAGGAGAAAATCCCTGGAAATATTCATTTTTAGAAGGGGGTTCGCGAAACTTGACATTTTAGTGAAAGGGGTTCACAGGTTGTTAAAGTTTGGGAACCACTGATGTAAGCTAAAGGTACTGTGGTTTTAAATTTCCCTACTGCAACTTTTACCTTCTCTCCTGGGAGCATATCACTCTCCCTAGTTGCATCTCTTCTGACTAGAAAATATGTGCTCCAGTGTCTCTCAACTCCTAGCACCCTCTACAATTTACCTTGGCCTCTTTAATAAACTCTTTGTCTACCTCTCAGGAGGTCAGACCTGACAAAATTAATCAGAATTCCCTCGGCTGCTACTGAAGTTTCTGACTCAATGTTAGCTGGAGAGATTGGGGAGTGTATTTGGATCCCCCATACCTGGGCCATTGCTTTTTTATGTGTTCAAGGGACACACGTAAGTAACACTTTATTGGGCCTTCCTCTTGGGCTCGGGTCCGATAATCAGAGTTACTAGGAGTTGACCGATATTGGGGTGCTGTGGGCTTCGTTACTGCTTCTCTTTCCCAGGAACAAGCTGAGGGCTGCCATTTACTACAGGCTTTTGCTCTTCCCTTTGGAATCTGCATTCTATAAAGGATCTTACCAGTAAGTATGAGTTAGAGCCTTGGCTGCCTCTTCAGCAGAAGCTAAGGATTTCTCCCACACAGTTGCTCTCACCTCAGCTGAGCAGACTCAAAGAACTGCTCCTGAGCAATTCGATCTACCAACTTGTTATCATTTTCTGTCCATGTCCTCAATTTGTTCAAATAATCCATTTTATGAACACAGTCCTTGCAACTTACTTTTCCAGCTTTTCCGAGGCTTCTACATTTTAAGTGACATGCTTCTGGTATAATTTGAAACCATCTGAACACAGACCCTTTAAAAAACGTCATGGCCTCATTTACATCCATATCATTAAACACTTACAAAGCGTTACCAGTCAGTTTGGAGAGTAAGACAGTCATTCTCTGATCATTAGGGATTTTATACACACTGGATACCCTTTCAAAGATGGTCAAATATTCTTCTGTGCAATCAGTCTCCCTATAACTGAGACAGTTTGTCCCAGCTATGTGATCCCTGGTGAGGGGCACCTGTGGATTGAGGGATCTGCCCTGGCATTTCCAAGTCTTTTAAGTTTGTACTCACTATCTTTCTCTCAATCTTGGGCTGCTGCTTCCCTTTCCTTCTCTCATTTTTTGGCTGCTGCTTCCAACTTACATTCCTCTGCTTTCTGCTTTCAGGTCTGAGGAAGAGCTCTGTGTAGTTTGAATGCTTGTCTCTCTCACTACCAGAAGTTTGTCCAATAAACCTTAACGATAACAGTTCTTAGGGCATCCTGGAATGTGAGTGTTGTGACAGGTTGGACCCCACACACACACTTCTAGTATGTCACCTGATGTACTGGGATTTCACTGAGCCTCTCCTGCTCAACCAGCCTGGGTTCCCTCTCCCTGCTTTGCTGAATAAGGGTCTCTGGCCTCTTGCAGCACACACAGACACAGGTAGGGCCACACCCCACTGCAGACACAGACTGAAGTCAGCTCTGTGTCAGAGGACTCCCCCAGCACTCATGTGCGTACCCTTTTGGGAAATAAACCCAAAATAATATTGTCTTGCACTGTATATAAAAATCTGCACAGTGCAAGCTCATAAAAATCTGCCCTCTTCCTCAATGTAAAGAGAAATCTGCCCTCTTCCTCAATGTAAAGAGACACCCCCCCCCCCGAGTTAGAAATTACATAAATTGTGCACACACATACACAGGATTTTTGGGGGGCATTCTGCCTTCTTGAGGCAATACAAGTGCACTGCTTTTTGCCTGAGGTTGTGCTGAATTGGTGTGATTGAGCCCAAGATGTTCAAACTTATCAGGAATAGTGTTCTTCAAACATTACCTATTGTGAGGAGTAATTACTAAGAGAACTAACCTGTTTCTGCTCAATGGAAGTTCATGCGTAAGTCAGAGCGGCAGAATTAGACCATTGCAGCATCAGTTGTTCAAGTCTGTTCAAATGATAAAGAAAATCATCCTAGAGACTGACTTTATCCTTTCAGAGAAATTAATGTTAACAATGAAAGTGAAACCCCCAAAATACTAGAACCCACAAAATTAGCCTCTAAAATCATATCCTTTACACAGAATATTTGTTAAACAATTAATAAAATATTTTCATTAAATAATTCAGAGGGAGTTTGATGAAATACAAACACAGAGATGACATAATTTTGACCTTTTAATTCATACCTTAGTTTTCAGTCATGCATTATTATTTGAAAAAAATCAATGTTTACTTCTGGAATAAATTTGAAATTGCACAAATCAACAGAAGGCCCAAACTAACTTGGAACAGAGATGGATGAAATGTAGTCTACCATGTGTGATACTAACTGCAGTCCCAGGTGACATGAAGACCTGTGGAATGTCATTTCTGCTTGGCCCTTGGTTCCTCTAGATCCATACAAAGAAAAGAGACACATTTGGGGAGAAAGTGAATTTGTTCCACAGATACATAATGCTGACCACCCCTGAACAGTCCACAGGTTTTGACAGATTGAGGTGTCTCTTATTAAAGCACAGAACTTAAAAAGACTGAGAACAACCAGTGCAGAGTTTGGTGAAATTTTTCAGACAAGTTCTTATATGCCAAAAAATGAAGATTTGGCTCAGATGAAAAATTTTGTGAATTTGTGTCATTTGCTGAATTTTTTCAGTCAATACAAAAACCTAAATAAAACACCCTGAAATGTTTTGTTTTGATATTTTGTAACCAAACTGTTTTGATAGCTTTATTTGTAACAACTTTGTTTCAAATTTAATTTTAATTTTTACAATGATTTAAAAACCCAAACTAAACATTTCATTTGATTTGATTTTTTTCAGCTCTTCAAAAAAGTCAAAAGTAAAATTTGTTTTAAAATCTGTTATTCATATAGCTCAGCTCTATAGTCACACTTTGTTGGAAAAGACGTGTTAATGGTACTAAAGCCAATGCTGGCTGAGCTTTAGGCCTGCAAGGGAGCCATCAAGGATATGTTGTTATAATTAGGTCTATAAATTTGCCCTAATTGTAAGCTCTTTTGTAAAAAGCATAGAACATGATAAGATGTTACAATAACCTGTAATAAGAAACATTGATGGAAAGTAGGTCAAGTTGCTTTCAATAATGAATATTATAAACAGGAGCAAGAGAACCAGAGAGAGGAACTAAATTAGTCCAGATAAAAAAAGGCCAAGCTGATACAAATTAAGGACTATTTTCAAGTCATGCATGGTAAAAACAGAAGATGTGGAACCAGAAATTAATGAACTAAATTTGGGGTTTCATATATTAGGCCTAATTAGTGGAGAAACTATTGACAAACTATTCCAATCACTCCCTTTTTGGATCCTTGAAGAAAGTGACTTGGTGGGGGAAAGAAGAAGATGTATTTTTTATAAAAGGTTAAAATATTTTTACTGGTGTGTTTGCCATGGTGATAAGCAGGCTGAAGTCACTATACCAAACTGTGATCGGAGGTTGTTGCAGTGGCCTCTTGCCTAATGGGGGCCATAGGTGCTGACTTTTGGTTTTGCCGGTGGGTGCCCTTCCTAGGCCCGACCCCCGCTCCACCCCTTCCCCTGCCTGCCCACCGCTCGCTCCTCTCCACCCCCTCCTCCGAGCACCTCTGCCAGTTTTGGGGGGAGGCTATTTTCAGCATATTTATACACTTCTTTCACATTCTAGTTATTGAATGTGACTATCATTGGTATTTTAACAATTTAATCATTAAAATAGTAAAGAACTACCTAATTACATCATCATGAATTACAGTACATTAAAATCATTGCACACACAAGCTGTCTTCACTAACATCCTGGCCCTATAATTATAGTACAAAGAAATGAAAAAAAAAAACAAAAAACAAAAAACTTTAGTCCCTTCCACAGTTTCGCACCCCAGGTCCACCCTACTCCTTACCTCTTGACCACAGCACCCTCCTGACTACAGCACCCACCCATAAGGCCAGCCCTGTGTTCCCCTTATTTCCAAACTCCACTGCCTTCATGGATTGGCATGTGTACCCATGCCAAAATTAAATCTCCCAGGCTTAGAGTGGAGTAAGATCTAAACAACAGGCTACTAGTAGCAAGATTTACACTCCACCTCTAGTGGCCAAGATTCATGCTCTCTGTATATTAGGATGCACCTAACATGGCCATAATGACAGGATTCACATTAGAGAAAAAAGGTGGGTGAGGTAATATCTTTTATTGGACTAGCTTCTGCTGGTGAGAGAGACAAGCTTTTGAACTTTCACAGAATTCTTTTTCAGGAAGAAGAACTCTGTGAAAGCTCCAAAGCTTCTCTCTCTCTCTCACCAACAAAAGTTGCTCCAATAAAAGATATTACCTCACTCACCTTGTCTCTCTAATTTCCTGGGAACAACAGGGCTACAACAACACAGCATACAAAAATGCAGGATTCACATGAACAGCACAGAGTGACCATCACACCAGGGCACTATTTTTAGGATTCATCTTAGCATAATGTCATCATTACACCAAGGAAGTAGCACTACCAGCACAATAAGATAAATATAGCCACGTGTGCATGCCAAAAATTCACAATACAAGCACACTGGGATCCACACAGCAGGATAGTAGTGTCAGTTTAACTCTCAGTCTAGTGGGGATACATTCAGGGACTGAGTTCAAGGGTTCAGCTAAACACAAGGGCACCTGCAAATAGGTGTACTAACAGCAGGATCTACACTGGCCCAATAGGAGGAGTTAGTGACCAGTAGTCAGGGCACTAATTTCCAGTCCCATTGCAAAGCAATATGGGATCCAGGCACCAGGTCTTTAGTACAAGAATTTGTACTCCCAGGAGAGTGGGATGGAATTATAGAAGTTACAGGGGAAAAAGCCCACTGTGATCATCCTGGCTCAGTCTATCTCCCTGCCAATGCAGGGCTGATCCTTACTGCATGTTTTGTCCAGTCTCCTTTTAAAAGTCCCACGCCTTGGAGTTTCTAGCTGTGACACTCTATACCAGGGGTTCTCAAACTGGGGGTCGGGACCCCTCAGGGGGTTGCGAGGTTATTACATGAGGAGTCACGAGCTGTCAACCTCCACCCCAAACCCCGCTTTGCCTCCAGTGTTTATAATGGTGTTATAAAAAAAGTGTTTTTAATTTATAAGGGGGAGGGGGATCGGTCACACTCAGAGGCTTGCTATGTGAAAGGGATCACCAGTACAAAAGTTTGAGAGCCACTGCTCTATACCTCGGGGGAGTGGCATGCTGTGCTCTGTAAGCCCCATATTCATCATTTGTATATATTCTTTATATTTCATATAAAGCATGCCATGAAAGGTATCATGGGAAAGGTTATGATTTGCTGAAACCCACTGTTCTGTCAAATTATGTATATCATTAAAGTGTATAAAGTTATGAGATTGTGCTGTATGGTTTTGTTATTGAAATATGCTGCAAATTTGGGAATAGCCCAGAAGGCAACTCCCCAGAAACAACAAGGCATTTGAGAGAATGGCTAGGTGGATGTTACACAACCATCACCAGCCATTGTGCGGCAAGTGAATGACAATTAGCAATTCAATAACCATCACCAGAGAATTATTCAACCCTGGGACTCAGCAATGCCCCCCCCCCCCCAACATGATGCTTGGACTAAACAGCAGATAGTTCCAGCCCAGGTTGTACCCCAGGGGTCACTAGCCCTTCTCTTGGGAGACTATTCCATCCACACCCCAAGGCAGAGATTGCACTGCTAGGAAGGTTTCCCATGATAGCTTGAGTTTCTCTCTCCTCCCCGCTCCCCCCCATCCTATCCCTGCCCACAAGAAGCAGGTACGAGAAGGGGGGGGGCGGCACCAGTGGGGCTGGGGTCACTCAGCCCCTGCCCCAGGAGGAGAGTCCCCGTCGCTGATTTGCTGGTGGCCAAAAAACAGCTAAACAGCACTGCCGGAAAGAGCTGTTTTGGCTACGCTAATCAGCGTAGCAGCTCAGAGCTGGAAATAGCTGATCGGCGGTGGCTCCCAGCTCTGCAAAAAACTGCTGATCGGCCCACCTGATAGCCCCGCTGAACAGCTGATGGGGCCCTGTAAACAGATGACTGGTGCAAGTGGGTGCAGAGCACCCACTAATTTTTCCCCGTGAGTGCTCCAGCCCCGGAGCATGCATGGAGTCGGCGCCTATGATGGGGACAGTTCAATACGGAGACAATCCTGCCTAGTAGCGATAGTTCAGGGTAGTGTCAATCCCACCTAGTTTTAACAGCTCGGGATGGCAGCAATCCTGCTGTGTGGTCACTGCTTAAGTGGGGAACCCGGACCCACCCTACTTCACAGAGTTCCGACCCAGGGCCCTGTGGGCTGACTTGACTGCTCATCTGGCTATGTAGAGTGTTAAGCTTCCCATCAGCTTCCCTCGGTTACTTCGTACTCCAGTGTGCATCCCATATAGCTGCTGCCCGACTCAGGGGATGTCATCTGGAGAATGAGCTCCCAGCCCTCATTCTCCACCGCCAGGTGCTGAGTATCTCCTGCTTGCCAACCTGAGGCAGACTTTTCTCCACTCCATCCTGGGACCTCCCAGGATATGTCCTCCACCCTGGCTGATCAGGCCAAGACTGAGCTCCCTTGCTGTCTTTTAAACCCCAACTCCAGTCTTAGCATGCTCAGCAAGGGCTAAGGGGCAGGGTCTCCTTAGTGCATAGCTGTTCCTTAACCTTTTCTTGGCCAGTTAAGGGTTCGTAAACCCCATCCCAAAAACTCTGAACTTTGTTTAACCTAGTTACTGCCCAAACAGTGGTATGTTAAAATCTTTGGCTCATTTATTCCATCTATTTTAATATAACAGATAGCAGAGCCTCCAACCCTAAGGTGGATGGGATGGATTACTTACTTTGTCATCCACTTCAAACACTCTGTGATCAGTTGTAGGTTCAGGGACCACACTTCAAAAAGGTCAGTTTTTTTCCCCCTAGATAACTTTACTTCTGTATTTATAGTACTCTCTGTGGCTCTCTATACTTATTACAAAGAATACCTGTAAATACTGAGATATATTATTTAGTTATAAAAGGCAACAGGCAGTGTAGGTAGAGGGATTATTGCCAATATTCCAGTCTCATCACAGATTGCCGGTCAATGGCAGATTCCCCAGAAAATCTTATCAATTAGAAGAATCCCTAGAGGTGCTTGCTATTACCCATCTTATCTACATAGAAGACACTCAGATACTACAGTGATGGGTGATAGCCTACAGAGTAGTCATTATTGATTATTTTAATAGACCCATCCAGCTAATGTTTTATCCATTATGGTGGATTCATTTGAAAATACATTCCACAGGAATAAGAATGTAAGATTTAAAGATGAAAACAATCAAGTGTGTAGCAAAGTGTGTAGAATGGACCTGGTGTTATTCTGGCACCACCATTTGAGTGGAGGATTTAATATAAAAATAAGCTGGTATGAGGATCAGGTTCTCAGCCAGCATAAACAAATGTATCTCCATTGATATAAATGAAACAATTTTAATCTACATTTGCTGAGAAAATGGTTCCCATACTCGTTCCTTCTGTAGCAGATGATGTTACATTAGCTTCAAAATCCTTCCCATCATGTTAGGTTTTTTCCTTCTGAGACACATTGATTCTGCTGCTAATTTTGAAACATATTTTAATTCCAAAAGTCCAGTAGAATCAGTAATGTTCAAATAGGTTTTTGGAAATGAAAATTTAACTTTAAAAGGACTTTAGAAGTGAGTGTGAGCAATCACTCCTACTAGGCTTTTATGGCTCCAATGAGACTCTGAAAAATTGCTGTCCTTGTTCCCACACACTGTATCACATTTGAAGGGATGGCATTGTACAATATCTCACTATAAAAGAATGATCAATTACAATGACATGCCTACTATATCTGCTGTTGGAATTTGAAAATTTGTACAAAGTAAGAGGAAATGTAAAAATGTATATATAAAGCCAAAATGTAAATTTCAGGCAATACTACATTTCTGAATAGGACCTGGGACAAGGCACAGAGTATGATATGGTGTCCTAGTATTCTTTTTCTCCTTATTGTTAAAGCATAGAGTGGTGTTGACTGTTACGTACCAATTTATAAATCAGCATTAGAATTCAGTATCAGAGAAAAAATAAATTGCTCACTCTCCCTGCTGAAAGATCATGAAAACCACAATTATTTTCTGATAAATGTAGAGAAATACATGGGGTCTGTAAAGGAAGAAATTAATGTTCCAGAGTAAAAGGTTGAAGTCACGATGGTCTGGGGTGAACAAGAGGTTTATTTTGCTCAGTTTTTCCTCATCTTGAACATGTGCTTAGAAGAAAGGCAGTAACAGTGTCTATATATGAGGAAGAGAGGGAGAAAACATTTAGAAAGACAATGTTGTACACCTATAGGTCATAGTACTGCACTGAACCCTAAAATGGGGAGTTGTATGTAATCTCTGATTATGTAAACTCTTTTATGTTATAAAAACATTTATTATTATTATTATTATTATTATTTATTAACATTTATTATTTATTATGACTTTTCTTCTGAAAAGTTTTTCCACTGACTCACAGGCCCAAGTTGGCTGCTTATTAAACAAACTAAAAACTTAGGAGACTAAACACAATACAGAGAAAAGCTCCTGAAAGAAAAAGTTACATTTTAGCTTTCTTATGAGTAATACAGTAAAAAATAAATAAATAAACAAACAAAAAACCCAAAACCCACAATTCAGCTCCTTAATCATCAAATGGAGAAATGGAGTTCAGCTTGTTGGTTTCTGCCATCTAATAATGAGACAGTTTAGTAGATTTACAACTTTAATTAGGAGAGACAAGGGTGTGTGAGGTAATTTATAGGACCAACTTCTGTTGGGGAGGGAGAGAAGCTTTCAAGCTGCACAGAGCTCTTCCCCAGGTCAGTAGTTAGAGTGTCACAGCAACGATCTTGTATTTAGCTGTGACACTCTAACTGCCAACATGAGGAAGATCTCTGTGTAGCTCAAAGCTTGTCTCTCTCCGCAGCAGAAGTTGGTCCAATACAAAAATATTACTTCACACACTTTGTCTCTCTAATATCCTGGAACCGACATGGCTACAACAACACTGGATACAACTTTAGCTTGGAACGTTTTCTCACAAGACATACACAGAAAGAATCTTAAACACAAAGTCCTATTAATATGCAAGAAAAAATTGAGTTTTAGTGATTAGTATGATCATGGCAAAATTCTAGATTTCCCATCAAGTTCATATCTGCATATGTACTCATATACACATCAGAGTTTTGATACACACTTGACCATTTACATCCTTAAATCTTACATTCTTATTTCTGTGGAATGTATTTTCAAATGATCCACCATAATGGATAAAACATTATTTGGAACATTATTAAAATAATCGGTGAAACTCAAATTGGGACATTTAGGCTTCAGAGTTAATATTACACTGGGAAGAAAGGGACAGCTCAGGAGTCTCAGGAAGACAACATTTCATTGTCTCACATTCAGGAAGATATTTTTACCACCAGAAGGATTAGAAATGTTTCTTTTCAATTAAAGCTTAAATTCTGCAGAAAACAGTAGAACTAATAAAACTTAGAAAGACCTTAAATCTGTGCCGGAATATGGGATTTCTGAATTGTATATGTAATGTTCAGTGTACTAATGTTTCTGGAATGACCCAGGTTCCTCCTTCGCTGCATAGCTATGGAACTCCTTTTTCTTATTTCCTATTTTACTTCTTTCTGGGCTTCTTCCCTGCCCAGTCTAACTGCCAGAGATGCAGATCCTAGGCAAGGACAAAAGACTCCATTGCATGAATTTGAAAAGTTCTCCAACATCCTATTGCCTGGATGGTTCTTTGCCAGACCTTGGAAGGAAGTTTAAAGGGCCTAAAAATATTATGCTGTCTAGAGAGAGCAAAATGTGATTTGAAGAATTAAAATATTTTTTGAAACATGACGTGGATTAAAAAACAAGTTAGAAATATGTAGGATGCTTAATCCAAGAAGTTGTGTATGAAGTAAAAATTGAAAGAAAACTAGATTTAAAAGATGAAATCTTTAAAAGACAAAATTATGGGGCACTAACCATCTTTGTTTTGCATGTACAGCACCTAGCACAATGGAGTCATGATTCATGACTGGGGCTCCTAGGTGCTGCAGCAATAATAATGATATGAAAAACTTAAGGGAAGCCTTAGAAACCAGATGGTAATTAATCTGTGCTGCCAGTCTAAATATGCTATATACTGCTCTGGTAAGTTGAAACTATCACCATTATTCAGTGATTTTAAAAAAATGAATTTGTTTTAGAATTTTTTTTCAAGGTCAGGTTATTCAGAAATTATTGTGATTTTAAAATTATACTTTTTTAAAGGGTGAAATAACTGGCTTTATGCTTACCTTCTACATGTACCATGTGCAGGCTGATAAATAGTTACTATTTGCAATAGTCATTTATATGTGAATTCATGAGAAGTGTAGCCCTATTTTAAAAAGAAAGATGTGTTCTTATTTGCAGATAAGATTAATCTCAGAAATAAATCTTGTTAAAATATCACTTTAATCTTCAATTAATCTTTTCTAATTGTATAGTAAGGTATATTTTGTTTTCTGAACAAAAAAAATCAAAATCTGATAAATATAATAAAATCTGAACAGACCATCTGAACTTAGAGTCACTATTGTTGCCACAGTAAGATGGCAGTTGCACCTCCCTGTGTCAATCTAATACTTTGCACCCCAAAGGAATTCAACCAAAGAAGGGCATGTGGTGATACCACTGCCAACCTCTTCAGATTTTCCACAGGGGGAACAGGTCTAACTTGTGCCTGAAGCATTTTCAGTGAGGATATACTGAATCAGCACACCTCCTTCTTGTTGCTTTCAAGTTCAAGATCAAATTAGTTGATTCTGTCATCTTGGTTCTCCTCCCCTAAATTTCTTCATCTTAGAAGCCTTGACCAATGTCTATTAGAGATTGATTCCCTGTGATTTCCCTGGAATTGATGAGGAAGTTTGACCCTATAATGCTTCAGGGATAACTTGTGTTCATGAGGAGTTTCACATTTTTGAATTCCAATTTGTTTATTTTGTTGCATGTATTGTGCTTCTGCTTCTTCGTCCACTTTGAATTACACTGCCAGTCTGACACTTTCAGCACTTACAAAATTCAATGTGCCGCCTATATATTTCTGCCTTAAAGCGGTACACTTAAGTTTAAAGAGTTCCGTTTGTTAGGCACTAACTCTGCCTTATAGATCAACTTTCCTATAAAGGCCATACTTGCATGAATTTCACTAGCATGCAGGAATAGTAGGCACAAATTTCATCCCCCTGCATGGCCACTCAGTACAACAAACCTCCCATTTGTAAATGAAGCAAGAATTTGCATTCATAAATGAGAAGAGTGATTTAAATCCTTTAGCAGAACAGTTAGTTCTCAATAAAATAATGGTTGGGTTAAAGAAATAAAGCATTAATATTTTCTGAGGCTGGTGAAATAAGATTTATATATGCTACATAGTATCAAAATTTTGTGTTTAACTTAACCTTGTTTTGATTATTCTTGAGGTGATTTTTTGCTGCTTTTGTACTCATAGCAGTAACAAAGAGCAATTTCTTAATGAGTAGTGGGAAGAAATGGAAAGTTCAATTACAACTGAAAAGAACCATGCCAAATCAGTCCTTGCCTGGGTGGAAACTAATATAAGACTGTGTGTATATTACATTGATGATGAGGCAGGTAATCACCATGAAGAACAACTCTCACAATTTTATTACATAACAATATACAAAATAGAAATCAGTTCTGTCTTTTTTAATCAAAATTTTGTCTTCTAAAGTAGATTTATATAAGCAAGCACTACAGAATGGTTCATTCTAAAAATGTTAAAGCATTAAACTGGCATATATCTTACAGGCTGGGGAGAGTTTATCTCTCCACCCACAAATGTAATACTATATAAAGTGTACAATATGTGCAGTGTATTATTTAAAAGATATAATCCCATTGCAATATTTATATGGCACTGAATTCAATGTGGTTAAGTCTAGCTTATTATTACACTAATATATACATTTGTGCTTCTGTTTGTAATTGTTTTTTGTCCAGCTTCTATTTAAGGCTCTAGGGTGCATTTGCAGTTTTAACTCATAGTAGCAAATGTTAAAAAAAATTAAAATCAAGTCCATTTTCTTCCTGTTATATATTTAACTGCCCCATCCCTTTCTCCCATCGCCCACCAAAAAGTACATGCAGTGATTCAGTGTATCTGTGACACCTGGATAGAGCTTACATTTAATTTTCTCTTTTCATTGAAAAGATAAATATTGTCATTTTGTCCTGATTAAGAATTTGGAAATCTTGTTTTAACTTGTGTGTGTCAAGAAGGTCTTCACTACTAAGGTACATGTGTGACAGAGAGGCCCACTGGGGGTTCACTATTCTGTGTCAGCCTACACACTCACTACACCTAACAAACATACTGTTGTCATAATCTGTATCTAAAAAAGAGTCATGTAAAGTATCATATACAAATTGGTAACATGCCGGTCCTGAAAAGTCATTGTGTGGCATTATCTGGAGTGTGTACAAAGAGTTATAAATATGTGCTAGAGTTATGTTCTTAAAATGTGTTTAGCAAGCAATACATAAGCCCAGTCTGCTCTAGACAAAGGAATGTATTTGCTTTCCTGACAAGCCTGGTCATCAGGCTAAGACAATGAAGGTATGTTTACATAAAAGGCAAACAAAGCCATCAACCTAATGAGTGGGGTAGATAGATTCTTAACTATCATGACTGGGGGTGGGGGAAGAGACTGCAAAAATTAACAAGGCAGCAGCTCCCTGGTGGTCACAGCACCCCAGGAGGGTTTCCTGGCTTTTGAAACGGGGCAATGAACTTGGGGAAGATATAAAGAGAGAGAAAAAGACATTTTGGCAGCCATCACTTGAGGGACTAAAGGACCCAGAGCTCTTGAAATCACAGAACATTGGATCCTTCAACCAAAGGTGTTGAAGCCTCTGGGAACTGAGTATAGGTGACAAACCTATTTAGGCAAAGATTGTAACTTGCTGTAAGTTTAGTCTTAGGAGCATATGTTTACTTTTGTTTGTTTGTAACCCCATTTCTATCCTTATTCCTTCCAACTGATATCATTTAAACCCATGACTTTTTGTTTTACTTTTAATTTATACCAGTTAAGTGCTATGATTGAAATAGAGTGTTTGTGAAATCATGGTTAAATTAGCAAACTGCTGTTTACTGTCTCTTTAAAGAAGCAACAAACTGAATAACTTCTGTGAGTGTTCTAGGAGAGGGATGAACACTGCAGGGGCAGGCAGACTGTTTTGGGGAATATGGGGACTGGGGTTTGTGTTGGGGTCACCCTGCAAAAAGTAACTGGGTGGTGGAAGCTGGGGTGTGACCTGCATTCTTGTTGGCTGACTGTTGATGTCAGGGCTGTGAGCCACAGTAGCATAACATTTATGGCAGCCAGAGTTGCAGGGCAGGTGGTGACACAACCACTTACTGGTTTGGGTTGAACATGACACAGTCATGCCTTGCCAAATGCAGTATTCATAATCATATTTGCATAATGCAATAGGTATATTGTATACTGTTACTCAGAGATGAATAAAAACTTGTTATGGAAAAATACAAATATTTAAGATTCCAAATTCAGTGTAGTACAGTCTTTTTACAGGTGGAGCTGGTAGTAACATCTATTAAAGGTGGTGCCATTAGTACTACCTATAATAAAGATTGCTCAACATTCCCCCCCCCCCCGGGCTTCTTATTTATAAACTTATAACTTCACCAAACTTTGACTTTTTCAGGCTGAAATTCTTCATTGTGGATGTCATTTCTGGAAATTTTCAACAAAAATGGGTCAGCCATTTCCAAGAACAAGAATAAGAACTTCTCTTTTTTTCAGTTTAAATTTTTTATAAAACCTAGGAAATTACATACAAAAATATGCTAAATGAACACTAAGGTTATAAAGTCAAACATTCAAAAGTTAGAAAATGCCAGAATGAAGGTTGTGTGTGCAACCTTTATTTGCCCTGTTATGCTTATTCATTATGATACAGTCTTAATTTACCTGATTACATTCTATGTTTCCACAGGACTGCTGCCTCGTTCAATCAGCAGGATGAATCAGGCTTATGTAGTGACATCCGCGAAATTTGCTATTTATGCCATGACCAACCCACAAAAAATCTGTGATTTCTCTGCTATTTAAGTAAACCCCTACAAATAATTCTAAAGCTTATCATATTTGAAGTATTCTTGTGCAAACACTTATGAAATTAGCTAAAGTATACTGTAATGTATACCATGCTTACTATGCTAGAATCTGGTCCTTGACTAGGAAATAAATCAATGGAACGGCAGATAAATAAATCGAGTGGCACTCACATAAACATGGTTAGGGGCATGGGATAGCAGTAAATATCTGGATTAGACAGATTTTTTTCTCTTATGCACTAGCACAGTGACACCACCCTCATGCACATTCTTTCTGAGAGGAAGCTGACCTATACATTCTTCCTCCTGGCTCCTGCCTTGTAATCAAGTATTTACCAGCAGCAGAGGTGCTACTGCTCTGAGTAAGGTGGCAGGAACCTTTCTCTTTTTCTGAGTGCTTCTGCATGAAGCCTGAAGCAACAGGAACCAGGGATGGCTGGGGAAGCCCCTACTTCACTCCTCAGAAGCTCTGAATGAGGCCAGGAAGAAATAATATTTGCAAGTTCCAACTGAGGAGTTTAGAAGTTGGGAAGATTTACCTCAATGATGCTGTTTTAGTGGCTGCTCATAAACTTTTGGGGGGTGGGAAAATGGGAAAGGAGAGAATACAGTGGTGGTTTTATAAGCATCACTCTTTTGTTTCCTGATGAAAGACCTCCCTAACACTATGAGAGAAACATATTTACAACTTTTGTTTAAAATTTAAGAGAATTTCAGGACATACCACTTAACATACATTCTGCTCTGTCAGAAACTGAATTTTCTTAAAGAAACAACAATTTAAATATATTCAAGATGACCATCTCTTCAAATGCAGGCAACGCAACTATACAATAATATACTAAACTAATGCACAACTCAATAATTGTCTGAACAAGTATAATCACACTGTGTAACTTGATTATTCATCTCACTCTTAGATTCTGTTCATAATTAATTATGGATGGCAAAATGATCAAAACAGGCAACTAATATTAGATAAAGTACCAATAAAAAGTTCATTCTTTGAAATATGGATATTAAGTTTAAAGTACTGCAACAAATGTTAGGTAGGTAAAGAAATTCATCCTGATTTCAACAGCTGGCTAAGTAATGGCTTTATACTTGCTATTGTGTTTAAATATTCATTCAGCAATTGCATCAGTTTGTAAGTGAACAGCATATTATTTAAGTAGTCAAGGTACTTTTTTAATAGGAAATCTTCCATGGATAAGTTTTAAAACACTGAGGTTTTGGTTGAAAAATTGCTATCCCTGTTTTTAGAAGGAAAATGGATATTTTAATTGTCATGTATGATATAGCTATATCTTGGCAATAGCCATATACTATGCTAACAAATACATTGGCCTTTGGATTGTGAATTAGTTTAGTCTAGGATATAGTTATTTCTCACAAAAAGGGAAATAGTTATCTTTTATATAATGTTTTCATAATCCTATCCTAAATGCATACAAATATTAACCAATACATAGCATGTAGCAAAGATTAAATGATCCACTGCTGTTTTATCTTATTTTTCATTCACTGAAAAGTCAATGTCTTTACTATAGCAATTGTATATATGTTAAAAATATGCACATTTTCCCTAAAAAGTAAGGTCTCCGATCAAAGAGAAACCTAGAATGAAAAAGCTGTAAGAAAGAGGCTTATGAGTTTATTAAACAAATAAAGTCAAGCCACATAATTGTGCATTAGTTCACTTTATCCTCTGAATAAATAAAAGTGAACCGGTAAACTATTCCTTTCTTAGAAGGTTGGGGGTTTTTTGTTTTGGTTTTTCTTGCTTCTCCATTCTCTCTGATCTTGACAGACTGGGATCTTTAAAAAACAAAAACAAAAAAAATTAGGGGTGTTTTACATGAGGCTGCACTGCCAAATAAATCTCTTTAGCACTTTCCACTACGGTTGTTTTCCTTCATTTTTTTTTCCTTATTGATCTTGTCAAGTAAATACTTCATATTGTGTAAAGGCTTTTGGGGGCTGATACTGCACAGGATTAAATAGTGTTTAAATGGACAAATCAAGGAGTTTTATTCCATAGTAGGTTTTTAAACTGGTGCAGCAGGCCTAGAAAGCGAATTTTGCATCCTCTATGTTTGTTTGTCATTAATCCAAATTCTGTAGTCCTAACTTGGGGTCCAATCCTTATTCTGTTTTGAATTCATTGAAATTTTCCATTCCTTTACAAAGAGAAGGCCCCCAGAGCTGAAGTAAATTTCAGTACCAGATCCTGTCATCTCATCCACTTTGGGAGACCTTTGATCCTGCCTGTGCTTTAGTTCCTGGAGTCATTTGACTGAATCAAAATCTCAGCTTTTTAAAAAAAGGTTATTTTTCTCATACTGTTACAAAGAAAACCTTGACAATGTGAACAGAATGTAACTGATGTCTGAGTCTGCAGAGAGCCTGAAACAATAGCTTTGGGGGAGGGATAGCTCAGTGGTTTGAGCATTGGCCTGCTAAACCCAGGGTTGTGAGTTCAATCCTGGGGGGGGGGGGCACTTAGGGATCTGGGGCAAAATCACTACTTGGTCCTGCTAGTGAAGGCAGGGGGCAGGACTCGATGACCTTTCAAGGTCCCTTCCAGTTCTAGGAGATGGGAGGTATGAACTGACTCATGCATCAGAACAGGATGCTAACTCCAAAACCCACTTCTCTGAAGAGGCCCTGCTAATACCATCCCAGCAGAGGACCTCTGTGTTGCATGAGAAGAGTGCAGTGGGCCTTGCCTGTTTCTGCGTATACATCCTATCCTCTGGTGTAGTAGGTACTGTGGGATCCTTTGCTGCCTGGCTTGCCTGTCTGGAAAGCAAGAAGGGACCCCTGCTGCTAATACTGGAGGGGAAGGAGGATCATCATTCCACATTCCTAGAAGCTCATGTTTCAGCCATCCACCAGCAGGTGTCAAGAAAGGGCTCCACCTTGCTCCCAATGTATTCTGGGATTCTATGTTTTGTTTTCTTTTGTTTTGTTCTAATATTCCTCTGAAGCATCAGGGATGGTCATGGCTGGAGATAGGACATTGGATGGGGAGGGCCAGTCTTCTGAGGTGATACTTGAGCATTCTGTCTCTCAGGTGCTTGACCTGCTGGTTCTTACTCAGATGCTCAGGATCTAACTGATCACCATATGTGGGGTCAGGAAGCAATTTTCCCCAGGTCATATTGACAGTAATCTTAGGGGTTATTTGCCTTCTTCTGCACCATGTGGGTATGGGTCATTTGCCTGGATTAATGGGTATATCTCAAGCATTTCCCTGCCATGTGGAGACCTTGGACTCTGGTAAACTTAAGTCCCTCCTATTCACCCCCTGTGGCACATGACAGTCTAAGCTCCTGTGTGTAGGCTGTGTGTAGGCTGTAATACTTGGTCTGATTTTGGTGGTTGGGTTTAATGTACAGGTGTGTGGTGGTTTTGGCAGCCTGTGATATACAAGAAGTCAAACTAGATGATCTGGTGGGTCTTTCTGGTCTTAAATACTGACTCTAAATGGGGAGCAGGGCCACATGGGGTGTTGTGGTCTGTTTAGGGCCCTAGATTATGTTAATAGGGTTGGGGAGACCAATTCCCTCTATGCATGAATATGGGAACACAATCTGCTCAGTGATATTAATATAAATCTCATAACTCACAGTAATTAGCTGACTGATGCAATTTATTTCAATCTGAGTGCTTGTGCTTTGCTAACTAATGAATGGAATTGAAGGAGAGCTGTATTGTTGCAGAATGCATTTGTGTAGATCTATGGCTCCACAAAAATGAATTGTGCGCATAGTGGTGATGGATTAACATAGTCTATTGCAAAACCTCGAGTAAGCCTAAACCCGTCAGGTTTTTTTATTGCTCTAAGAACAATGTTTTGTGCCTGACAGCAATATAATTGTTCACAAGGTGAACTGCTGTGCACTGCTCATATTAATAAAAGAACAATCTCACCCTTCAACCCCTTTGAACAGCGTTATGAGCAAGTCAGTAAAGAGAAGTTGTTTGCAGCTGAAGTAAGAAAAGCTTCCTTGGAAACAGACCCTTGTGGTGCTGTCATCACTATCAGATGATGGGTAAGGAAATTGCTTTTCCTGACTATTCAGTCCTTCCTAAAGGTGAGGAAGAATTTAATAGATTCAGCTCTCCATTTTCCCAAAATATTTTCTTACAGATTTCTTACTGCAGTCTCCATATTTGTTCTAGCTACACCTGTGATTTTCAGGCTGCGAGCTAAATGACTAACAAGTCGGAACCTATTGCAACATGGGTTTAGTAGCACTGAAAGTGACTGACTGCTTTTTCTTTTACATTTTTAAATAAATTAATCCAGAGTTCAGATAATATCAACACGTAATTTAATTATATGCATTTCTATTGCACAATATTGTAACTAATTGTTTCCCAGGTTGTAGCATGCCAGGTCCAAACGCTATTATTATCTGTGTATGTGGAGATGGGTACATTGTAGACACACACTCACCTACATGCAATTTTTGTAGCTTATGTACTCTGACATTGAAATACTGGAATTAACAATCAGTGGTTAGCAGAGATATAAATTTATAGGGCCAGATCCTCAGAACCTCTTAAGGCACTAGCTGAGGATTCCCCTAGCAGGAGGCTGGCATGGCAGGAGGCTGGCCACCTCCTCTTTGGCTTCCCCACTAAAGGAGGGCAGGGGTGGGGTAGAGAGCCAGAATGCAGTGCACTCTTGTGATTCCAACTGACAGAGCTGTACTTTAAGTGATGTTACGCACTGCTGTTAGTTAAAGCAGCTCTGAGGCCACTCTGACATGTGCCAGGGAACAATTCAGCTCCTGGTAACTCCCAGGAGTAGGGGACATACTTCTTTCAGGCCCAACTTCCTTCATTTTGTCTATGCTCCCCCCCCCCCCCAAAACAAAGAAAGAACAACAACAACAAGGCAAAAACAGCAACCCACATGCAGGTCATCAAAATTCACTTTCTTTTCTGGAGTCTTTATGTTTGTAAAACATCGAGGACTCAATTCTGCTGTGAACATGTATGAGCAACTCCTATTGAAATAAACAGGGTGTCAATTGGGCACATGTGAAGGGAGAATTTGTCTCTAAGTAATATTGCTCTTCATATTATACTTATCTATGGGTTTGCTGCCCTTCTGAATTACTCTGGATTATCAATTTATTTGGCATTTTTAATCATTTTGCACTAGAACTAGAAGTCAATTTTACTTGTTTTCTTTCTAATGTAATTCACCTCAGGCCATATTCAGCCAAGGACTTTTATCCACAACTTCCATTGACTTTAGAAGAAGAGACGGACAGGGTATGCTCTTGAAGTCTTTACTGTTTGATGATGAAGATGAACCATTTCTTATGTGAATGTGAGGAAGAAAGATGTTTGTGGGAGAGGGAATTAAAAAAAAAAAAGAAAGAACAAAAACATCCCCAGAACTCACAGGAAGTCTATGTCTGTTTAAGATATGCATTTTTTGTTTTGTTTTTAAAGATGTTTATTTCCCTGTGTGTGTTGGGGGGACGGGAAAAGCTGAAGCATACGTAGCTGTATTTAATACATTGTTCATAAGAATGACACTGACAGTAAAACATAGAGACATTGTTGGATTTATTGCAAAATGATACATACGGTAATGAAGATGGGGGGGATTTAATTGCTGTTCTCTTTTAATCATCTACTAGCCAAATGTCTTCATGGAAATAAGATCCTTTCCCTTTTAGCATGTAATAAACTGCCCCTATGTGCCCAGTAAGTGCTGAGAAAGCACCGGTCTAATTAATTGGCACATAAGGGCAGTTAATTGGCATGAAGAAATACTGTAGACTTTTATGAATATATTCAAATTGAGCAGAGGTTATATTGCTTTTATGCTACTTTTTATGCATTTTTATTTAATGTTTTTTGTTTTGCTAGCACTATCTGCTTTATAGAACCTTTCTGGAGGTTGATTAGTGTTCTTGTTTGTTACACTGGAAAAAAAAGACTGTAGGTTCTGTTATTTATGAGTTTATCTAGATTCCTCATAGAACAATTTTACTGCAACTTTTTGAGGAAGATAATTCCAAAACAGCTATTCAATATAAACTAAGTACAACATTTACAAGTACAAATACATTGGTACAAATGCAGTATTAGTGCATATTAATACCAACTCAAATATGTAGAGCAGTATATTTAATTGTATTATAATAAGACTTAGCACTTCTGTTTTGCTTTACATCTTAGATTTTTTTTTTAACAATTGACATGAAAAATTTAGTCTTAAAGAGACATTGTCAACTTGATATCTTAATTACATAAATGTAGTTTCAGGCTTTACATCAATGCTGAACCCTGCTGCCATTCTTTTTTAATGTGTATGTGTTGGGGGGCGGGAGAGATTAGGTTATTTGAATTATTTTTTCTTTTCCTTGTTTCTGTGTGAAAATGCGTCTGACAAAGTGGGTATTCACCCATGAAAGCATATGCTCCAATACTTCTGTTAGTCTATAGGGTGCCACAGGACTCTTTGTCACTTTTTACAATAATAGGATGACATTTAATAATGAAAAGTGCAAGGTCATGCATTTAGGGATTAATAACAAGAATTATTGTTATAAACTGGGGATGCATCAGTTGGAAGTAACAAAGGAAGAGAAAGACCTCGGAGTATTGGTTGATCACAGGATGACTATGAACCGCCAATGTGATATGGCCGTGAAAAAAGGTAATGCAGTCTTGGGATGCATCAGGTGAGGTATTTCCAGTAGAGATAAGGAGGTGTTAGTACCATTATACAAGGCACTGGTGAGACCTCATCTGAAATACTGTGTGCAGTTCTGGTCTCCCATGTTTAAGAAGGATTAATTCAAACTGGAACAGGTACAGAGAAGGGCTACTAGGATAATCCGAGGAATGGAAAATCTGTCTTATGAAAGGAGACTCAAAGAACTTGGCGTGTTTAGCCTAACCAAAAGAAGGCTGAGGGGAGATATGATTGCTGTCTACAAATATATCAGAGGAATAAATACCGGGGAGGGAGAGGAATTATTTAAGCTCAGTACCAATGTGGACACAAGAACAAATGGATATAAACTCGTCATCAGGATGTTTGGACTTGAAATTAGATGAAGGTTTCTAACCATCAGAGGAGTGAAGTTCTGGAACAGCCTTCCAAGGGGAGTAGTGGGGGCAAAAGACATATCTGGCTTCAAGACTAAGCTTGATAAGTTTATGGAGGGGATGGTATAATGGGGTAGCCAAATTTTGTCAATTAATTGGTCTTTGACTATTAGTGGTAAATATGCCCAATGGCTTGTGATGGGATGTTAGATGGGGTGGGATCTGAGTTACTACAGAGAATTCTTTCCTGGGTGTCTAGCTGGTGAGTCTTGCCCACATGCTCAGGGTTTAACTGATCGCCATATTTGGGGTCGGGAAGGAATTTTCCTCCAGGGCAGATTGGCAGAAGCCTTGGGGGGGTTTCACCTTCCTCTGCAGCGTGGGGCACTGGTCACTTGCTGGAAGATTCTCTGCACCTTGAAGTCTTTAAACCATGATTTGAGGACTTCAATGGCTCAGACACAGGTATGATACAGGGTGGGTGGGTGAGATTCTGTAGCCTGCATTGTGCAGGAGGTCAGACTAGATGATCATAATGGTCCCTTCTGACCTTAAAGTCTATGATTCTATGATAGTAATTCCATGCTCTAATAAGAATATAACAGTAGGGATCTATTATTGACCACCTGACCAGGACAGCATCTGAAGAAGTGAGGACAGTGATAGTGACTATGAAATGCTGAGGGAGATTAGAGAGGCTATCAAAATAAAGAACTCAATAATAGTGTGGGATTTCACTTATCCCCATATTGACTGGCTACATGTCACCTCAGGACGAAATGCAGAGACAAAATTTCACAATACTTTAAATGGCTGTTTCTTGAAGCAGCTGGCACAGGAACCCACAAGGGGAGAGACAATTATCGACTTAATCCTGAGTGCAGTGCAGGATCTGGTCCAAGAGGTAAATATAACAGGACCACTTGGAAATAGTCACCACAATATAATAACATGTAACATTCCTGTGGTGGGAAGAAAATCTCAGCAACCTAACACTGTGGCATTTAATTTCAGAAAGGGGAACTATGCAAAAATTAGGAGAAAGAACAGGAGTACTTGTGGCACCTTAGAGACTAACAAATTTATTAGAGCATAAGCTTTCGTGGGCTACAACCCACTTCTTCGGATGCATATAGAGTGAAACATATATTGAGGAGATATATATACACACACATACAGAGAGCATGAACAGGTGGGAGTTGTCTTACCAACTCTGAGAGGCCAATTAAGTAAGACTCCTCAATATATGTTTCACTCTATATGCATCCGAAGAAGTGGGTTGTAGCCCACGAAAGCTTATGCTCTAATAAATTTGTTAGTCTCTAAGGTGCCACAAGTACTCCTGTTCTTTTTGCGGATACAGACTAACACGGCTGCTACTCTGAAACCTGTCAAAAATTAGGAGGTTAGTTAAACAGAAATTAAAAAGTACAGTGACTAGAGTGAAATCCCTGCAAGCTGCATGGACACTTTTCAAAGACACCATAATAGAGTCCCAACTTAAATGTATACCCCAAATTAAAAAAAACACAGTAAAAGAACTAAAAAAGATCCACCGTGGCTTTACAACCATTTAAAAGAAGCAGTGAGAGATAACAAGGCATCTTTTAAAAAGTGGAAGTCAAATCCTAGTGAGGTAAATAGAAAGGAGCATAAACACTGCCAAATTAAGTGTAAAAATGTAATAAGAAAAGCCAAAAAGGAGTTTGAAGAACAGCTAGCCAAAAACTCAAAAGGTAATAACAAAATGTTTTTTAAGTACATCAGAAGCAAGAAGCCTGCTAAACAACCAGTGGGGACCCTGGATGATTGAGATAAAAAAGGAGCACTTAAAGACGAAAAAGTCATTGCAGAGAAACTAAATGAATTCTTTGCTTCAGTCTGAGGATGTTAGGGAGATTCCCAAACCTGAACCATCCTTTGTAGGTGACAAATCTGAGGAATTGTCACAGATTGAAGTGTCATTAGAGGAGGTTTTGGAATTAATTGATAAACTTAACAGTAACAAGTCACCAGGACCAGATAACATTCACCCAAGAGTTCTGAAAGAACTCAAAGGTGAAATTGTGGAACTATTAACTATGGTTTGTAACCTGTCCTTTAAATCAGCTTATGTACCTAATGACTGGAAGATAGCTAATGTAACACCAATATTTAAAAAGGGCTCTAGAGGTGATCCCGGCAATTACAGACCAGTAAGTCTAACGTCAGTACCGGGCAAATTATTTGAAACAATAGTAAAGAAAAAAATTGTCAGACATATAGAAGAACATAAATTGTTGGGCAAAAGTCAACATGGTTTCTGTAAAGTGAAATCATGTCTTATTAATCTATTAGAGTTATTTGAAGGGGTCAACAAACATGTGGACAAGTCCAGTGGACATAGTGTACTTAGATTTCCAGAAAACCTTTGACAAGGTCCCGCACCAAAGGCTCTTATGTAAATTAAGTTGTCATGGGATAAGAGGGAAGATCCTTTCATGGATTGAGAACTGGTTAAAAGACAGGGAACAAAGAGTAGGAATAAATGGTACATTTTCAGAATGGAGAGGGGTAGCTAGTGGTGTTCCCCAAGGGTCAGTCCTAGGACCAATCCTATTCAACTTATTCATAAGTGATCTGGAGAAAGGGGTAAACAGTGGGGTGGCAAAGTTTGCAGACGATGCTAAATGGCTCAAGATAGTTAGGACCAAAGCAGACTGTGAAGAACTTCAAAAAGATCTCACAAAACTAAATGATTGGGCAACAAAATGGCAAATGAAATTTAATGTGGATAAATGTAAAGTAATGCACATTTGAAAAAATAACCCCAACTATACATACAATATGATGGAGTCATCATGGGTAGTTCTCTGAAGACATTCATGCAGTGTGCAGCGGCAGTCAAAAAAGCAAACAGGATATTAGGAATCATTAAAAAAGGGAGAGAGAATAAGACGGAGAATATGTTATTGCCCTTATATAAATCCATGGTACGCCCACATCTTGAATACTGCATACAGATGTGGTCTCCTCAACTCAAAAAAGATATACTGGCATTAGAAAAAGTTCAGAGAAGGGCAACTAAAATGATTAGGGGGTTGGAATGAGGAGAGATTAAAGAGGCTAGGACTTTTCAGCTTGGAAAAGAGGAGACTAAGGAGGGATATGATAGAGCAGGGATCGGCAACCTCTGGCACGCGGATCCCCAGGGTAAGCCCCCTGGCGGGCCAGGCCGGTTTGTTTACCTGTCACGTCCACAGGTTCGGCTGATCGCGGCTCCCACTGGGCGCGGTTCGCTGTCCCAGGCCAATGGGGGCTGCGGGAAGCGGCGCGGGCTGAGGGATGGGCTGGCCACCACTTCCAGAACTGGACCCACTGTCAGAAAGAATTAGGGTTTCTAGGTGTCCGATTTTTGACCGGAATGCCCAGTCAAAAAGGGATTCTGGTGGCTGTGGTCAGCAACCTCCTGACTGGGCCGCTAAAAGTCTGGTCGGCAGCTCAGTGGGGCTAAGGCAGGGCTCCTTGCCTGCCCTGGCTCCACGCAGCTCCCGGAAGTGGCCATCATGTCCAGCTCTTAGGCGCAGGGGCCAGGGGGCTCCGCAAGCTGCCCCAACCCAAGCGCCGGCTCCACAGCTCCCCTTGCCCAGGAACTGTGGCCAATGGGAGCTGAGGGGGCAGCGCAAGCAAGTGCAGGGCAGCACACAGTACCGCTTGGCTGCCCCTGCACCTAGGAGCCGGACATATCAGCTGCTTCCAGGAGCCACCTCAGGTAAGCACTGCCTGGCCAGGGCCTGCACCCCAACCCCCCTCCCGCACCCCATCTCCCTGCCCCAGCCCTGAGCCCCCTCCTGCACTCTGAATTCGTCAGTTCCAGCCCGGAACCCCATCCTGCACCCCAAACCCCTCATCCCTGTCCCCACCCCGCATTTCCAGCCGGAGCCTTCACCCCCACCCACACTCCAAACCCCTCATCCCCAGCCCCACCCCAGAGCCTTCACCCCCAGCCAGAGTCCTCACCCCCCAGCACCCCAACCTCCTGCTCCAGCCAGTGAAAGTGAGTGAGGGTGGGGGAGAGTGAGTGACAGAGGGAGGGGGTGGAGTGAGCGGGGAGCAGGGCATCAGAAATGGGTCAGTACAGGGGTGAAGCCTCGGGGTAGGGGTGGGGCAAGGGTTTTCGGTTTTGTGCAATTAGAAAATTGGCAACACTAGAAAGAATTAGCATCTGGCAAAGGAAAAGGGCAATAGGAAAGAGCCCTGGCAAGAAAGGGGCTCAGCAGCAGCACTACACAGCTTCTTGTTAGTCTTTCTGCACACCTCAGAGCTTCTTCCCTTAGCTAACCATGACCCCTCCTGCTCATAGCTGCAATCTGTGTTACATGAGGAGCTGCCGCACAATTCCCCTCCAGCCCACTGGGATTTCCTGCTCACTTCTATTAGCCAATCGTGTCAGAAAAGGGAGGATCCAGCCTGGGGTCATGGGGCCACTGTCTTCAGTGGAGAGATTTCATTCCTTCCCCACTTCTAAGTCCAACTTCAGGGACTGAAAGGGAAGGGAATGTGCCTTCATCGTCCTGCAACTATCCCGGAGTGGTTTGATGCCTGACACAAGACAGAGTACCATCAGGGACTGCTCTCTGTAGTGCCCTGGCTGCTCTTACCTGCAGCAGGGGCTGAAACTGATCCCAATAGACCTGGGATAGCAAAGGATCATTGATTTTCCTCTTGGTCTCTGGTGCTGCATTCAGGGCAGAACTGAGCCCCTGGTTCACAAGATTTTAAGTGCGCTTATGATGACAGACACTTCAAATTTAGCAGAAAGAGGCAAGCCATTGAAATGACCTCAGTAATCAATTCATTTGATTTCTAGAACATTTTTGCATGACTAAACTTTTGGCCTCTCACTTCATCTGAAGGAGAAACATTTCATAATTTGACTGATGATTTTGCTTCCTTAAAAAGCATAAGGAAGCCATTTTACTAATACCAATCCTGTGAATTGCTTTATAACCTTACAGTACTTAGTGTGTGCCCTTTTAATTGCTGGTTTGCATTAGTACAAAAATAATTAAATTTTCCCCTGCAAATTACCTAACAGAAGATGTTCAGACAGAAACAGAATAAGGACTTTTTCATTTTCCTTGCAAATGTGCACTAGAGCAAATCAGAAAAAAATACTTGCTGGTAGTCACCGATTTAATCTTCATACAACAATCTCCCAAAATTTGGACATTGTTTCCTTGTTTACTGAATGCAGAGAGAGGGGAAACAAGGAAGAACAGTACAGAGTAGATCAAATAAGAGTATATAAAATGACAGAAAAAGAATGAAAATAATGAGTGCATTGTGAAGGGGAGTAAGAGTTAATAAGAAAGCAGGGCTATCAGTTATTTCTAACTTGGTGGCCCTGTCATCCTGTTGGCCCAGCCAAATCCTAATCTATGAGCAAATGGCATTCATGTTCCAGAGATTCAAGTTTATATGAATGTTGAAGAGAGAAGAAAGCTGGACCAACTTGCAAAAAAAAAAATCTGATTCTGTGATGCCTTTGAAATGTATGAAGTGCCAAAGGAATGATTTATTTTATTTTAGTTTTAATTAACAGAGACAATATAAATTCGAACAGGAGGGATTGAAAATCTGCAGATTGAGAATTTAGGGCAGTGGTGGGCAACCTGTGGCCTGCGGGCCACATGCGGCCCATCAGGCTAATCTGATTGCAGGCCACGAGACGTTTTGCTGACATTGACTGTCCGCAAGCACGGCCCCCTGCAGCTCCCATTATCCGGGAATGGTGAAGCACAGTCACTGGAAGCTGTGGGGGGCTGGGCCTGCGGATGGTCCCTGTAAAAAAACTGTCTTGTGGCCCGCAATCAGATTACCCTGATGGGCCACATGCAGCCCGTGGGCCACAGGTTACCCACCACTGATTTAGGGTCTCCCTACAGATTTGTCACAGATTTTGCTGCATCTGTACAAAATCTAAGTTTGATTTTTATTCTTTTTCGTTTTCTTAATGTGAAGATAACTCACAGGATAATGTGTTACCGAGTATAGGGTTGCCTTGAGTTTCGATACCAACATCCTGAAAGAAATCCCAGAGGGGTGTGAAATGCTAGTAAACTCAGTCAGGTGCTAAACTTTTGACAGTCATTGTTGAAGCCTATCATTGATTAATCCATTTTGTACTACGTCCGAATGTACTCATCTCTTCCTAACATTCTGTTCTTCTACGAGAACATTCTGCAGACATACACATTTTAATATGTAAGTCATATGCTCTGAGATGTTCTTTTGCTTTTAGTTCTCAATGGCCATGTCTACACTACCCGCTGGATCGGCGGGTAGTAATTGATCTATCGGGGATCGATTTATCGTGTCTCGTCTAGACACGATAAATCAATCCCCGAACTGACGCCCATACTCCACCTCGGCAGGAGGAGTAAGCGGAGTCGATGGGGGAGCCGCGGCGGTCGACTTGCCGCTGTGAGGACGGCCAGGTAAGTCGAACTAAGATACTTAGACTTCAGCTACATAAATAGCGTAGCTGAAGCGGCGTATCTTAGATCGATCTCCCCCCCCCCAATGTAGACCATCTTCATTGTTTTTCAGTGATCTTCCTAGGTCTGAATGAAACTCCATTAGGAAACAGAGCTTATCAACACTCATCCTTGCTCAGATACAAGAAGCATTCCACAACAATATGAGGCATTCCCCCCTCTAAGCAAAGTCTGAGACTGGTGGATTGGTAGGGCTTCTAGCACATGCTGGACTGGGTAGTAAGTGGCTACAGCTGGAAATTGAACTTATTTACTTCATTTGGTGCTACAGGCCAATTAGATAATAATATTGTATACTGGAGCTGTTTGCTACTGTCTAGTCAGCACAAAAGATTTTATTTGCAGAGCTTTCTACTATCATTTGATATATTTCTTTGTGACTTTCAGGATTTTATGGGCTTCCTCTAGAACTTCTTCCAGCAGCACTAAAGGCAGCTCAGCTGAATAACTATTAATATTTTTGAATGAATCTCATTTGTCTTTCTGAGTTGAAATATTCCTCCCTGCTCCTGCAAAAAACATACTAAGCTTGTATATTGTGGAGAAATGAAAGCAGTGGCAGGTGAACCTGAACGGTTTGGGGCTTCCCCATAACATTCTTGCAAATTCCAAATACATGGTGTTTTCCTTCTTTATTTTAAAGAATGTCCATGCTTCTCTTCTGCTCTAAACTGCCAACTGCAGCAGAGAGCAAATTCTCTGGTCCACATCCTGACTCTTTTGTAGCCTCTTTATTTCTTCTATAAGTTACTGAAAATGTTTGTAAGCACAAAAGAGGATAGAATTTGTGTAATTTTACTGGAGCAAATATTAGTCTAGAAATCCTTCTGTTGATTTACAGCAATGTAAATAAGTGATGTCAGGGACTAATGGTCTAGTGACAGTGCAGCTGCAGCAATTCTAGTTGGGGTCAAAAGACTGCTGCCTCACCTTGCTTTTAAGACAACCCTTCCCATTAATAAAGGAGTTACAGTACACTGATGGATTTTAAAGGGAGTGAGTAGAATGAGTCAGCATGAGATGGGGCCTTGAGGAAGAGCAGGTAATAAAGAACAAACAATGAGATAAGAATGCTTGAGTTCCCTCCTTTTTCCCCCCCAACAAAAAATTGACATTGAGAAATTATTGCATGTTACAGTTAGTTGATAGTATGCGATTATTGGATACTGTCATGCAACACCTTGGACAAAGTAGAGCATAATGTGCATTCCCTCAGAATATCCAATTTACAAAACACGGATAAAACAAGAGTATCTGTCAGTTTAATCAATGCAATGTACACTATGACAAATGTTTTGCAATCTCACTTTAGTGTGAAATTTGTCTTTCGGATTTCATATAGTACATTGATATATTCCCAGCATTCATTGAACAGTTTTTAAGTGTTTCATCAGGGAATAATAGCTTAATGTGACAGCTTTTCAGTGACTTGCATTTTAACAATCCACATAGGAAGTTGAGTATTATAAGTCTTTGTACAAACTATTTATATCTTTTAGAAGGCTTTTGATGGCAAAAGATTTCTCCAATCTGAGGGTCATTTTTAGGGGGAAGATGAGGGACTATTCTTAATTAAAATTAGCATTATAAGAAAGAGAAATCATTGCAGACTGTCTTCAAAATAAGTCTGTGTTTAATAATGTGCTTGAGGACTATATATATTGACAAGAAATAATTACCAAAACTTTATTTAATAATTGCATTTTTGGAAGTCCCCCTGTACTAGGAAAATATTTTTTTTCTCCCAAATTCTCTTTTGTGTGCCCCTTTTTCCATTTAGAATACAGCCTCTGTTTCCTAGAGTCATAGGGAAATCATTCTAATTGGGACGCTTATTAAGGCTTCTAATATACTGCATGTACATTGGGAAATAGGCTGGGTTTCTACTGTGTGTGTGTGTGTGTGTGTGTGTGTGTGTGTGTGTGTGTGTGTGTGTGTGTGTGTGTAAAAGGAAGAGCAAATGGTGCCGCGTTGTTGCTGTACTGCATGTATCCTCTTTATGACTGGAAATGTATTTTCTATAAGTGCTTCCTTATTGTGAACATATATGCTTTTCTACACCAAGATGTGTTATAAGTGAAATATAAATGCTAACTCTTTTATACATTTCTATTATGATCATTTTAAAGTATTTGGTTTTAAGTTCAAATAGCCCTAGGAATTGATGTATTAACATAAAATATTTTTTTAAACATTTTACTCCTTTTATAAAAACTTAACTGAAGCACATTCTCTAACAGAAACAGTTATCACTTTTGAAGCATACAGTCTATATATTTTGAGAGGTGGCTAATGAAGAAAGGGAGAAATGTTGTAAATCTCTGTAGCGTGTGAAGTGTGTGCAATAGAACCATGCATCAGTCCATAATAATATGATTCCTTATGGTTAATTAGATACATTTTCATTTTAATGGCTACTTATTTTTAATTTAAATTTAATGTACAGGAATTTAATGTACAGGAATATGAAGACAATTTCTCTGTAATGCTGTGGCTGAGTTCCCAATTACTATTTGAACATTATGTTAATTACAGTATTGATTAGCTATTTATAAAGGACATTTTTTTTAAAAGATATGGTTTTGCATATTCTGTGGGGATTCTCTCCAAGACCTTTACTGCTTGGCTTATCCAGAATACCTTGTCCATTTCTGGGAGAACACTTCATCCAGTTCTCTGGGATCCAAAAAAAAGTCAATTTGACTCCCAGATTTCATTAGTCAAGTTCCTTTATTTGTCATACTGAGTTGATCAGTCTCAAGCATAGGCGTGGGCATACTACACATCGAAACTTACACAGAAAACCTCTTCCTTTATATACATTTACACATTACATTGCATCACACGTTTTGGGATTGTGTTGGTTACTTTGCAGAAACCGATCTCAGTGCAGCATGTTTGGTCCGTGCATTGTCCACACTCAACTTACTCTTTGCATCATCTCTGCAATCCTAAAGTATCTTGTCCATTGTTAGTAAATGGTTCTCTGGGTATTCTCCCTTTTATCTGAGCTGGTTCAGACATTCTGTCTTTTTAGCCCATTGACCTTTTTACTTATGTTATTTAGCACAGGTGTGGGCAAACTTTTTGGCCTGAGGGCCACATCTGGGTATGGAAATTATATGGCGGGCCATGAATAGTCACAAAATTGGGGGGTGGAGTGAGGGAGGGGGTGAGGGCTCCATCTGGGGGAGCGGGCTCTGGGGTGGGGCCAGAAATGAGGAGTTGATGGTGTGGGAAGGGGCTCTGGGCTGGGCAGGGGTTTGGAACCTAGGTGCCTAAAGCTGGGATCCTATATCCATATTTAGGCACCGAGATAAAAGTGGCCAGAATTTCAGACAGGCTGAATATTCACAAATCTCACTGTAGTAAGTGGGAATTAGGACATCTCAGTACATTTGGAAATCTGGAAACTTTTACTTAAGCATCTAACTATAGTTTTAAGCACCCAGGTTTGCAAATTTTGCTCAATTTTATCAAACACCAGTTAACAGAAGTTAAAGGTCTTGACGCACCATATAATATATGTGGCCTCTTTGTAGTAGATACCCAGGGAGACCATGAGATAGAATCTCAGCAGTAGAATTTAGAGTTGATTGAAAAAAAATGCCCTGGAAAATTTTGATCTTTGTCAGAAATGTAAATACAGAGAAATTTCAGCCCCATACTGAAATATTTGGATTTGGAAATGCTGCCCCTTTGCCTTATGGGAGTTTCAGTTCAGGTGGCTCAAGTTCCCATTTTCCTTTATAGGCTGGGCTCTCTGGTTGGTGTACATCTCTCATGATGTACCAATTTCCCCTGTTGGGGAGGAAAAGTAGTTCATTTTGGCAGTCTCTGGCCATGTTGCATTATGGGAGATGTAGTCCAGCCCTCAAGTCCAGCCAATAGAGAAGAAGGGGGACATGAGACATCAAAAATATTACTCTCATGAGCCATCAAAGCATCACTACCAAATTTATATATTTTAGGATTTAGTCAAAATATTTTTGTTTTCAGGCATTTATTTTGTCAACAAAAAATTGAAATGTTCCCTGGAAAGTATATAGTGTTGTAGACATGTTGGTTCCAGGATATTATAGAGACAGGGTGGGTTAGGTAATATCTCTTATTGGACCAACATCTGTTGGTGAAAGAGACAAACTTTCAAGCTTTCAGAGTTCTTCAGGTCTAGGAAATTCACTCAGTGGGTTACCTTAGCTGTGACATTCTGAGTACTTTTTTTTTTTTCTTTTATTCTTCATTTTGGTTACTGTCATATCCATAATTAATCACTTTCAGGTACCATTGCATTTTGCTCAAAGGACTTGTCTCTGCTAATACTTTATATTCATTAAAATGATTCAAATTTTGTGTGCTGTTAAAAGTATGTAAAATAGACAAATGCTCTTATGAAGATGTTCAGATACCACAGTGGTGGCTGCTGGCTGCTGTATCAGAACCTAGAGAGAATAAGAAAGCTCAAAGTCAGTGGAACAAACTCTCCCAGGAACTAAGGACCAACACAAAGCTCACTACCTTTCACTCCAAGTGCAAGGCACATTTATTTCACCTCAGCTTCTCAAACACAAATACATATATGTCTACACAAAACAAAACAAAACAGCAAACTACAACCCTACTGAACCAAAACACTATACTACACATGCGGTTTTTCCCCTTGGGGAGAAGATGAGAGAGAGAATGAACCATGGGTGACAGATGTTAGTCACATTCCCTGAATGCACTTCTGGAAGGCACTCATACACTACAGTTATAAGAGTGGTATTAGAACCTATATAGATTACATTAGAATAGAACGAAGTGAATGCTGACAAAAACGGAGATTTGATTTGAATGTCAGTTAAGTGCTGAATGATCATATAAGTGCACTGATTAATAGCAAAGATACTTAAGGTTATAGAACTATTTCAGTCTGAAGCCATCTTTTTAGACCATAACTTTACAAAACATTCACTTCTTGGACAGATGTTTTCCATGTTTAGTCTTTGCATAAAAGTGATTTCCCCCTGCCCTCGTCCCCCTTTAAAAATATTGAGCAAAACCAACTCATGTCTTTTAGTGAAAGAGGGGAAGAAGGGAATCATACCATCTCCATTATAAAATCAACAAACAATGAAGGTGAAGTTAGCAGCTTCAAATTGAATAGACTAGAGGGAATAAAATGGGTGTTGGGGAGGCCATGCCGGTTACAATAGTCAAGTCAGGAGATGAGAAAGGCTTGGGTGAGAGTCTTTAGCAGTGTGGAAAAAGACAGAGTGAATCTGGGTGTGAGAAATATATTTTTAATATGTACCAAGATGTATGTTTTCCATTGCAAACAATATTTTCCCTCTAACAGTAACGTGTTACTGTACCATAATATACCATAATCTTTTCTTCAGAGAAATATACATTGAGAGTATCATTTTGCAATGTATATTTTTATGATTTCTGATGCTCATTTTCCGGGGATGTTTATCTGGAACTTTTGCCAGCACTCAAAATCTCCCTTTGGTAAAACCTTAAAACAGAAAACTATATGGTTAAGAGTTGTGTAATGTTATCTTATGGTCAGAAAAGAGGACTGCTTCCATCCACAGACTATAAAATCCACACTCCAATACACTTTCAGTCAAACTCCTCCTAGGTGATGGTGGTGTATGGTCACACAAGGGCCTGATCTAGTTCTCAGTTCTGATTTCAATGGGGTATGGATCAGCCCTATAATGTGCATGTGGGGTTATCATTATTGAATATTCCCTAATATGGAGGTGATGGTATGATTAGACTGCCTACAATGGCATGTGGCCCATCTGTGACTGCTAGTAGCAAATATCCCCAGTGGCTGGAGATGGGGTACTAGATGGGGAGAGCTGAATTACTAAAGAGATTCTTTCCCAGGTGTCTGGCTGATGGGTCTTGCCATCATGCTCAGGGTTCAACTGATCACCATATTTGGGGCTGGGAAGGAATTTGCCCCCAGGTCAGATTGGCAGAGACCCGAGGGGGTGAGGAGGAGAAAGGTTTCACCTTCCTCTTTAGCATGGGGTGACTGATGGTTTAAACTAGAGTAAATGGTGCATTATCTGTAACTTGAAGTCTTTAAATCATGATTTGAGGACTTCAGTAGCTCAGCCAGAGGTGATGAGTCTGTTATAGGATGGTGTGGGGGAGGTCCTGTGTCCTGCGATGTGCAGGTGGTCAGACTAGATGATTATGATGGTCCTTTCTGGCCTTAAAGTCCATGAGTCTGACTAGTGTTTGCCTACTTCACTTGAAATCCTAGAGAAATAATAGTTACATTTCTGATATTGCTAGATTATTAATTATTGTTATTATTTACATTATCTTGCGGGTAGGATCTTGTAATCGGTAGAACTCAACAAACCAAATACTTGTACCAAGGCTAAATAAATAAATAAATAAATATGAAAAATAAAATGAGGCTAAAAGTGTTATTCTGAATTCAGAGTATTTTTCTAATTTTTTTGAATACTAGCAAGCAAATAATTTAACTATTTGATAAAGATATTCAGTTGCAACCAAATGTTCTCCTAGGACACTCAAAATTTATGAATTCATGAAGGGTTGTTCTGCCACCTCTGTACAATTAAATAATGTTAGGGCATTGGGTGCATACATTATTGCAAAGTTTGATGTTGGTTCTTATTAGCAAATAGACTTAAATTTTCTTCATAGTAGGGTTTAGATTAAATTTAACCAAACTGTAATTAAGCTTGACTTATGAATCATTTTGATGAGAAAATATAATTAATTTTTCCAAGTTTTCTGATGTAATTAAACAAAATAAAAATAAAGCCAACTTGTAGTTAAATGCCTGAAAACTTTTTCCTTACCATTTTTAAATCACTAAACAGGATCTTAGCTATTAAACTTAAAGTTCCTTTAATGGGAGTTAAAGACTTAAATCCCTGCTATGGCTCAAAAATGTATGGGCTCTGTAGGTACTTCATAACCTTTAGTCAGGGCAGGTTTTAAAATGTTGATGTTCTTTGTTCTAATCAGAAGTTTTTATGGTTAAATAAATAAAGCAGTTAATATGGATCATGTTCATAAACATGTGACTCTTTGTGTATATGTGTGTGTGTGTACACACACACATATATACACACACAAACAAACAAGCAGAGATTTAAAAGTTTTAAATAATTAAAAACAAGGGTGTGGCGGGTTGGATCACAGAAACCCCCTTGGGAGCTGCCACTTGATGTGCAAAGACTACCTCTGCTCCTGTTTTCCCTGCAAGCTCAGGACTCCAGCACCCTGTCTTGCTGAGCCAGACACTCCCATCTGCTCCAACACAGACTCAGGGTCTAAATCACTTGTCCCAGAGCTGCAAGTTTACCCAAAAACAGCTCACAGAAGTGTGCTTGTCTTTAGCACTCAGATGCCCAACTCCCAATGGGGTCTAAACCCAGATAAATCCGTTTTACCCTGCATAAAACTCATAAATTGTTTGCCCTCTATAACACTGATAGAGAGATATGCACAGTTGTTTGCTCCCCCAGGTATTAATACATACTCTGAGCAAATTACTAAATAAAAAGTGATTTTATTAAATACAGACAGTAGGATTTAAGTGGTTCCAAGTAGTAACAGACAGAACAAAGTAAGTCACCAAGTAAAATAAAATAAAATGCGCAAATCTATGTCTAATCAAACTAAATACAGATAAGTTCCTCACCAGTTCCAGAATGCTCCCTTTTACAGCTAATCTCCTTTTAGCCTGGGTCCAGCAATCACTCACACCCCCTGTAGTTACTGTCGTTTGTTCCAGTTCCCTTCAAGTATCCTGGGGGGGGGTGGAGAGGCTCCTTCCTTAGCCAGCTCAAGACAAAATGGAGGGGTCTCCCACGGGTTTAAATAGACTCTCTCTTGTGGGTGGAGACCCCCCTCCTCCCTCGTATGCAAAGTCCAGCTCCACCTGGGCAAGTCACATGTCCCTGCATGACTCAGTCTTTACAGGCCGAACCCATTGTTCACATGGTATCTTGCATGTCTCCAGGAAGACTTCTTATGTGGATTGGAGCATTCCAAGATGCATTGTTCTCCAAGTGTTTCCTGATCAGGTACTTAACCTGGCAAATTCCTTCCTAAAGAAGCTCACCAAATGCCTCACAAAGCTTACTTAGAAACCAAGCAAGCATACAGCCCATATTCTTAACCTCAAGTAGAAAATGATATATATGTGCAAATAGGATGAATAGATATCGTAGACCATAACCTTTACGGAGATATATTACATGGCACAGGTAGCACAAAACATATTCCAGTTATGTCATACATACATTTATAAGCACACACACCCCCATAAAGCCTTATGGGGTGCGCTGTCACAAAGGGTTTATAATGGAAAGTATTTCACAACCTCTACTACAGGCATCAGCTCTACGTTATACACTCTATGTGTGTGTATGGGTACACTGTGTATTATATATATATACACACACAGTCACTCTCTGTCTTTTTCCCTTTCTTTCTCAGGTACATACATATACACAGTGTGTGTGTGTATACATACACATTATAGAATATGTTCAATATACCTGGGGCCTCTGACTTGAGGGTACAGTAATGGAATGTAGAGCCTTTCATCATTTTGTCATATCTAAGTCCTTAGTGACACAAAGTCATTACAATTTGGTACCTTATATAAAATAAGCTGGTGGTTTCCATCTAGTGGAAAGTTGTCCATGTCTCCCCAAAAACAAACCATTGTAACTGGTGCTAACTTGAAACTACATTGATCGTCTGAGGCTATGTCTACCTTTGGAGCTAAGGGTATGATTCCCAGCTTGAGTACACATACTTGTGCTCACTCTCATTGAGCTAGCACACTAAAAATAGTGTAACTGTGATAGCGCTGGCAGTGGTGAACAGCGACATTGACTAGCTGCCCCGAATATAAACCAACCTGGACCCTGTGGGTACATACTTACGACAGCTAGCTCATGCTGCCGCTTTCCACCTCCCGTGCTACTGCAGCTACCTCGATGAGAGCCAACATAAGGAAGTCTACTCAAATGTGAATTACACTCCCAGCTCTTGGTGTAAATGTAGTCCAAGAACTGAATAGATATGGTGACAGAATTACTTCTCACCCCATTGGGTCCCTACCTCTTTTCCTATTTCCTCTTAAATTCCTTGTCTGTACCTTTGTCATTTCTCATCTCCTTCTCTTTTCTGCCCTGCTCCTCATGTCACTCTAGGTGTATCCAAAATCACAATCCTTTTTCACCTACTGGTCTATGTCACTCCCCTCTTTAAACCTTTTCACTAGTTTCCCACCCCCCTTCATATCTAGGTAAGTCTTTCACCAATGAGAAGGCCCTGTTCCTCCAGAATAACCCTCCAAATGTGTGAATCTCAAGAATTTTGTAAGAAAACTTTAAGTTCTTTCCGAATGAGCAAACTCTGCCTCAGTGGAAGAATTTGGAGGAATATCTGCTGAGGAAGTCTTGCACACGTCATCCTCCTTCCATGCCCTTTTCCTGTGAGTTTTCTTGTGAGAGGGCACTAACAAACCTTCAGGATTCAGCCAACTAAAATAATTTTCTGATTGTTTCTTTGTCATTATAAATGTTTTTATTATGAGCCTTTTGCTTTTATTATAACTTTTTAAAATTACTGTATACTGTTCTTGGTACTGACTTGGCTTCTAGTATGTTCCCACTAGAATCAAGAAATAACTGCAAACCTCAGTTCCTTGCGGTACCTTTTCCCTAGTTTCTTCACACACTAAAACATCACCCACTCACTCACACTCATGAATATAAATAAGTAACACAATCCTGAGCTAATTAAGCTATTTCCCAAGCAGACTGGGAAGAAAACAATAGAGAAAGGTGCGATTATCTTGGTCTTTCTTTCTTTCTATACTTAATGTGCTCAGTTTCTGCAGTGATGGGGCCCATATACATATCTAAACAGACACACAGATGATAATTTATTTTTCCATTTCTAGTTGTTCCCCTATTTCAGGTTGTTTATTGCACTCTGTCTTCATAACAAAGCTCCATAGTGTAACCCTCCCTTTGTATCCTGAGTATATTCACATTTGAATTACAATTATAGCTGTTTCATCCTAACATCCTGTTTTTTCTCAAGGATCATGTTAGGATGAGTGTGAAGGTCATTGACTAATCCTGTTATTGTTTTTGTAGCTTTAGCAACTGAATTAATTTTCCAGTAGGACTTACTCTGAAATACTTCTCTCTACATAGGAGAACATAATGGAAGTTATTAGAAATCAAGAGTTTTTACTACTGCCGGCTGAGGAACTACATAAACTTCTTGCCAGTGATGATGTGAATGTTCCTGATGAAGAGACTATTTTCCATGCCTTAATGATGTGGGTTAAATATGACATGCCGAGGAGATGTAGTGACCTCAGTATGCTGCTTGCCTATATCAGATTACCACTGCTTCCACCACAGGTAATGCATTATTTTTTTGGTTTGTTTTATAAAGTGGCATACTAATTAGTTATTACAAAAATAGCAATTCATAACTGGTAAATGTTTTATTTCATTTTCTGATAGTTTAAAAACAAAAAACAGTTCAAAGCATGGAATTCAAATTTTACAGATAGTTTGCTGATAATTCCTTTGTGTTGATGACTATTCTCCATTCAGCTAGACTAGATTATCCTAAGAATGATTACTTACAATAACGGTGGGATTCACAAGGCGGATGTAGCTGCCGAAATCTAACATTTGGGAGCCACTGGCTTTCACAAAACCCCTGTTCAGGTGCTGACTAACCCTGTAGGCACCTATAGTCCCTTATAGTTTCCACAGTTAGTCTCCAAGGTGCCTACATTTCTCTTGCTAGCCACGTACACAACTGCCTAAGTTCTGACTTCACCCAGGAGGTTGGTGCTCGATTTACACTTATGCCTCAGCCCCAACACAGTGCACAAACTAGGCATTCCCCTACTTGCCTTGCCTTCGAGGCCTAATCTGATAGGCATGCTTTGAGCAAGCTTAAACTCAAACCGAAGATGACAATGGCAGTAATGCCTTTCTCCCTCCCCTAATAACCTATACCCCGTGGTTAGAGCACTCACTCAGCTTATGGGAGACCTGAATTCTGATCCCTCCTCTGTCTGTTATGGAGCAGGGACTTGTACTTGGGCTTCTCACCTCCCAGAAGAGTGCTCTATCCCCTGAGCTATGGGATATGCTGGGGCAGGTTTCTCTGTCTTGCCTGTTGGAGCTGTTCCACAGTGCATAAATACTTAATCCTATCCTAAGTGTTTATGTAGAATATTATCTCACCTGAAATTCAGACAGAAGTTGGTGAATGTCTGTATTAGTGGTGTAATTTACTGGTTTGGTCTCATTTCTTGGAGCCACCTGCCAAATATATGAAGTGAGCAAAGAAACTGCATATTTTAGTTATTTGTTGCCAAGTGGTTGCATTCTGAATATTTTAAACATGTGACTCGAGGATGTTTTGCTGTTTACTGGCAGCTTGGATCCTTAGCTGCAGCTAATGGTCATACCAGACATTATGTCTTATTAGAACATTCAACATTATTTTCATTTCATGCTATCTTTCTGGATGTATTTTATATATTTTTCCTACTAACAAGTTTTAATTAAGTTTTAATAGAATATAATACAGAGTATTACTGCCACAAAGCAGCCCTAGGGAATAGAGGAGGAGACACTCACAGTTTCTGGATAAAGTGTCTAGAGAGCTTTTGGAACACGTTGGGGGTAAACTATGTTGCTTGAAACTGTTATATGTACTATACCTTTAAATTTCTGATCATCTACAGAGATAAAAGCTTTTCTGTTCTCAGAGTTGCTCAGAGGGAAGACCTGTATTATGCTCTCCCATGGAGACTTGACTTTTGATGGTGGTTGTTGGTTTATTAAAATGTAAATGCATTTTTCAGACTGAATGTATGTTTTTCTCTCTGTGAATAATGTAATATCAAGGACTTTTTAAAATCCAGTATGTGTTGTATCTCATTTTTTCAAGACCGAAGTATAAATATGTAGCTGGGTGATTTTAGTAAATTAGGCATTAGGTTTTGTAGAAAGTAAAACAGGGTCAGTTGAACCTAATGAGTGTAAAATAAGAATATAGACAACTGTTTAAAACTACTTTTCTATTTACAACTGTTTGGTGTTTAAAGGGAAACTTTCATGTCAAATTTGCCTCCAAATTTAAGAGAAAAAATGAAAAAACTTTCATAAAAACCAATAGAAATGTATAAATTTCAATAGAATTGTATTTTTTTAAAATTCCTTAGTGTTTGCATAGCAATCTAGCCAGTGCAGCCTTATTTCGGTATATGAGAACACGGAAGTTAAACTGATTGGAAAAGGAGAGAAATTAAATAGTATATTTCAATTATCTGATCAGAGAAGAATACAAAAAAGAAACAATTAGTATAATTAGTGAAAAGTAAGTTAGATTTTTTTTTCCAAATTCTATTTTGAAATCTAATGTCACAATGATGGAATATTAAAGCAATTCAGTTTGTGAATTGAAAGATGTTTTGTCAGCCGTGCAAATTACCCCAGAAATCTAAAAGTGAATTTACAGATTATTATGGTTTGCACCTCATCACTAGAGCTGAGCAAAAATGTGAATTTCCATCCTGTGGAACATTTGTTCCCATCTCACATCAGGACAAAAAGTTTAAATATCAATGTTTTTCACAGAATGAAACATTCAGAATAATTTTGATTTGGAATTGTTGAAACTTTTTGTTTGAAGTCAATTTGACTTACATTGGCCTAAGGTGCTGTGATGCCTCAGAGGAATTCTAGTTTGGGTGCCTTATCCCCTCATTCTTCCTTAAGAGCCTGGCTACTTGGTCTCCCATAATGCACTACATGATTCAGTCAGAGAGGAGGCAGCACCTCATGGGAAATGTATTCCAGTCAAGGAGCATGGTCCATAGAAAAGAATTAGGGCATGAGGCACCTGAACTAGGACTCCCACTAGGCACTCTAGCACATAGTTAGATGCACTTTAATGTCAAACTGACTGGAAACAAAGTATTTTGGTTGAGTTCAACAAACTGAAATGTTTAGACTTGGGCCAAACCAACCTGAAATGGAAAATCAAAGAAGTTTGGCAATTCCCCCCCGCTGCCCCCCCGCCCTGCATAAATTGCACTTTTCATCAAAAAATCATTTTGACAGAATATTCCCAACTGGCTGTACTCATCACCAGTAATAAACAGTTTTAACTTACCATTGCTGTTGACAATACATTGGCCAAAAATGAATCCAGCTCACAGTCGCTAGTAAAATCAGCAAAGATATAATTTAGAATATATTTAACTCTCCTAATGTTTTGGGGTCTCTCTGACCCCAACCCACACTTAAATCTTAATAGAAATTTCCATGCCAAACCTGTTTCTATTAAGAACATAAGAATAGCCCTACTGGGTAAAACCAAAGGTCCATCTAGCTCAGTATACTGTCTTCCGATAGTGGCCAGTGCCAGGTGCCCCATAGGGAATGACCAGAACAGATAATCATCAAGTGATCCATCCCCTATTGCTCATTCCCAGCTTCTGGCAAACAGAGTCTAGGGACACCATTCCTGCCCATCCTGGCTAATAGCCATTGATGGACCTATCCTCCATGAATTTATCTAGTTCTTTTTTGAACCCAGTTATGGTCTTGGCCTTCACAACATCCTCTGGCAAGGAGTTCCACAGGTTGACTGTGTGTTGTGTGAAAAAATACTTCCTTTTATTTGTTTTAAACCTGCTGCCTATTAATTTCATTTGGTGACCCCTAGTTCTTGTGTTATGAGAAGTAGTAAACAACACTTCCTTATCTACTTTCTCTACACCAGTCATGATTTTATAGACCTCAATCATATCTCCTCTTAATCATCTCTTTTCCAAGCTGAAAAGTCCCAGTCTTATTAATTTCTCCTCATACGGAAGCCGTTCCATACCCCTAATAATTTTTGTTGCCCTTTTCGGAACTTTTTCCAATTCCAATATATCTTTTTTGAGATGGGGCGATCACATCTGCATACAGTATTCAAGATGTGGGCATACCATGGATTTATATAGTGACAACATGATATTTTCTGTCCTATTTTCTATCCCCTTCTTTAATTATTCCCAGCATTCTGTTTGCTTTTTGGACTGCTGCTGCACATTGAGTGGATGTTTTCAGAGAACTGTCCACAATGACTCCAAGATCTCTTTCTTGAGTGATAACAGCTAATTTAGACTCCATCGTTTTATATGTATAGTCGGGATTATGCTTTCCAATGTGCATTACTTTTCATTTATCAACATTAAATTTCCATTTTATTGCCCTGTCACCCAGTTTTGGGAGATCCTTTTGTTGCTCTTTGCAGTCTGCCTGGGTCTTAACTATCTTTCGTAATTTTGTATGATCTGCAAATTTTACCTCCTCACTGTTTACCCCCTTTTCCAGATCATTTATGAATATATTGGATAGGACTGGTCCCAGAACAGACCCTTGGAGGACACCACTATTTACCTCTCTCCATTTATACCTACCCTTTGTTTCCTATCTTTAACCAGTTACCAATCCATGAGAGCACCTTCCCTCTTATCCTGTGGCAGCTTACTTTGCGTAAGAGCCTTTGGTGATACAATAAGTATCTTCAAACTAGGATGACGTCAATCTTTCTGCATTAGTTTTATAATCCTACCTGTTCTGGATTTTTGGTAGCAAAAAAAGTTACTAAAAAGGTAATGGGGTTAATTTGACTAACGTTGCGGGATCAATGGAGAAAATGAAAGTACTACACTTCCAAGGTCTTTGAGGGTCTCTTGGACACCAAACATTTACAAAAATTTAAATAAAACATAACACGCAAACCTCTGCCTTTTCTTTCTTTACGTATTCTCCGACTATGACTCATTGTTTCATTGAACATACACATTGCATGTCTGAATGTGTATGTTGTTTGGATTTTGTTGAATTGCACTTGGCCTAATCTTTGAGTAAAAGAAGTATGTTCCTCAGGGCCCTGGGTTCAGATATGATGAAACCACTGGTGCAAGAAAGGAACACTTCAGGCTTGCCTCAGTCTACTAGGAAAGTAGTGTCTAGTGTGCTAGGTATTGATCCAGAGCCTAAGGAGGTTACATCTGTTCCAAAGTATGAGACAGAAAACACTAAAATGTGCAAAGTATAAAAGCTGGTATGTTCAAAATTTGTCACATTTTTGCTCTATTTGTTCACAGTGGTGATGCCATTTACCACCACATTGCTGTGTTTGTGCCTTTTTATATTTTTACTGTTGCTATCTATTTTCATTTCTAAACATGGGGTCAGTTAGACCCTGACAGCTTACATAGTGTGTAGCTTTTATATAAAAAAGTGTCAGTTAGACCCCAACACAAGTACTGAGTAGTGTGCTTCTCAATCTAGGAACGTTTTAACTAGTTCATAGTTTTATACTTCACTGGTTACAATAAAGTCAGTTTTTTTAATGCATCCCTTTTTCCAATTTTGACATACTTGAGGTCTCCAAGATTCCAATATGGAAATAGTTGGCTGATTTTTGGTCCAATATGAAGGTTAAGAAATATATCTAATAAGTAAGAGGGCTATTTAAAAATAGCTCCATATTCACACTTTGTGTTTTTTTAATAGCACAGGGGAGTATCATCCCCTACATGCACTGTTCCCAGATAGAAATAAGGAAACTGATTTCTCAGCAGTATGAAAAGGTGGGTGAGGTAACATCTTTTATTGGATCAGATTCCGTTGGTGAGAGAGACAAGCTTTCGAGCCACACAGAGCTCTTCTTTAGGTCTGAGAAAGGAGCTCCCAGCTTCACAGCAAAATGCAAGGTGGAACAGATTGTTTAGCCTAAGACATTAGCACATATTGTAAAGGACCATTCAAGGTGAATGGCCCATAAACTCCTCTGCAGTCATAGGACATAAAGGGTGCATGTGTGTTAATGGTTACAGATTGTTGTAATAAGCCATAAATCCAGTGTCTCAGTTCAGTTGATGATTTTTGGTGTCTAGCAGAGTAATGAATTTAAGCTCCCAGTCTTGTCTTTTGAAAGTGTTGTGCAGGTTTCCTTTGAGGATGAGGACTGATAGGTCAGATAAAAAGCTCTGTGTGACTCAAAAGCTTGTCTTTCACCAACAAAAGTTGATCCAATAAAATATATTACCTCACCCACCTTGTCTCCCTAGTATCCTGGGACTAACACAGCCACAATTACACTGCATATCTCAGGAGTCTGGTGTTCTATTTAGGGACAAAAACAACAAGGAGTCTGGTGGCACCTTAAAGACTAACGGATTTATTTGGGCATAAGCTTTCGTGGGTAAAAACCTCACTTCTTCAGATGCATAGAATGAAAGTTACAGATGCACCAGTAAGTGAACACTTCAATCTCCCTGGTCATTCTATTACAGATTTAAAAGTCACTATCATTGAACAAAAAAGCTTCAGAAACAGACTTCAAAGAGAAACAGCAGAACTAAAATTCATTTGCAAATTTAACACCATTAATCTGGGCTTGAATAGGGACTGGGAGTGGCTGGCTCATTACAGAAGCAGCTTTTCCTCTCCTGGAATTGACACCTCCTCATCTATTATTGGGAGTGGACTACATCCACCCTGATTGAATTGGCCCTGTCAACACTGCTTCTCCACTTGCGAAGTAACTCCCCGCTCTCCATGTGTCAGTATATAATGCCTGCATCTGTAACTTTCATTCTATGCATCTGAAGAAGTGAGGTTTTTATCCACGAAAGCTTATGCCCAAATAAATCTGTTAGTCTTTAAGGTGCCACCAGACTCCTTGTTGTTTTTGTAGATACAGACTAACATGGCTACCCCCTGATACTTGACACTATTTAGGGACAGTGTTGCTTGGAGGTCAAACAGAGATGACCCTGCACAGAGAGTGCCTCAGGTGAGTGAGAGAAATGGGGGAATGATGCAGCAGAGGCAGCAGTTCCTATTTCTAAACCAGTCGGCCCCAAACTGTGGGGAGCCCCCTCCAGGAGAGAGCGGAGGAACATTCAGGGGGCGCGTGGCAGGGCCTGAGCCAACCCCCACAGGGGAGCGAGAAGGGAGCACCACCCAGCCCCGCTCTGCCCCAGCCCAGCTCCGGCCCAAGCCACAGCTCCACTCCACGCCCAGCTAGGGTTGCCAATGCTCCAGGATTGTCCTGGAGTCTCCGGCAATTAAAGATTAATTTTTAATTAAAGATAATGTCATGTGATGAAACCTCCAGGAATATGTCCAACTGAAATTGGTAACCCTACTGTCAGCCACAGCTTTGGCCCCAGCCACAGTTCCTGCCCCAGCCACAGCTTCACTCCATCCTCTGCTCCTCCCCAAGCCCAGCTCTGCCCTCATTCCCGCTCCGCCCCCAGGCCAGCTCTACCTCTAGCCCCAGCTCCTCCCCCATCCCCAGTTCTTGCCCCAGCTCCACCTTCAGCCCAAGCTCCTCTGCGGAGCCAACTGTACTGTAATGGAGGGGTGGCCTGGTTAGATTCCATTACTGGTAAGGGCGGGTCTGACAGGAAAAGTTTGGGCACCACTGTTCTAAACTGTAAACACATGTCCTCCTTCCAGGAACACCCCTTGGCCTCAGGGCAGCCTGGCAGGTGGCCCCTCACCTCATTTTCCCTCTTGGATCCCCAGTAACTCCATTCAAGTTTGTCCTCTAGTCCGCCAACACAATATTTTAACAAAACATAGTTCAAGAAGTCTATAGCATAAGTCCCAAAACATAGTCCATACCATCCCCAGTGCATGTAGTCCTTAAAACCTGGCTTTGTTCTCGCCATGCCCCTCTCTCTTCTGCCACACTGGCATCCCCCTGCCAGGACAGCCATTCCAGCCCTTCTTTCTGGGAACCCACAATGCTCTTCCCAGCAGGAACTCCCACAGCATCTGTGGTGGAAACTTCTTGCCAGGGAAACATCCCTCACTCCCCTGGGCCCTCTCACTGTTCCTCGGGGTCCAACTCTCCAGCAAGCCTCTCTGCTGTCCCTCCCCCACTTCCTTCAGCCATCTGTGACCCTTGGCTCCAGCTCTCCTCCTTAGAGCCAGTAGGCATCTCCGTCTACTGCTCCTCCTAACTTCAGCCTTCTGGGTCTCTGGCTTGGACACCATCCAACAAATCCCACTTGCTGCTTTCCTGCATTCAAGCATCTACCAGGAACAAGCTTCTGTGTCTGGCAGGTCTCATCTCGTGCCCTTCTCCTGACTGACTCTGTCTGCTGTGACTCCTGATTGACTTCTTATAGCCCCCAAGTGCTGTTCCTCCCCCATAATTGACCCAACTGGGAGCACCAGGACTGGAACAGGAGAGCTAAGCCCAATTTCATGGAATGGGTCAGCTACCCTTTTACATGCATCCTCTGTCCCTGGATAGGCAGAGATTTCTTCTTTCAGCCCAAGGAGATAGAAGGGATAACACAAGTGTAAAGGGACGCACCCACACTCTGGTGGAGAGGAGACTAAGGAGCTCTTCTGGGCCTGTTCGGCACTAATGAGGTGCGCCTGCAAGGCTTATTCTGCCTTGAGCGGGAGGAGCTTAAAAATGGAAACCTGCCACAGGAAGGGGAGGTGAACAGAAAGAGGGTTGCTCCACCTCAGAGTCTGCTGACAACAGAGACCGGTCAGCTGAGAAGGAGGCAGTCACAGGCCACACTGCTCCCAAAGCTATACAGAGTATGCCCCAAGCAGTATGCCCCAAGAGGAGGGGCTGGATGTAGTCTCCAAGACTTTGATAGACCAAGTCATAGAGCTGAATCGAGAAAAAGTGCCTGAGAGACAGGCCACCATTGCCTTCCTGTGTTTTCACTCAGCTTCCCCTCTCTCATCAGGGAAAGAGAGGGGAGAGGACCTTTCTTTTGCCTGTTTGTTTCACTCAGAGAACACCTCATGTGCTACAAACTGACGGGGAGGGGAAAAAACAGTATAAATGAGGGATAATCAGGTCTGGAGTGGGTAATGGGAGCCTCTGCCCCCCACAAAATGGTGGAGAATGTGGGCATAATTATGCCTGATGCAAGGGGATAAAAAGCCTTACAGAGGATTGAACTCAACTGCTCCATGCAAGATGGAACCGGAGTAGTGCTATAAGTGGTTAGTGGAGATGCAGCAGCAGCAAGTTGCTCAGCAACTGGAGTTCCAACAGCAATTGTTGCAATGGTGAACTACCAAGTAGCAAGACCAGATCACACAACAACAACAGCTGCTGAGAGAACTGATGTCCCAGCAACAGGAGTTGCAAAAGGAAATGCTATAGCATATGGTACCAGCCCTACTCCCCCAGGGAGTACCTGCAGATTGTGCTTCCGCTGTGAAGCTAACTAAGATGGGTCTGGACAATGACCCTGAAGCCTTTTCAGTTACGTTTAAGAGGGTGGCACTAGCAGCCTGGTGGCCCCTAGAACAATCGCCTTTGATTCTGGCCTCATACTTGGCGGGTCTGGCACAGGTGGCCTATCGTAATCTGGATTTGGAGAAGGCCAAAGATTACAAGCAAGTGCACTCTGTCATTTTGGACTATTTGGATATTTCCGAAGAGACCCACCATCAGTGGTTTAGATCTGAGAACTACCCCATGAGGACAAAACCTTGAATGGTAGTGCAATGGTTAAGACAATGCTGTTGGAAGTGTTTCCACCCAGAGGAAAGATCAGGGGTTCAAGCGATCAAGGCCATTGTGACAGAACAATTTATAAAGCTGTTACCCATGAAAAGCAGGGAGTTGGTACTACAACATCACCCGAGGGCATTATGTAAGTGGTTAGGCTAATGGAGGACTTTGTAGAAGCTGAAGGATCACTAGAGGCAGAATCACTCAAGACATTGGCAGGGCAGGGGATGGGATGGTGATGGACCTGGAAGGGTGAGCCAGAGTCAGTAACAATATCTGTGAGGTTCCTGATCTTGAGGGGGTCCTCCCAGATGGTCTGACCTCCCCTCAGATCAAGCGCTGTCCAAGGGGGGAAAGGGTGCAAATATAACCCTGCCAGTGGGACTGCAGTACACCCCAAGAGGAGGGCTGGATTTTGGCCCCACTAAGGGCCAAACTGCTAGACCAAGTTCAAAGAGCTGAATCCAGAAAGATTGCCTGAGAGACAGGCCACCTTTGCCTTTCTTTGTTTTCACCAAGATTCCCCTCTCTCATCAGGGAAAGGGGGGTGGGGGTGGACTTTTTTTTGCCTGTTTATTTGACTCAGAAAACCCTCATGTGCTACAAACTGGGAGGAAAGAGTATAAACGATGGACCGTGGAGTCTGGTGGAGATTGAGGAGCTCCTGACTCCACAATGGGCCATAAGCAAAGACAAGTCTTTTTCTTTTTCTGTTGTTTTGTTTCTCTCTTTTTTTAAAAAAAAATGTTACTTTAAACCTGATAGTGTGACTTTGGATATTATTCTCAAACATTTTGAAACATTTTGAAGTTGGGATTTTTTAATCAAAATCTAAAAACAGCCCTTCCACCCTTAAGTATTAATACTAGGTTTTTAATTATCTGTATGACATGAATAAGTAGTGATTTTGTTTCACTGATAATAATACTACCTATATATTAGAGCTCTTATATCATACTTTTTCATCAATAGATCTCAAAGCACTTTACAAAGGGGGTCAGTATCAGTAGTTCATCTAGGAAATGTGGGAAGGAGGATTAAGTGAGAAATATTTTCAATCTTGCAATACAGTAGCAGTTCACTACATGACCAGACACTGATACTGAAAGGTCTGTAATCAGCAGAAAAAATATAGCCACAACTAAAGGAAAAAGAAAGCAGAATATAAATATTAAAAGAACAATCATAAACCACAATACCAAGATTTATACACTGTTACATAGTGAGTTATTTTATGTTATTTTTTACTTTCCAACATAAAATTTGTGATAAAGGGAACACTATCAAGGATGACATATTTCCAGGTTCATCTGTCATAAATGTAGACTGTTCATTTTTTAAATCTCTCTGCACAATGCAGACAAATCTATTAGTGCATAATACTTTGTACTTTTATAGCAGTTCATCTTCCAAGCACTTTGCAAACATTAACCAGATCTCATTGTTACCTGTCCCGGGAACCAGCCAAGAAATAACCACAAACAATGGTTGAACTAGGGCAGCACTGAAGGTTGATTTATTGGCATCCCTTACTTGAGCAGTTATACTCATACACACAACACATTCATGCTGGCAGGCTGCAGGTGTGGATGTTGGTTTTGATTTCGCAGGTGGCTGAGGCTGGCCAGGCGATAGCTGCCCGGAGATCAGCTGCGAGGCGATGAGAGTCACCGAAGTCCCTTCGGATCTGTGGGAGGGCTCTACTACCTCCGGTCTGGTCCCGAGTTTAGTGTACTGTTACGTTTCCTTCTTGGTACCCCCATCCTGGCCTCCCATCTCGAGATTTATGCCTTCACCAAGATAATACCAGGGTTCCATAAAAGGCAATATTTGCCTCTTTGTTTTGCCATTGGCTGTCACTCCCACTATCCTCATTTCTTACATTAATTGATTACATATTCATAAGCATGAATACAATTGGTAATATAGAGCAATGCAGCTTTAAGCAAGCATCTAACATCTTTGGGGAGCTTCCGCTGCTTGTGGCTTTGTAACAGCATAACAGGAAACTGTGCAGTCTGCACTCAAACGAGCAAATGGGGAGGGGGAGAGCATCCGGCTACATTCCCCCTCTCCCCCTTGATCAATGGATCACAATAAGGATTGTCAGACAGCAGTCCCCCAAAACAGCTGGTGGAGCTTGATGTCTCGCTGAACCAACATATATAACAACATAAGGTATAACAACAGGTATAACAACATAAGTATAAAAATACAGTGAAAATTATACTAAGAATAATTAATAAGATGAAAATGGAGTGCATTAAGAAAACAACAAACCAGCAACCACTTTGTCTGTTCTCCAGTCAGCACACTTAAAATTCACTTAAAATCACTACCAGTATCTCAAAGCAACCAGCCGTGCTCAGATCCTGTTAGACTACGCCACTGTGTGGGTTCGGTCACAGAGACCCTCTTGGGACTGTCACCTGATGTGCTGAAATTACCTCTGAGCCCTTTTTCCCTGCCAGCTTAGAACTCCAGAACCCTGCCTAGTTGAGCCAGACATGCTAGCCTGCTGCAACACAGATCCAGGATCCAATTCATGCCCCCCCAAAGCTGCAGACTTAACTGAAAACAGGTCAGCAGGTTACCTGCCTCCAGGACCCAGACACCCAGTTCCCAATGGGATCCAAACCCCAAATAAATCTGTTTTACTCTGCATAAAGCTTATACAGGGTAAACTCATAAATTGTCCACCCTCCACAACACTGAAAGAGAGATATGCACAGCTGCTTGCTCCCCTAGGTATTAATCACTTTCTCTGGATATACCGGTAAACAAAAGTGATTTTACCAAGTATAAAAAGTAGGATTCAAGTGGCCTCAAGTAACAACAGACAGAACAAAGCAAGCCACCAAGCAAAACAAAGCCAACACACGAATTTAGGTGGTCATCGCGGACTGGGCCACTAGCTGGGCCCATTGGGCCAAGTTGGAACTCTTGTTTAAGAGCGCGGTCCAAATAGACCAATTCTGGGAGGCGGGAAAGGGCAGGCCAGCTGTGGGAGCCAAAACATTGATGCTTTGGGGTGGGGACGGCACCCATGTGCTATGATAGGTGCCATTGACTAGAACACCAGATACATTGACAGTTAAAGGTAAAATTATATTCTTTGTCAGAGGGCAACCAGTAGCAAGAAACATTTTTGCGTGACATTGTTACACACATACATGACAGATACCCTATTTTGCAATGGTAGGAAAACATAGAGACCCTCCTTCTTGGGGCTCAGCTTGGAGAAGCAGGCATCCTGGAGCACCAAGCCAAGTAGGCAGACCCAAAAGCTCAATGTAACCTGTGAGCAGTGAACAGAGGGGGTGAAGTGTCCCAAAGTCAGAGTCCAGTGGGATTGAGTTCTAAGGGGAAGCCATAACTGGTCCGTCGCCGGCCAAGGGGTTTCGACTAGCCGGCAAGGGATAGTAGCTGGCTTAGTACCATCCTGAATTTGTAAGCGGAGCAAACTGCGCCTTGGCCCTGTTAAGGTCCATGAGGGGCTGTGGCTGAAATCCATGTCCAGATTGGGGTCCTGCCAGACCCAAAGGGGAATAGCACCACTGCTCATTTGGGACACTTGACCCTCCCACCAAATCTGTGTTGGATCACCATGCAGAATTGATCCCAGGAGCGGCAAGTCCATGTGGACACCACCGCTTGCAGGATTTCTGGGGTGAGCAGTGAGCCATCCAGCATGTGACCTACATAAAGGAGACAGAAAAGCGATATTTTAGTTCTCCCTTCCCTTCCCCCCTTTCTTACTAGAATCCGTTTATGGGGTGTCAGGTCCCCCCACCAAATACTTAAAGAGGGTAACAGGTGCCTTTAGATTCCTGTTTTCTTCCTGCAATTCCTGGGATCTAGCATGACTATCTTCCAGTTTCAGTGTGGATATGGCAGCAGAGGCTGCAGTCGCCGAGGCTGTCTGAGCCTAGCTTTCCATAGGTCTTGCTCCCTCCAAGCCTCCGTTAAGTCCTGGCAGAGCACCTCCAATTCTCTGGTGCGCTCCACTTTAGCGGCTTGCCAAGCCCAACATGTTTGCCACAGAAGCCACACTCCCACAGTGGTCTGCCCCCTTTTATCAGGTTTGTATAATGCTAAATACTCCTCATAATTATTTTCCAAGTCTGGAATTGTGTCCCCTCCCAAGATCACCCCAGGACTCCAGGGATCTGTGCCTAAATTCTGCAGCCATGCCAAAAAGGGCGAGGGGTGACTGACCTCACCCCACTCACGTTTTTCCATCTAATTCCTTCTCACTCTTGTCCTTTCCAAACATCGGCATGCCTTTTCCCCTCCCACAGAGACTACCCGGGATACATCGACCAACCCACTATGGTACTCGGGGGACGGAGGAGGGAGCCGATACTATCTGGGACTGCCCACCTGTGTGATAGTCAGTCCAACACCAAGGCGGTTCATCAAATGCAGCTTGAGTTCAATTTAACCCTTTACTGCCTGCGTTCTCCACCATTTAATGGTACCCGTTCTTGGAACCAGCCAAGAAATAAATACAGACAAAAGTCAAACTATAGCAGCACTGAGGGTTTATTTATTGGCATCCCTTACTTGTGCAATTATACTCACACACACAACACATTCATGCTGGCAGGCTGCAGGCACGGGCATTGATTGCTTTCAATTTCACAGGAGACTGAGCCTGGCCAGGTGACAGCTGTCCGGAGATCGGCCACGAGACGACGAGAGTCCCCAAAGTCCCTTCGGATTCATGGGAGGGCTATATTGCTTCCAGTCCAGTCCTGAGTTTAGCGTGCTGTTACATTTCCTTGTTGGTACCCCCGTCCTGGCCGCCCGTCTCGAGATTTATACCTTCACCATGGTTTCATAAAAGGCAATATTTGCCTCTTCGTTTTGCCATCGGCTGTCACTGACACTATCTCACTCATTTCTTACATTAATTAATTACATAGTCATAAGCATGAATTCAATTGGTAATATAGAGCAATGCAGCTTTAAGCAAGCATCTAACATTATTAGGGAGCTTCCGCTGCTTGTGGCTTTGTAACAGCATAACAGGAAACTGTGCAGACTGCACTTGAAAGGGCAAATGGGGGGCAAAAGGGGGGATGTCCGGCTACACTCATAACAACCTCACACGGCATGTATTATCATTGATACTTTACAAATGGGGAGATGAGGCTGTCTGGTTAACGGGCCTGATCCTGCTTCAATTGACAACAAGAACACCACTCCCTTTGACATTAGTAGCCATAAGATGTGGCACTAAGGAATTAATTCAGTGGATCTATTCATGTGAGTAAAGTGGAACATATGTTTGAGTGTTTACAGGGTCTGGTTCTATGTGATTTACTCAACGCTATTTGCGTTAGGATCATAAATGGATAGACAGCCAGGATCAGAAGACAATTCCTGGCTCTCAGTCTTGTGTGTAGATCAGATAATAGATTCATAGATTCCAAGGCCAGAAGGGACCACTGTGATCATCTAATTTGATCTCTAACACAGGCCATAGAACTTCCCAAAAATAATTCCTAGAGCAGATCTCTCAGGAAAAAAAAACTATCTTGATTTAAAAATTGTCAGTGATGGAGAATCCTTCCTGGCCTTTGGTAAATTGTTCCAGTGGTTAATTACTCTTACTGTTAAAATGTATGCCTTATTTCCAGTCTGAATTTGTCTAGCTTCAGCTTCCAGCAGTGGACCACCAGTATTCCTGGCTGGGATGATTTAGTTGGGAATTGGTCCTGCTTTGAGCAGGGGGTTGGACTAGATGACCTCCTGAGGTCCCTTCCAACCCTGATATTCTGTGATTCTATGATTCTATTATCATGTTATACCTTTCTCTGCTAGACTGAAGAGCACATTATTACATATTAGTTCCCCATGCAAATACTTAAAGACTGTAGTCAAGTCACCCCTTAACCTTCTCTTTGTTAAACTAAATATATTGAGCTCTTTAAGTCTATCAATATAAGGCCTGTTTTCTAATCCTTTAGTCATTCTTATGTTTTTTTCTCTGAACTCTCTCCAATTTCTCAACATCCTATTTGAGTTGTGGACACATAACTGGGCACAGTATTCCAGCAATGGACACACCAGTTCCAAATATAGAAGTAAAAAACCTCTCTGCTCCTATTTGAGATCCCTGTTGATGCATTAAAAGATTGTGTGAGCCTTTTATGGCCACAGCTTTGAACTGGGAGCTTATGTTTGCCACGGCCCCCATTTTGTTTTTTCAGTCACCACTTCTCAGGATAGAATTGTCCATCCTGTAAGTATGCCTACATTTTTTGTTCCTAGATTTATACATTTACATTGAGCAATATTAAAATGCATATTGTTTGTATCCACGTTACCAAGTGATCTGGATCTCTCTAAATCAGTGGCCCGTTCTTTTCATTATTTACTACTCTCCCAATTTTTATGTCATCTGCAAACATTTTTGATGATTTTATGTTTTCTTCTATGTCATTGATAAAAATGTTAAATAGCATAGGACCAAGAGGCGATCCGTGTGGAACCTCGCTGGAAACACACCCACTCGGGTACTATTGTCTTTTACAATTACATTTTGAGACCTATTAGATAGCCAGTTTCTAAATCTATTTAATATGTGCCATGTTCATTTTATATTGTTCTAGCTTCTTAATCAAAATGTTGTGTGCTACCAAGTCAAGCGTTTTGCAGAAGTCTAAGTATATTACATAAACAGCATTACATTTATCAACTAAACTAGTAATATCATCAAAAGATATCAAGTTAGTTTGACAGGATTTCCATAAATCCATGTTAATTTGCATTAATTACATTAACCTCCTTTATTTCTTTATTAATCAGATCCTGTATTAGCATGGATTGATGTCAGACAGACAGGCCTGTAATTACCTGGGTCATCCCTTTTTAAATATTGGCACATTAGCTTTCTTCCAGTCTTTTGGAACTTCCCCAGTACTCCAGAATTTATTGAAAATCAACATTAACTGTCCAGTGAGATCCTCAGCCAGCTCTTTAAAAACTGTTGGATGCAAGTTATCTGGACCTTCTGATTTAAAAATGCCTAACTTTCATAGCTTCTGTTTAACATTCTCCAAAGATACTAGTAGAATGGAAAGAGTGCCATCATCACTATATGATGAGACTGTATCATCTGTTTTCTCCCCAGATACAGAACAAAAATATGTATTGAACTGTTCTACCATCTAAATTTAGAGCCAGAATTTCAAAATAGGTTAGCACCCAGCAGCTCCTGTTTGCAATTTTGAATTCTAGCTTCTGAAAATCTGGCTTTTAATCTGTCTCTATTCATTTAGAACCCATCCCTATGAAATGTAAGCATTCAAGGCCATGGGATGGACTTACTATGATAACCCTCATCTATCCAAGTTTCTACCATTTTTTCCATTTGAACTTTGTAGGCCAAGTAAGCATTAGGTACATATTCAAAGCACAATTACTTTAAAACTCCTGTCCTGATTTTACCAGACTTCCCACAAAACCTCTACTTTGGATTGAGATGCAGCTCTAAAATTTCCAGATAACAGGTTTCTTTTTGTATGTAGTGTTGTTGTAGCTATGTTGGCCCCAGGATATTAGAGAGAGACAAGGTGAGTGAGGAAGTATTGTTTATTGGGCTAACATCAGTTGGTGAGGGAGACAAGCTTTCGACTTACATCGAGCTGAGGAAGAATTTGGCTCTTTCATCAACAGAAGTTTGTCCAACAAAAGATATTACCTCACCCACCAGGTTTCTTTTGTGGTTGTTATGAGACAGTATCTATCAACTGAGCTTATAATAGGAAGGACCATAACTACTGATTCATAATTTTCTTGCAAGGAGTCTCAAGAAGTATTATTTTAAATTTATATTTTGCTAATTTTCCATATTTAAGATCACATCATCTAATCAAAAACCTATTCTTGCAGTATGAACCACTACTTTGAAGTTGTAGATGTTTATTGGTATCTTTAAGTGGTGCATACTATAAATATTTGTCTAATGCTAAGGCCAGGTCTACACGTTTAGCGCTGCAGCGGGACAGCTATACCGATAGTCGCGTCTGGTGAAGACGCTGTATGCCGACGAGAGAGACCTCTCCCGTCAGAATAAAAAAACCACCCCTCTGAGCAGCATAAGCTGTGTTGGTGGGAGAAGCTCTCCAACCAACATAGTGCTGTGCACACTATTGCTTATGTCGGTGTAACTTATGTCAGTCAGGGGCGAGGAATATTCACACCTCTGAGCGAAATAAGTTTTGCTGACATAGGTGGTAATATACACATAGCCTAATGAATTCCTTTAAGAAGTACATAGGAATTACTTCCAAATGAAAGTTACGATAAAAATAAACATACAAAAGATTATATATAAGGGGTTGAGGCTGGAGGAGAATGATACTTTATTTTTATTACCAAGGAGCTGAAAATTTACCTGCTGAGATTTTAATATACAATGGTATCAGTCAAATAAAGCACCATATCATTTTAATGCCACTGAAAAGCCCTCTGGGGAGGAGCAAGGTCAACATTAAGGGCTAATCAGAGAACTTTGAGGGAGTAGATTCAGATTCCTTTCTTTCAAATCATCTCTTTAAAAAGCAAAACATAAACCCTCCAGGTTATTCCCAAATTGAAAAGATTGTACTGAGATCCTTTTAAAATGAAGGTTTAAGTTTGTAGCTTGTGTTTTCAGATACTTCATTTCAATTTCAAGGTGCAGTAATAATCTTGGAAATATAGTCACTCTCTGTGTAATAGGATATCAAACAATATTCAGAATTCAACTGAAAGATTTTTTAGGACAAACCAATCAAGTATTAACATATAAAAGGAAAATTTCATGAAGCTGAAAATGAAATGACACACCCATATGTGTTGCCATGGGAGCTTTAGTATGATTTTTTTCTCACTGTGATTTGTGTGAAGGCCCTACTAAACCCACTGGGATTTTCCTTATTCAAATAATTATAAAAGGATTGGGTGCTTGACCAACATAATAAAAATATGTTCTATTAAAATACAAAAGTCACAGAGTATATGTATAAAACACTTCCTTATCATACATTTTCTGAATACTCAATGTTCTCTGTGCTCTATAAAGCACATATTCCTTGATTTCACAGAAAACTATTCAGGGAGCATTGAAGTTGGATGGATGCCTGTAAGCATGTCTATTCCAAAGGATTAAGCTGGATATTAAATTAGTTTCATTTTACACCTAAATTCTTGCCCAGCATCCAATACTGAAGTTTAGTGTATTTGTGTGTTAGACAAAAATTAACCTACCATTTTTTCAGGTGCTCATTAATTTCACAAAGAAATATATTTGTGGTTAAAAGATTCCAGGATTGGTCTCTATGCAGAGACTGATCTATTTTTGATGTGAAAAGTCTGAATAAAATCAATTCTGCTATTTCTATTTCTTAGTACATTTAAACAAACAAAAACAAAACAAAAATCCTCAAAGACTTTTGAATACATATCCCTAAAATGGTTGAGCTCATTTTGTTCAAACCTGTCTTGTTTTGCACATCTAATAGAGAGAAAAGGAATAAGCCAAGATTGAAGAAAATTGGTTTATTATTTTTTAAGGTTAATCATATTTGAGGAAATTCCATGTGTTTGTGATAGAATTTGCTATTAGTCTTTTTTGATTGACATAGTAAGTTAGTGTCTTAGAACCCCAGGAACCATGTGATGCCCTTCAGCTTTAGATTAATCTAAACTCTGAGTTGACCCAATATTTGAGCTGATCCAAACACTGAGTCTGCAGCATTCTGGATCCTTGATATGAAGTGAGGATGTATCCCATTCCTGTTGAGGTGAACCATTAGTTTGTTTTGTGCTCCTTAAGAAACTGGGGATCCAGTTACTAATTATACTGGATGACAAAGAGTTTGATTTTCATCTACTGAATCATTCTACCTATTGGAGTATTATTACAATATGTTATAAATAAGCATTGAAGACTGGCATCTAGACATCCTGTCCCCTCACAGAACACAATGGTTTACAGATAGCCTATGTCTGATGAAGCAATAAATGTGATATATAAAGCAATGGTGTTGAAAATTTCTCTTTTACAGCCTGAGCCCAACCCCATTGCAGTTAATGAAAAGCCTTTCATTGACTTCACTGGGTGTTGGCTCAGGCTCCAGTTGAACAGCAGTGAGGCTACCTACATGAATTAAGGTTTTGGGTCCAAATTTTTAAATGTATTTAGGTGCCTAAAGATGCAGATAAGTACTTTGAAAAAAACCAATAGTTACCTAGGAACCCAGTGGGAATTAGGCATCTGGGCACGTTGGAAAATCCCTAGACATCCATCTTCTTCTTTAGCACCTAAATGCCTTTAAAATCTGGCCTCTGGTGCTATTTAAGTTCTATGAACATAACATATTGGCCTCATATATTTATTTATTGGCATTGACAATATGTTTGATGCTCTACAAAAGAAAAAAACTTGCTTCTCAAAGGAGCTTACAATCGGATGAACCTTGGTGTGATGATTTAGACACTTAGCTTTAATAGATAATTCATCCATTAGTAATCATCTCTCCAAAAGACATGAAAAGTTACTTGGATGTTTAAAAACTAAAGACAGCTCCAGTGTACTCAGGAAATTGCTGTGGGCTCTGAATAAAGTTTCTCAAGTTTGCATGTATTTGTGAGATGAAGGCATTGTGGGGGAATCAGGATGTAGCACAATGCACAACTTAGTGATTCTGAGGTCATCCCTAGTATATAAAAAATAAAATTGTGCTCCCTCATCCCAGTTGGTCAGGCATACTCTCTTTAATACACACATACATTTAAAATAAATTGTTCTCCAAATAATACAGTTCAGGAAAGGGCAACATCAGCAACTAGAGTAACTTTTAAGAAACCAAAGTAATTTAAGATACATTTTTAACTATGTGATTAGTAGTAAGCGAATGTCTAATAAATTATTCACTTGCAGAAATACTCAAGTTAAAAATTAATTTTTTCCCACTAGCCAGCTGTGCACATGCTGAATATTTTTGTCTTACTTAAGATATCAGAGGCTGGTTGTGTGGGAACACTAGCTAGCAGAATGTACAGCAGGGACACTATTTCATTTCTTTCTGGAGCACTTTAAATAAGATCGTTTTGAAAGACTTGCAAACTACTCCCAGTAGAATAATACATAGTTTGAGAGTACAAAATATGGTATGTGATTTTAAGGATTTATATTAATTTGCTCTTTTCTGGGTGAGATGTAAAACCACTTTTCTGTCAGATGTCTTGTGGCACTTGTCTCAAGAGTAGAAGAGGTCTGTCTAACTTTCACCTGGGGCATTTATAATAGTCTCCTACCTACTGTAAATTCTACCTACAGTTTCAACGGGCAAAGTTAGAATTCTCATCCCCACTAACAAATAAATGTTATGAACCGATGCTCAGGCAGGACCCAATTCTTTTGGACCCACCTTTTAATATCACATTGGGTTTGGCTGAGAGTTTGAAATGCTGATGTGGTCACTGGGCCTTTGTTTAGCAAATGATTAGTTGACCTAGATAATGTTACTTGATATCACCCACTCCCTAACTTGCCCCATCTGGGTAACATTACATAGAAGGGGGAGTGAGACAAATCTGGCAGTATCTGGAATCCACAGATTTATTTGTCCTGAAAATACCCACTTTATTATTTATTGCAAGACTCCAATCACCATGGTATCTAGTGTGAGAGAGAAAGATTTTAGTTTACAGAGAGAGCCAACTGGTCTTCAGGTAACTTGGCTAATTTGCCTTAGGCCTCGTAATTTGAGACCATGTTGATATTTGAAAAAAATAAATTTGTTCGGTGTACTTTTTATGACTTTTATTCAAAAGAAAAAAGAAAGCATTTATTAAAAGTTGAATGAACATATTCTAAGGATAAACTATGAGAAATTTCAGTAAACTAATAGGGAATTAAATAGTACAATTATCACACACTCCCTCAATTCACACCTCAAAAGTAGTAGAGAACAAAGATAATGGGGAATGTCTCTACTCAATAAAACAAGAGAAAAAGAGTTTGAACTTCTTCTGCTTTCTGGTCTTGTGATCTTTGTCTCACATATTGCACTGTTTTAGCTACAGTTACTGGAACCATGTGATAGAATAGCTTGGGCAGGGTGTCTGATACTCGAATGGGGCTCTTGGTCAGTAGTAGACCAGTCATTCTGGAATAGCAGATAACTGAGGTTTGTATCTCTTCTGTCCAGGGATAGCCTGCCCAAGGGATCTCAGAAGGGTGCTTGCTTCTGATGAAGTTAGTGAGCTGAGAGAGCACACAGGCCTTCCACATGGTTTTCATTCTTACAGAGCCAACTCCCACTTACTCTGTCTTACAGCTCCACACTCATAGCTCTGGGGCTAATTAGGTGGTCCATACACTCTGGGTCAGTTAAATTAGGCACATTTTACCTTGAGGTCACTTTGCAAAGTCCCATCCATGATGGCTGTTGTCTGGAAAGACAACAATTGTAAGGGCATGTCTGGTCCCTCAGAATACAAAAACAGGAGTGTGGAATCCACTCCGAGGAAGGTACCACCAGCCTTCCATCTGGGGTAGACTAACATGGGGCCCACAGTTGGCATCAACATCCATTATAGGTTTAAGCAGTTTCTTCAAAGTAGCTAATGGCTGAATCATCAATATACAGTCTCTTGTTTATTCTCTGAGCATACTGGAAATAAATGTAATTCGCCCATAACAGCTGTCACTTTCTTGCAATGAACAAGAAAACTAGGGAACAAACTAGGGGGCCTCATCTAGATACGGGTTTATGATTTATACTCAGTAACTTTTTAATCTAAAAAGAGCTGCTTTTACAATTTATCCCTGGAAGGCATTATACAGGGATTGGTTTTCCCTCATACCATTCCAGAGTCTTTGCAGGTGGAGCCCGAGTTTTGAATGGAATCTAGTGCCAAACAGGGTCTCCAGTCCCTGCCTTCTCCCTTCTTCCCTTGAAGGGTGCATGCATGTGGAGTTTTCTGTACACTTTATGCCATGTAGATTTTCCTCTATGGGAGGAGCACATGATCCAGTACGTTTAGTTTTCCTACCCAATTTTGCATTACAACGTACCATTTACATTTCAGAGAACCTAAATGTACTAAAAGAAAAATCTCTGCTCCATGTATACGTAACAGTTCCCCATCTGAACATGGCATTATGAAAACGTGTTATAAGTTACAATTTTTTCCATTTTTCTTTGCTTCCAATATTTTTATCTTTAATATTTTTAAAGTGTTAGAATTATATTTGAGGTAGTAAGGACATTATTTGGAGAAAAGGTGTGCCTGTGAAGTGTCATATCTGTTCACCAACTTTCTTTACAGAAGTTATCTCAAAGTAGCAATATTTTTTTGCAAACTAAAGTTCATTTGAAAAAAGGTATAAATTACAAATAGGGTGACCAGACAGCAAATGTGAAAAATCGGGACAGGCGGTGGGGGGTAATAGGAGCCTATATAAGAAAAAGACCCCAAAATTGGGACTGTCCCTATAAAATTGGGACATCTGGTCACCCTACTTACAAATGTAGATCATAATGTGTTACTCATGTAAGCAACATTTACACTTCATTAGTTTAGTAATTACTAATACTTTTGTTTAGTCTCTTATTTTGATTAATTTACTTGCTTGAACAAAAAAATTCTATGGCTGTGTCTATGCTGCACAGTTAACCTGGGTGATTGGTACTTGAGTGTGGGCACCCAGCTTGGCCTAGCACCTCTCCATGCATTCCTACAGCAAAGTCAGACTGGTGTTATTGCATTTTCACTGTCTAAGGGGCATTTCCATTGATTCCTTATGCTCTAGGATTTTTTCTGTATCAGTTGTGGGAAATTTATTCTGTCCTTTGGTGGCAATTCTGGGAAGGGCATTGGAGCCCCATCGGAACTCAAGGAATTTAGTCTGAATTCTCACTGCAAACTGGGTGGATTCCAGCCTGAGTTAAGGTGCAATGTGGGTTCTAATCCACTTCACGCTACACCTTCAGCCAGATAAATTATTCCACCCTTAAATAACCTACACACCAGGGACAGAGGCTTTCTGAGTGGTCGGTATGGGGGTTAAGGATAAAACCTGGGTAAGAGCCTGAGTGAAGTGTGCAGTGTAGACATAGCCTAATAGCCTATGCTGAAAGCAATTCATATAAAATCAGCTCATTGCTTTGCCCCCCCCCAAAATCAGATTATAGCAAGAGACACTGAAACCTACTGTCGTAGTAGTCTTCCTATGCTTCTTTAGCTCGTCAGAGCCTCCGCCTGAGGACATGTTATAGTGAATGGACTGATATAGAACTTCACCTAAAGGCATCCTGTAACTGATAGGAGATTTACATACTGGAAAAAAGACACCCTCCCCCCTCCACACACACACAAATTGGGGCTGGGGGAATCTGACCTAGATATAGGATGGAGCCCTAAACTGAGTAAAATAGGTAGGATCTGATGTAAAACATTTAAACATTAAGGGCTGGGTTTTCAAAAAGGATTCAACCTACTCTTCTTTTGGGTACCTGCAACTTGGTGTGCCCGCATCTGCACACCACTTTGAAACACTGGCATCTGAGAGTGCAGTTGATGGAGTCAAAATGTGTGTAAGTAATAACATTTACAAGTGCAAACCTCTTTTGTTTCAAAAGACCCTGCACTGGGAACATTTTATTATTTAAAGCATATTACAGAGGACTCTTGAGAGCTACCTGAGGGGCACTTTCCCAAAAGGCTGTGTATACTTCCTCCACACTGCTTTCTGTTCTTGCCAGTTTGAGGATTGAGAAATTGACTTTGGGATCTGAACTTTTATCTCTTACATGGCATCATATTATGTTGATATTAATTTGAAGCCCAACAAGATCTGCAGTTTCACACCATATGGATGTTTCACTTTCAACTAGTGATGTTTGCTATGACCTGGGAAGCTTTGCTATTTGTAATTAGATCTAAAACAAGTGTTAAAGGAACTTAGCTATAAAACAGTTGCCAGAGGGTGCCAGTGTATGCAGATGGTGCACTATCAATTAAAGATTCAAGTAACACTGTTCTCTTGAATCAGTGTGAATTACTCGTGCATCTGGACAATAAATAAATTGGTCAAAATCATCAGTAGTACCATTATCAAAGATATGCCCAACAGTACTCATTAGCCCAGGGAAATTGACTGGTTGCCAAGAAGTGTGGACATATTTAGGAATTAAGTTAAACTGAAGTTTAAACAGTATGGTAAAGTACAACAGGGGACCAGTTGTACAAAATAATACTGAGGATTTTAATAGATGGGCTCATTAAATTATAATCTTTAGGGAAGTGTTAATGTTGTGGAAATGGTTTCAACACCACCATTTAATTACTTATCACAGATGCTACAAATGAATATTCTCAATCCCAATAGTTAGCTTATTCAGCTGGGGGAAAAAATCATTTTTTAAATTTTTTACAGAGTAAATGGAAAACCTCAACCAACGCTTTTTCTACTGTAATGGAGGGTTAACACCACCAAACTTTAGCTTCCGCCAGATTGGTATCTACCTCTAACCACTGTATTTTGGACCCAGGATGATAAACTGCTCCTCTTTTATTTCTTTCTTTTTCTTTTCTTTTTTTTTGAGTTAAGAACTTGTATAAATATGTGTGATATTTTTAACATGTGGCAAAAAGATTTGAAATGACACATCATTGAGATGCTACACATATTAAATATGTCATAAGGTTAATAAAACATCAAAACTAACTATGGGGAACAACTAGCCTACACAGAAGGTATCTTCCTTGTAAAGATAAGGGATAAAATGGTACACTGTATTCTGGTTTAAAAGACATATTCTTGAGACTGTTCTTTCTGATCAAGAAAATGTTTTGAGGTCCAACCTGGTTGTCGTCTTTAGGTGTTCCTGCAATATAATACTAATAAATAGTGATGATAATAACTTCATAATGCAGTGACTGAAATTACACTGTAGCTGAACTGCAATTACACTGTGGTTGTGCTGTTTGATAAGTAATTACCATTCATTCATATAACTGCAAAATAAACTTCATTATAAAATTGCTGCATATTACTGTGACTGTTCTCAGGATACCCAGGACTATGAATCCCCTTGTTACCTCCAGGCCTCAGGTATGAGGAAGACTTGCTTTTGCTTAACTGGATGTCAGCTTGCTGATGCTACCAACTTGTTAGCCTCTCAAACACTCTCCTCTGGGCTGTGTCAGCCCTTACTTTGCCTTGCAGGTTAGCAACCGCTGTATACCAGTCCCTGAGTCCCTTGGAAGCATTCCCCTCTAGTGTCCAGCCCCTCCCTGAACACGCACAGAAATATCAGGTCTGCTGTCCTCAAGGGATCATAGTATACACCAGTCGGTATGATTCAACTCAGGATCAGCTCCTTGTACAGTACCATAGTGCTAAAATATATTTATAGTGAAACCAACAATAAGTTTATTATCAAAGATTCGAGAGATAGTGAGTAAGGAAAATGGAAACAAAAGGCTTACATATAAAACAAAATTATAACACACTTTCTGGAGATTAAACTTAACTATTAGGTTAACCTTCTGTCTAATGAAGTTAATTTCACCCAAAGCCTTTTGGAGTATCTTCAACCAAAGCTGATGGTGATCCTGTTTTCACGAATGCAAATGCACTGCCCACTTACTTCCTAGGTGCAGGATGATGGGTATCTTCTTTATTCCCCAAATATAGTCCAGCAAACCTTTAAAGTATATCTCAAGCTTAGGTTCTCCTCCCCCACTGTGTGCACTTCCCTGTTGACTTCATATCTCTCTGCTGCACACTTAAATGTGTGTCCATTGGGTTAGCTTACAATGCTGAATTTACATGCCAACAAAGAAAGACAGGCGAATAAACATATTTTGTTCAACAGGAAACCTGTTTCTCCACCTCTTCTGTGATAAGGAATCTAAGAACACATTTTCAGTATACATATGCAACTCTTTATATAGTATCTGTACATATATTTCATTGAAGAACTTACATGACTTTCTTTGATGAACCAGAGTGTACATACCAGAATCAGGAAATTCTTGTAACCCACTTGCCAGTTCTCCTTGGGAGGTTCTTGGGTCACAATTATCTCTTCAATTCCAAATTGAATACATGGTTGTTGTTGGGTTTTTTTGGGGGGGGGGTGGAATTCAGGTACATTGTGTTTACTCTCCATCATGTACTTAATCAGTCAGTTAAGTAACTGTAATAGCAAATACAGACATCAGGAACATAACTACAATGTAATTACAGTTACCTTTCTGTATTATAAAGCATAAGCATGATACAGTTTGTCAAAGACACTGTTACAGTGTATTGCTCTTTGCTGCACTTAATTTTAGGGTGCACGGAGTTTATTTTCTTAAAGCATTTAAAGAAAGTATACATTTTCAGGAAATTGTGTGCATGCATGCATAATTGCTTTGAACCAATGTTGTGCATGATATAGATGCAACAGTATATTTGGTATGCTTTATATTCCAGTCTTGTTCACAAAACTTTTTTGCAAGAGTCCTGGAATAAAAGCTATGTTACTGAAATCTGACCCTGACATACAGTTAGATGCATTTTCTTTCTCTGTCAATGACTGTGATTACAGAAAATAATAGATGGGTAGATGCAAGAGTGCAGTAGATATATTTTGTATGGGACTGGCTAATCACAACAGAAGAACCAATTTGTTTCCATTATTCCTGTCCAGATTCTTGATTATTACTGAGATCTGATTGCTGTCTTTGCAACATAGTATCACATACAGCGCCAATTCATGAGAGTGTGACAACAGTCTGTTGCACAGGACAGGATATTCCAGGAGTGTGTAGCCAAATAGTTCTACAGCATTGAATGCTTTCATAAAAAGTAATAATAAAAAGAGCCTGGAAAATCTCTCTTTAAGGGCAATTAGGTTGCTTATTACACCCAGATAATAAATCTTACTGCAACCTAATTTTTGTAGAAATGATAACCCTCATATGAGGCCTCTAATGCCCCTTAAAGGCAAATGTTTTAAATTTCCTAACATTCCCTAAATCTGCTTGTCTCTTGCTTCCTTTCTCTAAAGTGCTCCCATCCTCTCCCTGAGAATATCAAAGTCTAAAGAGATTTATTGATGTTATTCTAGTTGATGAACTAGTCATCCAGCGATAGAATAGAAACAATATCATGTGACTTAAGTCACCAGCAACAGAAATATTGAATTCCATATGTTGAATACTTTCAGTGGTGGAGCAAAGTGCTTGGAAGTAATCCCCATACTAAAATAGGTTAGCTGAAATGCTTGATAAAATGTGAATAAGAAAGAAAGAATCACAATCACTTTATGGACATTCTGCTAGCTGAAAAAAAATACTAAATTAGTCAAATGATTCATCACTAATATTTTCCACAGCTTCACTTTTAACTGAGACCATATATGAAAACTATTACATTAAAAAATCCAAGCATAACAAGATAAACCAGATTTAAACTTTCTATTAAAATTCAATTTAAGCATGTGCGGCTTCTCATTATGATAGATTAAGATGGAGATTGGAGATGATTAGATTGGATTTAGCCCAATATATTACTTTGCTGGCAAAACTAAGAGGCCTTTATGGGTAAGGTTGGTGTTGGATAAAATGGATTTTGGAATGGAATTTGCACTTCAGCTGTATATATAATCAGTTTGTGAGTAATTATGTATTGTGAGATCTTTAAATTCAAGGATGGGCTCAAATAGACATGGCAATTCGGGAGAAAGACCAAAAAGAAAGAGCAAGAGAATGCTTTAGGGTTTTGATAACTTCAGATAAAATCTTGGAGGCTTTACACCACAGGTTATGTGTAAGGAATGGCAACAGAAAAAATCCAGTGATATGTCTTCTGCGAACAAAAATTGGAGGTAATCCCTATACAGTAAATATTCTGTTTCTGAAATGATGATACATTTGTTGTTGTTGACATTTTAAAAATAGACAAGTCTGAATATTTCAAACTGGCTTTGTTTTAAACATATTCTTACAAGGCAGAGGCTCTGATGATGAATAAAATAATAAAAAATAAATAAATAAAATTAATGGAGATATCCTATCTCCTAGAACTGGAAGGGACCTTGAAAGGTCATTGAGTCCAGCCCCCTGCCTTCATTAGCAGGACCAAGTACTGATTTTTGCCCCAAATCCCTAAGTGGCTACCTCAAGGATTGAACTCACAACCCTGGGTTTAGAAGGCCAGTGCTCAAACCACTGAGCTATCCCTCCCCCCGTTGAATGTACTATACATGCCTAAGACAGTATCCCATTGTGTGTGATGCTAAGGTCTAAGAGGCCTATCTAACTATCATCTCTGCTGCTTTCAGATCATACAGCATTCTTGATGCTCTTGCTTAAGCAATAAAATAGGGCTAAACAGTTGCAACATTTCATCCCAGGGCTGGGTACAGTTTAGTACTAGGTAGGATCCCTGTATACAGTTTAAATAGCAGTTTGAATTTCTAAAGAGCTTTGATGGCTTTTGGGATAACAGCTATTATATAAACATAAAATATTTGTATTATTTCTGGTCAGAAGCACATACTTAGCCAACTGTATAATTTGCTGTCCATTTTGCATGTAAGTGCTGCAAACTTACAGTTGTTGATGTAAATACTTCCACTGTCTTTCCTATTCTTTTGCAGTGATCATTACTTTGATGTATTTGAAAACCAAATTATATGGTGCATTTTCCTTAGCTAAGCAAAAAGTACAAGAAAATCTAATCATAACATAATCTGTTTAGAGCTAAGGAGGTGCTTATTTTGTTTAGAATCAATAAATGACATAAGGACCTGTTGTTATAAACTTGATAACTGAAATGTCTTTCTCATTTTTCCTGAGAATATAAAAAATCTATGTGATTAGTGGAAACCATGTAAGGCTATAATACAAGATGTTAAATGAATAAATCATGTTGTCAAGAGAGCCATAATTCTATCTTATTAAAATATGTTCCTTTCTGATATAAATGTTGTGGGGGGAAAATCACTTCTTAATTATATAAGAGGCAAAGTTAAAAGGAGATTGAAAAAGACAAGACACATTTTAGCTCCAAAATCCAAGTGCTTTTCTATTACTAACTTCATAATTATCTCTCTCTTACCATAAGCCAAGGGAAAGGATAAAGAAACAAATGAGTCCTGTAACTTACAGAAAGAGAGGTGTGTTGGCTCTGTGTCATGCTTCCATTCATTCTTTCAAGCTCAGAGGCTCCTGCATACAAACACTGTAAGGAGATGATCTGCAGGTCTGAGGGTGGTATTAGAGCTGAAAAAACCACAAAAAGTGGGAGAAAGGAGGTTTCCCCAGAAAAAACTTTGACTCAAAAATTAAAAACAAAATCTAAATTTTCAACAGAAAATGTCAATTTTTGGCAGAGATTCAAATACTGAAATTAATGTTCTTACAGATAAATACTGTGGTAAACCTTTCTATGATCTCATAGTAAAGGACAAAACCCTGTGACGTGCTGAGTAACCATAGCTTATATGAAACTTTCATTGAGAACTCTGAGCTTTCATCAGTTCTTGAGATGGGGCCCAAAGTTAGTTACTTTGGCTTATTAACTAGAGATTGAATAGCATCCCTCACTGTGAAAGCTAAATATTTCACAATATTTGCATATTATTTTTCACTTAATCACTCTTCCTGAGAATAGAATTTAAATGTTCATCCATCAATTTTTATCTGTCTTTAACAGTGGCCAATGGTTATGTATTAACTGTTGACTGTACCCAGAAGTCTTGTTCATATTGGACAATTTTTTATTCCTGAGATGAGACATTGATATTTTGTTTCAGGCAGAATTTTGAATTAATAGAAGCATCTATACATTTATTCCTGCATAGGGGTAACTATTCAGTATACTGTTAGCATTGTGTGCTATAGCTGTAAGGTCTGACTTAAGTGAACATACTTAAGCTTTTGCATCAGGCTGTTGATGGGAAAAGGAAAAACAAATAACTGTTTAAAATGCATTGCAGAGTTGGATCAAATACATAGGCTGTCCCCCAGAAAATAGGATATCTACCCAATTAACCTATGACAAATATAACTGGAAACTAGCTGATCAGACTGAATTTTTGCTGAGAAAGGTCAAGCAAATATACTGTTTTAGAGGGAAGAACAGGGGAAATATTGGCTTAAAGGGAACATTTTATCAAACACTTAAGCTGACACATATCCAGAACAGGAGTAACTAAACTCACTGCTTTTAGAATCTGTCTACTTTGTTTATCTAAACAAGCTCAGAAGAGATTAGGTAAAGATGGTGCGCTTAAAGAGATTATTAAAGATCTATACTTTATAGCTGGTTGGTTTGTACCCAACAGAGACAGGTTTGCCCCAGACATTTTTTAAAAACCTTTATTAATATGCAAGACCCTATTCTTCTTCATGTTTGTAGTAGAGTCTATTTAACTGACAGTTCTCACAAGAAATGTGTCAGGCTTTGATCAGGGTGAATCTGAAGAAAGTTGTAATCTTCAATTATATAGTCATTGCAATTTCTTGCTATTAAAATAATATAAAATGTTAGTTAAGTGATTCCTTCCAGTACGTTAGACAAATCAAAATGCTTTTATTTAAAGGTCAACAAAATGAGATGGGAATGATGCAAAACATTATCTTTTGCCTTTCTTTATCAGCTCTAAAAAGGATGTTTTCTAATAGCGGCCTTGTCCATAGATGTAGACTGTACTTCTAATAGGCTTGAATAACACACGTATCCTGTTCAGCTTTAAACATCATCTCTTAGGATGGATCTCAGTCCACTTTCATATTTTCCTGAGAATAGTATGGACCAATGGATTTTTGACTCTTCATTTCCATTTGTATGAAGTACCCAATAATGTACTCTCCCCTCTATACCCTCCTCCTGAATTTTTAGCTCCTGTAGTATGATTATCCCTGACAATAGCTGACTACAACAAATAAAACTCTAACTAATGTGATTAATCTAACAATTTTGAGAATTCTTTCAGTACACATTTTTTGGGGGGGAAATCACAGCAATACATCAAAACAATTTAACAATGTTTAGTTTTGAACACTTCAAAATTAAAATGGTTTCATTGTGTGTGTGTGAGAGAGAGAGAGTGAGAGAGAGAAAGAGGAAGAGAGAATAGAATTTCATTTTTCAACCAGCTCTACCTTTATCAGATCCCATGAGCTAAGTAAGCAAAGTCAAACCTGAGTCCTTGTCTGGGAGATTTCAATGGAAAGCATAGGTTCTGCAGAAAGTGATGTTGCTTCGGTAGGTGGTAGTCTTTCCTTTGAATTAGAATCATAGAATCATAGAATATTAGGGTTGGAAGAGACCTCAGGAGGTCATCTAGTCCAACCCCCTGCTCAAAGCAGGACCATCATCAACTAAATCATCCCAGCCAGGGCTTTGTCAAGATGGGCCTTAAAAACCTCTAAGGATGGAGATTCTACCACCTCCCTAAATAACCCATTCCAGTGCTTCACCACCCTCCTAGTGAAATAGTGTTTCCTAATATCCAACCTAGACCTCCCCCACAGCAACTTAAGACCATTGCTCCTTGTTCTGTCATCTGCCACCACTGAGAACAGCCTAGATTCATCCTCTTTGGAACCCCCCTTTCAGGTAGTTGAAGGCTGCTATCAAATCCCCCTGCACTCTTCTCTTCTGCAGACTGAATAAACCCAGTTCCCTCAGCCTCTCCTCGTAATCATTTCGTTGTCCTCTGCTGGACTCTCTCCAATTTGTCCACATACCTTCTGTAGTGGGGGGAGCAAAACTGGACTCAATCCTCCAAATGTGGCCTCACCAGTGCCGAATAGAGGGGAATAATCACTTCCCTCCTACTAATACAGCCCAATATGCCGTTGGCCTTCTTGGCAACAAGGGCACACTGCTGACCCAATGTCCCAGTGTGATTGTGCTGCTGGAGACGCCATCTTTCAGATGAGATATTAAATTGTGATTCACAGCTTTCATGGACACTAAGGTTTAAATAGTATTTTTCACAAGGGTGAATATGTTTACCTGGTTTTCTAGATAAATTCCATTCTGAATAATCCAATTGTGCCTACCTGAAGTCCCCCTTGTAGTTTCAAATGAAAAATGAAAAATGTATTCCTCATTTCATTTCCCAAGAAACTATTGTGTAGTGTTGCTGGCACAGAATTGCTGCCACATTCCATCCCAGAAGTCATTGAATTCCAGTGGTGGGAGTAGTGATATACAATCTGTAAAATATATTGGGATGATTTGGAGATAAAAGATACCATATAAACCTAAGATTATTATTTAAAAAACTGTTTTCTTTGCTTGTTAATAAGTCTGGAATCTTTGAATAGAAGGAAAAGGCTACTGTAATTAGATTTACTGAAAACACCTGCACTCTTTACATATTTTCTTAACCGTGAATGTGCTTCCTACTGCACACATTAAAGTCTTTAACTTCTTGATGCTAATGGTGTAGGTAGTTTCATGCTGTCCTTTTCGCTCTGTCTTATTCATAAATGTTTTCTTAGAGTATCCTATTAACAGTCAATTGTACAGGTAGTCTAAATGAAAAATACTATTATAAAAAGCAATTAACAAAAACAAGAATGCATCTGGATAGAGTACATTATAGATGTCTTACCATGACTTGGAATTGTGGGGACCAGTACATAAATAAAAATTGTTTATAACTGAAAGAGTAAAAAAAGTGGCATTTTATATTTCTATTAAGAAAGTCAGCGGTGTGGTGATCAAATCTAATATAATTTCTAAAGTGGTTGAACTCATTTACCTTCAGTCTCAAGCCTCACTATGTAACCTAAGCAGAATTTTATTATGTGGTATCCCTACACTTGTTTAAATATCTAATTTAAATATTATCCTTTTTGCTGTCTTTATGAACCTTTAATCCTGTGGTTGTATGGTTGTATGAGTTTTGCTAAAGTAAGAGCTGACCATCAGGACTATATTACTACCTGTGAAATAAGAGGCCAGAGAATTACACTGATTTGAAGCAACAGAGGGTCCTGTGGCACCTTTAAGACTAACAGAAGTACTGGAGCATAAGCTTTCGTGGGTGAATGCCCACTTCATCAGACGCAAATCTCATTTGCAGGTTTGCCTTGCGTCTGATGAAGTGGGCATTCACCCACGAAAGCTTATGCTCCA
>NW_020664372.1:549096-550576 GCF_002925995.2 Terrapene triunguis | reverse complement strand
CCCCCAACCCTTTTCACTTACCAGAAATGAACCACAACAAATTTAAACACCAACCTATCAACTTTTTCCTCCATATGAAATCTGAGATAGCTGTATTGGTATACTTTAATTTTTTAATGATTTATTAAAATCTACTATAATTAATATCAAGCTTTTTCCATTTTAAAAATGATATAGACACATAACAAATATATCATCTTGTGCTAGGTAATAGAAAAAAAGCATATCACAACTGTATAGGAATCCAATTTTCAAATCTGGTCACCCAACATAAGGTACCAAATTTTACATTTTTGGTGCTAGGATCTGCACTACAACAACCGCCTGGGTACTTAAGTGCTGACTTGAGCACCCAAATATGGAATTAGCTATCTTAATATAGAAAAATCTTATTTATAGGATTTGGTGTATCATTTCTTCCTCCACATGTCTGCCTTGTCTTTAGGTATGTTATGTAGATAAAATCCCAACCACAACACTTTCTATAAATCTGTGAGTCAATGATCTACTTACAGTATCTATCCTCATTATCATGTTATTTGAGCATCTTAAAAGTTCATAACATCCGCAACAACTTTAAGAACTATTGAGTTTTGTTCTTTCTCTCTTTCCTCTTGGCTTTTAGTAAGAGGATCATCATCTTCTTTACCATCTATGTTACTTTTAATTATATTATTATTATTATTATTATTATTATTATTATTATTATTATTTCTGTGGGGTGGACAGAGAAGGAGATACTGCTTTATCGATATAAAAGCAGATCAAAATATGTTAAAACAACAGAAAGCAAGTAGGTTTCCCAGCATTGCTAATCAGTTGAATGAGTTGGATAAGACAGAGGAGGAGAGAGACCTGGGTGTGTGAGTTGATCACAGGCTGACTATGAGGCACCAATGTGATGTGGATATGAAAAAGGCAAATGGGATCCTCCGATGTATTAGACGAGGCATTTCCAGTAGAGATAGAAAAGTATTGATGCTCCTTGTACAAGACATTGGTAAGACCTCATTTAGAATACTGTGTACAATTCTGGTCACCCATGTTCAAGAAAGATGAATTTAAACTGGAACAGGTGCAGACAAGAGCTACTAGAATGACTAAAATGATTATGAGAGGGGACTGAAAGAGCTTGGCTTGTTTAGTCTTGCAAAAGGAAGGCTGAGAGGAGATATGATTTTTCTCTATGGCCTGGTCTACACTAGGCTTTTATGTCGAATTTAGCGCCGTTATATCGAATTAACCCTGCACCCGTCCACACCAGGAAGCCATTTAGTTCGACATAGAGCTCTCTTTAAATCGATTTCTGTAATCCTCCCCAACGAGAGGAGTAGCGCTAAATTCGAAATGGCCATATCGAATTAGGCTAGGTGTGGATGGAAATCGACGGTAATAGCTCCGGGAGCTATCCCACAGTGCACCACTCTGTTGACGCTCTGGACAGCAGTCCGAGCTCGGATGCTCTGACCAGCCACACCCC
>NW_020664372.1:455305-549086 GCF_002925995.2 Terrapene triunguis | reverse complement strand
CGGTAGTTGAACAGTTCTTTTTCTGTGTCCAGGGCGCCAGTATAGGGCTTCATGAGCCAGGGCATTAGCGGGTAGGCTGGGTCCCCGAGGATCACTGTAGGCATCTCCACATCCCCAACAGTTATCTTGTGGTCCGGGAAGTAAATACCTTCCTGCAGCCGTCTAAACAGACCAGAGTTCCTGAACACGCGAGCGTCATGAACCTTGCCCGGCCATCCGACGTAGATGTTTGTAAACCGTCCCCGATGGTCCACCAGTGCTTGCAGCACCATTGAAAAGTACCCCTTTCTATTGATGTACTGGCTGGCCTGGTGGCCCGGTCCCAGGATAGGGATGTGAGTCCCATCTATAGCCCCACCGCAGTTTGGGAATCCCATCGCAGCGAAGCCATCTATGATGGCCTGCGCGTTTCCCAGGGTCACTACCTTTGACAGCAGTACCTTGACGATTGCCTTGGCTACTTGCATGACAACAACCCCCACGGTAGATTTGCCCACGCCAAAGTGGTTCGCGACTGACCGGTAGCTGTCCGGCGTTGCAAGCTTCCAGAGGGCTATGGCCACTCGCTTCTGGACAGTCAGGGCTGCTCGCATGCGGGTGTCCTTGCGCTTCAGGGCAGGGGACAGCAACTCACAAAGTTCCAGGAAAGTCCCCTTCCGCATGCGAAAGTTTCGCAGCCACTGGGATTCATCCCAGACCTGAAGCACTATGCGGTCCCACCAGTCCGTGCTTGTTTCCCGGGCCCAGAATCGCCGTTCAACAAAATCCACATGCCCCATTGCAAACGTGATGTCCTCGGCGCTGGGTGTCGTGGTTTCTGACAGCTCTGTGCTACTCTCCGACTTCAGGCCCTCACTCCGCTGCCGTAGCCTCCTCGCCTGATTTCTCTGCATCTGCCTCTGGGAAAGGTGTATGATAAGGTGCGAGGCGTTGAGAACGGCCACAACTGCAGCGATGGTCGCAGCGGGATCCATGATCGCAGTGCTGTGGCGTCCGCGCTGTCACTGATCAAAAAGTGCGCGAACTGATTTCCCGCCGGCGCTTTCAGGGAGGGAGGCAGGGCGGTAGTGACTGACGGATGACGACAGTTACCCAAAAGCACCCTCGCCACAATTTTTTACCCAGAAGCCATTGGGGGCTCGACCCAGAATTCCACTGGGCAGCGGGGACTGCGGGAACTGTGGGATAGCTGCCCACAGTGCACTGCTTCCAATGTCGACGCTTTCCCTGGTAGTGTGGACTGACAAAGTCGAATTACTGTCCTTAGTGTAGACACACACGTTCGACTTTCTAATATCGATTGCACATATTCGATTTAACTAAAATCGAACTACTCTCGTAGTGTAGACATACCCTAGGTTCCTAAAGGTAGACTACTAAATCCCTATTTAGGTGTCTAAGGTGATGGCATGAATTTCAGGACACACCTTTAACATGCTAACTTCAGGCATCTAGGATGTAAAATGTTGCAAAATGATTTTCTAAAACCACACAGTAGTAACAGTGGAGTTCTTACCTTCTAGTCTTCCACTAGACTTGCCTCTCAGAAGTATTGGAGTGACTTTCAGTGAAGTTATCAAATTGTTTTCTTTCACTCACATTAAAGCTATTGACTCACTACAGAGTTGCAGTAAAGGGAACTTAGAACTGCAAGTGAAAAAAGGCTTGCTGGTTTGGCTCAAATTGAATCTGAAAGGAATTGAAATAGAGAAATACAGTGTCACAAAGTAGTTGAGAAATCTCATGATACTGCCAATCTGAGAAGTGTAAGCAATGTCTGGAAAGCAATAAACAGTTTTGCTTTACTAAGCAGTACTGGCAGTGGTCCTTTGAGAGGAGACAAAGCACCATGAGCTTCTGAGTGTGACAAAGGTCAGAAATCCTTATTTCAGTGTGAATAAATTAGAATCCTAATTAAGCAGAAGTCCTAACCATTAAGTATCACTGAGCTTAATTTCCTTCCATGGGAAACATCCTGATTAATGGGATTACCTGATCAAGTACATCCTGATTCAGTGGAAGTGTACTGTCTATCTTGTTGTCATAGAGGAGAGAGAAGTAGGTACAGGAAGGTGAAGAATACTGGAACTTAGAGAACATAAATTCCTAATTGGCCTGATATGCATTTTGTTTTCTCAACAGTACTTTTTATCATTTCCTAAGTAGTGTGATTAATATTATTGTACTTAAGAGATTTAACCTAATAGAATCAGGATATGTAGGGCTCAGTCAGAAATCAGTCTATGCACTCGCAGAAAGGAGTGGAGTGGGGTGGGGCAAAGGGAACACTTGCAACTCCTTCCCTTGCAGTGGTGCACGGGTAGTGTGCAGTCAGGGACAGAGAGTGGGTAAAGTCTTTACTCCACTTCCCACCCCTCAGTGCAGTGGCCAGCACAGCTGAGCTGGCTCAGAGGAGGGTGAGCTGTGCCAGGAAAAGCATTCATCCTCCCAGGGAGCAAGGTGAAAACAGCAACCAACTTGTCACTCTGGGCTTAATACATAGTAAATGGCTATTTGTGTAGCCCTGAAGGGATGTTGCATGCACGTCTTTGTAGTTTCTATGACCCACCCTTGCCCTTTCAAATACCACTGCCAGGGCCAGGACACTGACTCTGAAAATATTTACTGGATTTTACAAGAAGATGAATATTACAATTAGGAGAAAACCAATAAAAATAAATCTAAAATAAATGCTTTTTTTAAAAGATGGCCTAATAATAAAGCATGATAAATAACAGTGTTAGGTTCTTTAAACAAGCAAACTGTCAAAGTAAAGTGGAAAAAATACTCAGTTTTGTTCTTTAAAATACATTGTATCTAAACTATATAAGTACTTTACACATTTTACATTAAGAATTTATTAAAACGTGTTCTATGCTTCTGCCATTTGCAAATATTCTACTACAAAGTTTGGCCAAATGATAACAAAAAAGGTGATATTTGTGGTCCGTTCCTTTGTTACACCATTATTCTTTGAGTTCTTACACTATAAGAACAGCATAAAAATAAATACTAGTAAAATACCATGACATGATAAATAAGTTAATGTAGTTCATAGAGATTGTTATTTCCTCCCATGTAGGTATCTGCTCCATCAATCCAGTATTTTCCACCTGTTTTCCCCACACTTTGAAGGTAGAACATAACATTTATCTTGTGTGCTCTAGCTCCCAGGTGATGCCAATCCCCCTGCTGGAGTGCTTGAGTAACTGCTCTAGAATTAGGACAGATTCCAATGAATTGTTGCAACTCTTTTATTGTGGCTTTGCCTTATAATTTAGGCCTGCTCAACACTTAAAAGCTAGATTGACCCCGGTATGGACGCATATAGGTCAATGGAAGAATTCTTCTATTGCCCCAGCTACCGTCCTCAAGAGGTACATTGATTGAAAAACCCCTTCCATCAGTGTCGGAGTGTCTACATTACATGTGCTAGAGTGGCACAGTGGCAGCAGTGCAGCTATACTGCTGTAGCACTTGTAGTGTAGACATAGAAGTTGATTCTCTCTTCAGATTCACAGAAAGGCATTTCTGCATAAACTACTCACACTTACATATGAACATCTGACTTTCAGAAGACAGGACCAAGCTATAAATCAGGAAGCAAAAATAAATGAAATCCATAGATTCAGAGATAGACAAAGATTTTTGAATGCAAAAATAGAAAAGCCATATTACCCTCTCAAGAATATACTCCCACCTTGGTGATCATAGTTTCATTGATAATATTCATTGATAATGTGGGAGAGACACATTCATCCCTCAACTGACATGAGAAAATACACAAGCCAAAAAATGGCAAACAAGAACTTGCGCACAAAGAGTTCTTTATTCAGTCAAGGTCATACTGGGAGTCAGAGTCAAATCCAGAACCAAACCCAAATATTCTGACTGCAAGTCTTCCTGTGGTTAAATGAGCAGATCATATTAATTTTATGAGATTTCCTCTCATGCTACCTGGTCTCATGATGGATGGTTTGAGGAGTGGATAGCCTTCCATTCCTAAAAGTGGCCAGGAAGGGAGTTCTGGAAGCAAAGAGAAGAGAAGAGAAAATCCCCTCAGAGCAATTAGTTATGGGGGAAAAGAGAAAGAGATAACAAAGGGGATATAATAGTACACAGGAGACAGAAAGCTGTAGACTAATCACAACACAGAATCCTGACTTCATATTGTGGTATATCAGTATGTCATGATGTTAAATCACAATAACTCATCATCATAAAGAGACAGCTGTCACAACACAATGTCAGTGAATCAGACAAGGATTATTTTGTGGATCTCTGATACTCTATTTCATCACAGAATGATCAGGTTAGAAGGGACCACAAAGTTCATGTAATCTAATTATTTAGTGGCTCTCAGTTTTTCAAAGCTATGCTCCATTGGGACACACAGGGTTACTTTCCCATCTGTTTCTCGCCCTCAATATAACATTTTGTTCGTTGGATCTCAGTTGGTTTACCATAAAACCAGTACTATAATTTTTGTAATTTTGCTTTTGATCTATAAGGAACTTTCTGCTCTGGACCATAAATATGTCTCAGACACAATTAATTTGAAGACATTTCCTTGCAGACCTCTTGATCCCAGGGAATGCTGAGTTATAGACCATTTTGGTAATGTGATACATTATTGTAGAATAAGCTAAAATCTTTTATAGAGACATAAAGTTTAAAGCCAGAGGGACCACTAGATGATCTAGTGTGACCTTTTTATATCACAAGCCCACAACACCACCCACCACCCACACAGTAACCCCATCAAAGGAAATGAGACCGAAGTAAATGAGAACCAGAGGAGATTGGATTATTATCTGCCACAGGCAAAGAATAGGAAGAACCACAGTGCACCAGTACTCAAGACCCCTGCAATGGCCCGGAAGATTAAGTGATATATATTCAGATAATCCTGGCCAGTGACGTACATCCACATGCTGCAGGGGGAAATGAACCCTGCCCCCAGGTCACTGTCAATCTATATTGGAATTGGAAAAGATTCAGAAAAGGGCAACAAAAATGATTAGGGGTATGGAACGGCTTCCCTATGAGGAGAGATTAATAACACTGGGACTTTTCATCTTGGAAAAGAGATGACTAAGGGGGGATATGATAGAGGTCTATAAAATCATAACTGATGTGGAGAAAGTAAATAAGGAAGTGTTATTTACTCCTTCTCATAACACAAGAACTAGGGGCCAGCAAATGAAATTAATAGGGAGCAGGTTTAAAACAAACAAAAGGAAGTATTTCTTCACACAATGCACAGTTAACCTGTGAAACTCCTTGCCAGAGGAGGTTGTGAAGGCCAAGACTATAACAGGGTTCAAAAAAGAACTAGATAAATCCATGGAGGATAGGTCCATCAATGGCTATTAGCCAGGATGGGCAGGGATGGTGTCCCTAGCCTCTGTTTGCCAGAAGCTGGGAATGGGCAACAGGGGATGGATCACTTGATGATTACCTGTTCTGTTCATTCCCTCTGGGGCACCTGGCATTGGCCACTGTTGGAAGACATGATACTGGGCTAGATGGACCTTTGGACTGACCCAGTATGGCCATTCTTATGTTCTTAATCTGATGTGGGGGGAAATTCCTTCCCAGCCCATGTATGGTGATCAGTTATACCCTGAGTTTGTGATCAAGAACCAGCCAGCCAAGCACCTGAGAGAGAGAATGCTCAGTGCCATGTCAGTGCCCTGGCCATCCCTGATGCTTCAGAGAAAGGAAATAAGAAAAACGGATCAGAATACCCTGGGGGCGGGGGGATCCCTTCCTGACCCCTGCAGGTGACTGGCTGAAACCCTGAAACATGTTATAAACTGCAGGCATAAGGAACATAAGTTATGAATAGGGTCCTTCATTTTCTGTTTTTGTTTTATTTAATTGTTCCTGGGACTTTATCACAGTTTATTACTACTACAACAAAAACAGGTGAAACTCTGTAGAAAAAATATTAATAATTTTTCTGGCTAAATATCGGGCTTTATTTTGATGGACAGAAGGACAGGGGGTAAGGTATTCAATAGATTAATGCATTGGTGAATGGAATTCTATGTGGTTTGCTACAGAACTAAAACAGAACTTAAAACACAATATCTGTAAACAATATATCTGTAATCCCCAAATAAAACTTTTCATTTGAATAAACAGTTTACTCTTGTACACTTAGAACTATTATCCTACAAATATTTACATTTAATATTTGGGCCACAACATTTACAGCGCATACACTCAATTTCATCCCTTTCTCCTGTTTTTGTTCCTTTTTTTAAACTTTTGAATACTTCCTTGTGTTCTGAAACGTATTCTGAAACAAATTTTCATTTTCTCCCCATTTAATGTGTTAGATCTTTAAACCATTATCTGCTAACAACTTGAAATATATACATTGTGGTTGTGAGATTCATCAGTACATTGAGATGTTCATGGACTTCAGAGTTCCCGTGCGTGCCTATTTATTTATTGTGTGTATCTTCTAGACTAATACATAGCCTTACTTCAACAGGCAGCTTTGCATATACACACAGTCTAATGTATTATCGTAATACATGTATCTCATAAATTGTGTGATGGGTTCGGTCACAGAGACCCCCTTGGGACTGTCACCTGATGTGCTGAAACTACCTCTGAGCCCGTTTTCCCTGTCAGCTTGGGACTCCAGAACGCTTTCTTGTTGAGCCAGACATGCAAGCCTGCTGCAACACAGACCCAGGGTCTGAACCACGTCCCCAAAGCTGCAGGCTTTAACTGAAAACCACTCATCAGGTACTCCTGTCTCCAGCACCCAGACACCCAGCTCCGAATGGGATCCAAACCCCAAATAAATCTGTTTCACTCTGTATAAAGCTTGTGCAGGTAAAACTCATAAATTGTCCACCCTCTATTACACTGATAGAGAGATATGCACAGCTGTTTGCTCCCCCAGGTATTAATCACTTACTCTGGGTTCAATAATAAACAAGAGTGATTTTATTAAGAATAAAAAGTAGTATTTAAATGGTTCCAAGTAATAACAGACAGAACAAAGTAAGTTACCAAGCAAAATAAAACAAAACACGCAAGTCTAAGCCTAATACATTTAAGAAACTGAATACAGGTAAATCTCACCCTCAGAGATGTTCCAATAAGCTTCTTTCACAGACTAGACTCCTTCCTAGTCTGGGTCCAATCCTTTCCCCTGGTACTATCCTTGTTCCAGCTCAGGTGGTAACTAGGGGATTTCTCATGACTGGCATCCCCCTTTGTTCTCTTTCATCCCCTTTTATAGCTTTGGCCCAAGGCGGGAATCTTTTGTCTCTCTGGGTTCTCACTCCTCCCTCTAAATGGAAAAGTACCACATTTAAAATGTATTCCAGTATCAGGTGACATGGTCACATATCACTGTAAGACCTCATTCTTCATTACCCACAGGCTGGCCCCCATGTCCGCAAGAAGGCTTGCAGGTCAATAAACCATCTACAGCCAATTGTGTTAGTCAATGGGTGCCATCAAGATTCTAAACTACCATTAATGGCCCACACATTGCATAATTACAATAGGACCTCAGAGTTAACTTCATATTTCTAGTTTTAGATACAAGAATAATATATACATACAAATAGGATGAACACACTCAGTAGATTATGAGCTTTGTAATGATACCTTACAAGAGACCTTTTGCATAAAGCATATTTCAGTTACATGATATTCACATGCCAAGCATATTTTCATAAAGCATATGGAGTGCAACATCACACATTGTATTGTATTTTGCTAATAAAACAAGTTATTTTTTATATATTTGAATGATACAAAAGCAGGATGAACATCAGAAAAAATGAATAATATTTTTTTTGTAAAATCTGGATTTTTTTCGGTAAAAATTGATTTAAACTGAAAATGAAGGGGCTTACTTGTAAATCACAAGTGAGTCCCAGAGCTAGTGAGTCCTGCCCACACCATCACATGCAACCTTGTCATACAGTTGTCCTAATACATTTGTCCATCTCTCTCTTAAAACTAATTAAGTAATTTGCCCCCACAACTGGTATTGGTAGGCTGTTCCAGAACCTCACAACTCTGATGGTCAGTTAATGGTTAATTTCCAACTTGAATTTGTTCATGACCATTTTATATGTATTGGTTCATGTGCCAAAATTGTCCTTTAGCTAAAATAGCTCTTCACCCTCCCTGGTATATTCCTCCTAATGTATTTATAGAGAAAAATCATATCTCCTCTCAGCCTTCCTTTTGCAAGACTAAACAAGCCAAGCTCTTTCAGTACCCTCTCATAATCATTTTAGTCATTCTAGTAGCTCTTGTCTGCACCTGTTCCAGTTTAAATTCATCTTTCTTGAACATGGGTGACCAGAATTGTACACAGTATTCTAAATGAGGTCTTACCAATGTCTTGTACAAGGGGCATCAATACTTTTCTATCTCTACTGGAAATGCCTCGTCTAATACATCGGAGGATCCCATTTGCCTTTTTCATATCCACATCACATTGGTGCCTCATAGTCAGCCTGTGATCAACTCACACACCCAGGTCTCTCTCCTCCTCTGTCTTATCCAACTCATTCAACTGATTAGCAATGCTGGGAAACCTACTTGCTTTCTGTTGTTTTAATATATTTTGATCTGCTTTTATATCGATAAAGCAGTATCTCCTTCTCTGTCCACCCCACAGAAATAAATACATAGTAATAATAATAATAATAATAATATAATTAAAAGTAACATAGATGGTAAAGAAGATGATGATCCTCTTACTAAAAGCTAAGAGGAAAGAGAGAAAGAACAAAACTCAATAGTTCTTAAAGTTGTTGCGGATGTTATGAACTTTTAAGATTCTCAAATAACATGATAATGAGGATAGATACTGTAAGTAGATCATTGACTCACAGATTTATAGAAAGTGTTGTGGTTGGGATTTTATCTACATAACATACCTAAAGACAAGGCAGACATGTGGAGGAAGAAATGATACACCAAATCCTATAAATAAGATTTTTCTATATTAAGACAGCTATTTCCATATTTGGGTGCTCAAGTCAGCACTTAAGTACCCAGGTGGTTGTTGTAGTGCAGATCCTAGCACCAAAAATGCAAAATTTGGTACCTTATGTTGGGTGACCAGATTTGAAAATTGGATTCCTATACAGTTGTGATATGCTTTTTTTCTATTACCTAGCACAAGATGATATATTTGTTATGTGTCTATATCATTTTTAAAATGGAAAAAGCTTGATATTAATTATAGTAGATTTTAATAAATCATTAAAATATTAAAGGTTTCAGAGTAGCAGCCGTGTTAGTCTGTATCCGCAAAAAGAACAGGAGTACTTGTGGCACCTTAGAGACTAACAAATTTATTAGAGCATAAGCTTTCGTGGGCTACAACCCACTTCTTCGGATAATTAAAGTATACTAATACAGCTATCTCAGATTTCATATGGAGGAAAAAGTTGATAGGCTGGTATTTAAATTTGTTGTGGTTCATTTCTGGTAAGTGAAAAGGGTTGGGGGGGAATAGTTGGTCTAGTTGTTCTGATTGGATAATAAAACATTTAGCAAGAGAAGACATATTTTTCTTTTTAACTGCTGTCTTAGTGAGTAATTACTGCAGTTTACTGTCTATGACAGAGTCATTCTGAACGTTTTACATGGTTTTAAAGCTCCAACATCATTTTTATCAAAATGAAATGCACAGAATCTGTACATCAGTAAACTCCTAACTTGATATATTACAGAAATATATTATTTCCTTTAGTGCTAACAAACAGAAGAACCATTCATTCTTTTAAAGGCCAAATTTGATTTTAATTTACATCATGGTCTTATTTCAGAAGTATGAACACCAATAGTTCCCATGGACTTCATTTGGAGTGGACGGTACTCAGCACTTATAAAAATCAAACCCTATGGTAACAAAAAAAAAAAATACATTACTGAATGAGACCAGTGTCCATCTAGTCCAACATCCATCTCTTACAGTTACAAACCCCCCCATAATGGATAACTATGGAATAATTTGCCTATTAGGGCATAAGGAACATAAGTTATAAATAGTGTTTATGCTAATCCTCATCAATTTGTAGTTGACTTACACCCTGAAATAGTAGGGTTGTGTGTGTGTGTGTGTGTGTGTGTGTGATATCCTAGCTAATGTAATAATAGATGGCCCTCAATTTCTATATAATTTTCAAATTCTGTTTTGAGTCCAGCTGTTTTGAATACAGTACTGTGCAATTAAAACAGTATTTCCTCTCATCTGTTTTAAGTGTGCTGTCTTTCAATTTCATTTAATGTCCCCCGTTCTTGTATTTGAGACAGGTTAAACAGGACGACCAGTTTAGCAATGAGAGCTTCAGAGTACTCTGCACTTTCAAAAATCAGATCACTCCTGGATTTAGGTACCTAATATTAGGCATCCTTAGCAAAAATGCAAAGGATACTTTGGTACATAGCTTCTACTGAATAAATCCTTTATAAGATGTACTCTTTTGTTAATTCCTTTATTGTATTTAATACAAAAGGGCTAACAGAATTGACTTACAGTATGGAAAGTTACTTTAAGAACTAAATATGTTTTACTTGATTAAATTGCCAGTGTAACTGTCTAGAAGTATTTGAGCATATGGAGATCATTGTGGATATGCAGCTGGACGTGAGCTCCGACTGTGATGCTGTGGCCAAAAGAACTAATGCAATCCTGGGATACATAAACAGGGGGATCTTGAGTAGGAGTTGTGAGGTTATTTTACCTCTGAGTTTGGCATTGGTATGACTGCTGCTGGAATACTCTATTCAGTTCTGGTGCCCACAATTCAAAAAGGATGTTGATAAATTAGAGAGGATGCAGAGAAGAGCCACAACAATGACTGAAGGATTAGAAAACATGCCTTATTTTGATTGACTCAAAGAGCTCAATCTATTTAGTTTAACAAAGAGAAGGTTAAAGGGGGACTTGATTACAATGTATAAGTATCTATCTGGGAAACATATTTAATAATGGGATTTTCAGTCTAACAGAGAAAAATATAACACAATCCAATGACTGGACGTTGAAGCTAGACAAATTCAGATACAAAAATCAGGCGTAATTTTTTAACCATGAGAGTAATTAACCTTTGGGGGAAAATTACCAAAGGGTCATGGTGGATTCTTCATCACTGACAACTTTTAAATCAAGATTGAATGTTCTTCTAAAAGATTTCCTCTAAGAATTATTTTGGGGCAATTCTATGGCCTATGTTTTACAGGAGGTTGGATTAGATGATCACAACGATCTCTTTCTGGTCTTGGAATCGATGAGTCATCTTAGTGTTCATTATTTGTGGAACTGCTAGCACTTTGGGGTCCTCATCTGTGACTGGGGCTCCTAGGTGCTACTTCCATACAAATAATAAATAATAATAATAATTAGAAAAATGTAAATACCCTGAAGGAAAAGGAATCATGTAGGGAGATACAAGAGGATGAACTGAAGAGTAGCAAGATGAAACTCAGCAAAGAAAAAATTCCTGAACATCAGGGAAATAATGAATACTGAGAGTATTTAGTATTAAACTGATATACAGGAGAGCTGGTTGAAGCCACAGTAAGTGAGTTATTTTTGACTAGACAGAGCACACCACACATAATATACTGTAAGGAAAACCCTGCTGTATTGGACATACGACCAAGATGACCTTTATTTATCCCCAGTTTCTCTTTCTCTGTTATCTGACAACATTTGTAGTCTGCATGTAAAGCACCATGCTCACCTATTGCAATATATAAATAAATAATAATCATAGTACCAAAATGGTTGAACTGAGGAAACATGACTCTTGAAAGTTGGTAGATGAACTTTTTTTCACATTATTACTGATACTCAAAGAATCAGGTATCAAAACATATGCTTGTTATTCCAAATAGCCTTTTGACCTATTTTTCTTTCAAATTTTCTCTCCTTATTTAAAAGCTCCTATTTAAAAATAGCATTCCAGAGTGAAAACTTAAAGGTGTTCACAATTTACAGCAAACCTGCTCTCTGTGTGTTCTCCCCTAACATTAGAATTCATAAATGTTTTAGTTATGAAACCCTTCAATGGCTTGGCCTTAAATATATAATTGAGCTCCTGTCATCAACCTTCCATTCTGCCCTTTCCATTTTCCATATTCAAACTTACTTATTATTCTCCGGATACAAACTGAGGCTCTGATTCAGGAAAGCAAGTGCTTAAATCATAGTGAAGTTAATGAGATTTCAGCAGGTCCTTAAAATTTAAACATGTAATTAAGTGCTCTCCAGAACAGGGATGGTCTTAAGCATGTACTTAAGTGCTTTACTGATTCAGGACCTCAGTCGATGCTATTTAAAAGTTATAGAACAAAGCAAGCTATGTATGAGACTAAGGGCTTGTCGACATTTATGCATTTATGCATCTGTATTTTCACTTCCCAGAATATTAATTCAGTTGAGTACCTTAATAATGTTATTATTGTTGCAGGTGTTCCACTATACTTTCAGATGTAAAACATGTTATTATTATAAGTAGTGGTATATTCCAAACAAAATCATTAAAATCTTCATATTTGTAGAATATTTGATAAGGTCTTCTAAAAGGTTGTATGCCTCCTGTAAAATGATGGCATTAGAAATAGCAGAGAATAGAGGAAAAAATGAATAAGAAGTTTGTTTTAAGGAAAATTTACCAGGATAAGCACTTGGTTTAGGAATCATTAGTACATTATACACTTCAGTAACTAGTATATATAGCACCTTTTATCAGAAAATTTCAAACATTTTTTTTAAAGGAAGATCAGAATTGGGTTTTAAACATTTTTATAGTGCTTTTCTATTTTAGAATTTTTGTTATCCATTGAGAAATATCTTGTGGAATATAAAGAGAAGAGAAAAAAAAGAAAAAAAGAAAAATTTATGAATAGTTCTAAACAGCTATTTTCTTACAATTTTACACAGTAAATCCTGTGAAAAATATACGGAAACTTAATAACAAAATAAATCTGACCCTAATTATAGGCCCGATATGACTCTCATTGCTCAGAGCAGTTGTAGATGGTAGTAAAAATCTCAATGGCTTGTTCACAATGCAGTGTGTTCCCAATAGTGGATCTGCACTGGTTCTACAGCAATACTGGGAGACTTTCAGAAAAAAAAAATCTCTTTTCAGATAAGATGCTTGCAATCAATGGAAAAACTTTTATTGTCTTTTAGGGAGAGTACAATCAACCCTTATCTGAGAAGTAGATTCAGGAGGTTAGATATGAATAATAGAATCACAGAAGATTAGGGTTGGAAGAGACCTCAGGAGATCATCTAGTCCAACCCCCTGCTCAAAGCAGGACCAACCTCAACAAAATCATCCCAGCCAGGGCTTTATCAAGCCAGGCCTTAAAAACCTTTAAGGCTGGAGATTCCACAACCTCCCTAGGGAACCCATTCCAATGCTTCACCACGCTCCTAGTGAAATAGTTTTTCCTAATATCCAACCTAGACCTCCCCCACTGCAACTTGAGACCATTGCTCTGTCATCTGCCACCACTGAGAACAGCCTAGCTCCATCCTCTTTGGAACCCCCCTTTCAGGTAGTTGAAGGCTGCTATCAAATCCCTCCTTACTCTTCTCTTCTGCAGACTAAATAAGCCCAATTCCCTCAGCCTCTCCTCGTAAGTCATGTGCCCAAGCCCCCTAATCATTTTTGTTTTCCTCCACTGGACTCTCTCCAATTTGTCCACATCCTTTCTGTAGTGGGGGGCCCAAAATTGGATGCAATACTCCAGATGTGGTGTCACCTGTGCCGAATAGAGGGGAATAATCACTTCCCTCAATCTGCTGGCAATGCTCCAACTACTGCAGCCCAATATGCCATTAGCCTTCTTGGATTCAAGGGCACACTGTTGACTCATATCCAGCTTCTCGTCCACTGTAATCCCCAGATCCTTTTCTGCAGAACTGCTGCTTAGCCAGTTGGTCTCCAGCCTGTAGCAGTGCATGGGATTATTCCGACCTTAGTGCAGGACTCTGCACTTGTCCTTGTTGAACCTCATCAGATTTCTTTTGGCCAAATCCTCCAATTTGTCTAGGTCCCTAGGTGGACCTATTTCTACCCTCCATCTTATCTACCTCTCCCCCCAGCTTAGTGTCATCCGCGAACTTGCTGAGGGTGCAATCCATCCCATCATCCAGATCATTAATGAAGATGTTGAACAAAACTGGCCCCAGGACCGACCCCTGGGGCACTCTGCTTGATACCGGCTGCCAACTAGACATCAAGCCGTTAATCATTACCCATTGAGCCCGACAATCTAGCCATGATATGATTATCATATAAACTATATTGAAGTGCTAATAGTTTTCCTCCTAGCAGATTTTGGAACAGTGGACCAGTTGCCTGATGCATTGGTAAAACAGAATCAGGATGTTTTCTAGTGTAATTAAACAAGTCTGCATATCAGCAATTCAACTTGAAGAAAGCCCTGCTGAAACACCACTGAATCAAGTGCTATCATCAGAAAACATTGGTCTTGCTCTGCTTTTTGCATGCTGTCTGTTCTTCTCTTGTCTATGCCCTGTACTTTTCAAATAGCAATCCCCTTAGCCCAATGTCACTAGCATTTGGCTAAATGGTGCCTGTATTCCAAAGCTAAACATGGCTTAAGTCAGGTAGACCTGAGTGATAACACTTCTTTTTGGAGCTGCTTTGAAACACAAAGGAATTTTAGGAAGTCCAATGTCTTCTGTGGTTGGTCCCTCTGCTAGTCCCCTTCCAGGCAAAAGAGGGTATTTAATCCACACAATTTCACTCTTAACAACCTTTCAGGTCCAGCTGCCTTAGCCAGCCCCCATGAATCCCTTGGGGCCAGGACATGTTTTAACCTTTCCTTTAGAGATTTTCATATCAAGCGTTTAAATAATTTATCTTTAATTTGAATTTCATTCACACTTTTGCTGTAACAATAATGGAGAATATACTGAACAGAATAATAGAAATTAGACATGGGGAAGCAGGGCCGGCTCTAGGTTTTTTGCCGCCCCAAGCAAAAAAAAATTTGGCCGCCCCCCCCTCTTTTTTTTTGGCTTTTACACGTTTGCATATTGGGGAAATAATTGCAGAATATAATCACACATCAGCATGTTTAGTTGACTCTGTCGCTGCAAATTTCAGAGCAGAAAGTCCAAGGAAAATCTTTAGCTCCTCTTTGAGCTGAAATAAAACAGTGCAATTAGTCAAACGGCTCTTGGGAGATGCATGCAGGCTGATAGGAACATCTAGGTAAATCAAAACTGTTAAAACTCAATGATCTTTCACTTGTTAAAGAACGTGTGTCGCTTACTCTGAAGAAAAAAATAGGAAAAAGGCTCATAGAAAATTAAATTGCACCAGGAAAAAAAAATCCAACTCCCCCAAGGAACAGGAAGTGAGATACTTTATTACTATACATTGATCTGTCAATGCCACTCACGGAAAGTCTGAGCAATCAAGCTGCAGCAAACATATGATGGTTACAGATATGTATACAACGTTGAAATTAGTGACGTTCAAAAGTTCAGCAGCGAGTGGCTGCAGGGATGGCTGCCCCGCACCTCTTTCTGCTGTCAGCATGTGAGAGGAGGCCAGGCTTGGAAACAAGGCTGAAATTGACCATGTGCCAAGAAGGAGAGTTGAGCAAGGAAAACCCACAGTAACGTTCAACCTTAAACCGCAAAGGAAAAAAAGGAAAAAGGCAAGGGGGGAGAAGAGGAAGGCGAAGGGGTGGCTGACTGTGCTGCTGAGCTGGGAGTGTGTGTGTGTGTGGGGGGACATTAGCTAGGTCCAGCCTCTGCTAGAGCCATGGAGAGCCCAGTCCTATCCTGTGTCCTTTATCCGGGTGATGGGAATATCAGTGAGGCAAAGACCTGTCCAAAAAGGCTCTGCGGAGAAGCAGAGCAGCAGCTAGGGCCACCGGGGAAAGCTCTGGGGAAAGTGGAGAGAAGCAAGGGCAGCCAGCAGCAGCCCAGCTCCATGGAAGGGAGCGCATCAGCTGGGCATGAGGAGAGCGGGGGTAGGGAAAGCGCCGCGCTCCCTTTGCAAGCTCCCTGCGGTTTCAGCTCCTCCTTGTGCTTCAAAGCCCCGCAGCAGGATCCCGGAGCAGCCTCCTCCTGCATCCGGGTGGTGAAGAGCCAGTGGGAGATTAACAACGCGCGTCCGAGTCAGAGGCGGGAGTAGGTGACATTGCCCAGCTGCCGCCTGGAACTTACTGTCCACAGGCTGGAGCGCAGCCCTGGAGCCCGCAGCAGCTGGTCTTGGAGGAGCCAGACCTGGTGATCGAAGTGTCCGGCCGGCGGATCCGAGCCCACAAGTCAGTGCTGGCGGCCAAGTCCCCGGACATCCTGCGGGTGAAGGGGGTGAGCTACGGGGTGAGCTGCTCATCGACGCTGCCAGATTTTTGGCTAGATACAGGTGTTGTTCATAAAACTGGAGGAGGAGGTTGTGCTCACCTTATATTCAATATGCCAGTGGTTAGCGTACTCAACTAGGTAGACAGATACCCAGGTTAAAATCCCCTTTCCAGAGCAGAGACTTGAACCTAGGTCTCCCTGCAGAGTTTCTGTGGTAATATGTGGACCTACGTGTTTATCCTATTTGTGAGCTCAACTGTGAGAAGTGAGTGAAAATTTATACAATGTCACAATAACTTATGACTATAAATGTTGATGGGAAAAGATGCCAAAGGGAGACAGACTAAATTAGTCCAAACAAAAAGACCAACTGATATAATTCAAGGACTTTATTAAGATGATGCCTGGTAAACAAGAGAAGTGTGGAATTGCAAATCAATAGATCAAAATTGGTGTGCCAGAAATTAGGCCGAACTGGTGAACAAAATTTTGAGGGGATTGTTTATTCTGCCCATCACTCTCCTTGTGGGGTCCTCAAAATGAAGACTTTGGGGCGGGAAAGTTGTCTGCCAGCAACCTCTACAGTGAGCTTCATCATAATGGCTGCAACTCCCACCATCTCCTGGGACCCCAAAATGTATCATAACACAGTTGGGCCCTTGCTATTCTGAGCCCAAAAGATGTCCTGGCCAGCCCAGGACAGAGAGAGGGACCCAGATGATATCTCCATCTCCTCTGGCTTTGGCTAAATCCCAAACCCAACCTGGGATGGGAGACTTGTCATATACACACTCGTTAGTGTATCATTTTCCTTCCCCACATTATTTCTTCTCTTTCCTATCCTCCTTTTTCCTTCTGGCAGCCAGGACTGTATGTTCTGAAACACTTCCATAAGTATGCGATCAGAGGCAATTAAAAGTAGTGCCCTAAATGTTTTGATCCTTGTATAAGTTTGCCAGGTCTTAGAGTGGCTAATAAGTAGGGTGACCAGATGCCCCATTTTTAAAGGGACAGTCCCATTTTTGGGGACTTATTCTTATATAGGCACCTATTACCCCCAGTCCCATTTTTTTCACAGTTGCTATCTGGTAACCCTACTAATAAGACATGTGCTATACCTGTTTTTCCAGTATTGAGGTTTCAAGTGAAAGTCAACACCAGTGACAGAAGCTGCATTTTTAAAAACAGTTTGCTGTTCTTTTCTCTTCTCTCTTTTGTGTATTTGAGTTGTTTTGACTGCTAGGAAACTGGATTGGACTTTAACAACAGCTCCATCCCATCTCAACTAACTTTTTCTCTTTTCCCCCAAAAGAACAGTTATTTAACATGTATGTTAAATGCTCGTGGCTGGCCCATGTCAGCTGAGTCAGGCTGCAGGGCTATAAAATTACAGTGTAGATGTTTGGGCATGGGCTGGAGCCTGGGTTCTGAACCCCTTTAAGGGGGAAGGTCCCAGAGAGCCTGAGCCCAAATGTCTACACTGCAATTTTATACCACTGCAGCCCAAACCCTGACAGCCCAAGTCAAAACAATTATTATTAGCAGTATTTTTTTTAATCTGGCTTGTGTTAGTGACTCTTTAGTTATTATTTGATTAGTGCTTGGTGGCTTGGTTATTAGTTTGTGCTTTTGAACCAGTACCTATTGTATAGATGTCTACATCTTAAAGCAACCATTATGGTTGGCTTTAGTGGGCACACTTGCTGGTGGTCTTACTGGAGGCTAAGGGTTGAATGGAAGTGGAGACTAAACTAACTTGGACCCCAAGTTTTGGTGGTCCCTCAAATTCAGTGTTGAAGGTCATGAATGGGGCAATGTGGAGGAGCTTGCACTGTCAGTAGCCATGCTCTGTCTGTTGTTAGGCCCTCTGGGCTAAGCAGCTATGCAGCTGTGTAATTTACTGCTTTGAGAACTTCTGCAGCAGTTCATCGGTGACTGTGTATAAATAATCAGAAATGCCATGTGCTGCCATTTCCCCCTCTGTCCCATTCTTGCTTCTCCATTTCTGCCTCCCACCACACCACACACACAACTGGCATAGTGGCTTCCCTTTTCCCACTCTTGCAGAGCTCCTATTGAAAGAGCAGAACTAGAAATAGGGAAGGGAGTTACAATGGGCAAGAAGTAATTACCAGCACTCACCTTCCCACCAGCCAGCTGCCCAGGACTACTCACTAGTTCCTGCTAAGTAGCTCAACAAGGAGCCATAAATAAGCAAACCACAACAGGTATTACCATATTATAAACTGCTTTTAATATAGGATACCAATAAAACTACAGGAAACATTTATATCAGATTATGAACCCATTCAAATTTAGCCCAATTCAAGCTTTGGTACATTTTGTGGACATGGACAAAGCATGTTCAAACATCTGCAAAATTTCCCACACCAACCTCTTCTCCTCAAGTTCTGGGACCCCCCTCTCAAACTTTATCTTAGATTATTTTAGATTTTGTATGAGAGAATGGTGTGTGTTGCCTGGGGGAGAAGAATTTGGGGCACAGAGGGAAGCTTTTCCTTATGTGTGTGGATGGGGCGGAATTCCCATCACAGATTGAAGTTTATCACAATTGAAACTCAAAGCAAACATGCAAGGGTGGTTTGCCTCCAGCTGCTTTGAATCAAACTGAGGATGGAATTTGTAATCCCTCCTGGTTGACACTAAACATTTAGGGTTCACCCATTTTAGATACCTACTAGGTTGAGAATTTGAAATTAATGGATGATTGGGCTTTCAAATGAGATATGTGGAGTCAGCATCAGCAGGATCATCCTAATTGTGGCTCTTTGGGTAGGTCTGGAACAGTGTGTGGAATGCTGAATATAAGCATATTAGTTTGGATAGTGCACTATGTACGTTGCTTTACCTATTTCAAAAATCAATCAAAGATATGTGGTCATATTTAAATATTTATTTACAGAATAAATATTCTGTACTCAGACTTGGGCAGCTGGACCTTGTGGTCCAGATTATTATGCCTTCCATATGAAGAGAATGTATATGACATGCGTAAAATGCCTCCCTCTTCCCTTCTGAGGTACAGGTTTACAGTCTTGGAGTATTTAGTGCAGCACAAGCTGATGAATTTATAATATTTTTTTTCTAGAAGACATGAAAAGAATGTACATTTTATGAGAAAACCTATGACATCAGGTAATTCAATTTCAGATATTCTCCATGATACTTCTCAAAGATGTAATTTGCAGAGACAGAACCTAATATTTGCTGTGCTGGTTTGTTCAATCAAAGTTATGTTTTAATCTGCTATACTGTATTTGGAAGAAACTTCTCCAGCATCATCAGCAGCTATAATTTCTGAATTCATACTACCTAGTCATTAAAACCTAAAAGGGTAGATATGATTGTTAGAAAATTCACTAGTGAAATATTTGGGTTTTAGTTGTTAAAATCATATTTTCCAGTGGCGAAAAACAATTGCACATACTAGTTTATAACCTATTTTTGGTATGTGAATAAAAAATAGCCAATATGTATTCAAAGGCTGGCTGCTCTTGCAATTATATCTAGCCTCAGAAAATATACACGTTAATAATTGAAAAAATAATTGAAAAAAATCCTGAAATGCAGGTTCTTTCATGAGGAGAACAACACACAGTCTACTTTTCGAACATGTTCACCTTAATAAGAGGGACAGGTGTGGGGTTTAAGTAAAGGAGAATACAGCTCCCCTTCCTTCCCTGACTGTCTTGAAGTGTCCCTGCTTTCCCAGAGTGGCATCTTCCCCCTAGCTGGTGAAGAGAAACCTCACCAAATATGTTTATCTCTAAGCTGCTTGGACTCTAGGGGTCAAGGTTTTCTAGGCATAAGCAAGAGGTCTCCAGCGGCTTAGTTTGGGTTAGACCTCAAGGGCTTGCTTATTATAGAAAGCAACAGAGAGTCCTGTGGCACCTTTAAGACTAACAGATGTATTGGAGCATAAGCTTTCATGGGTGAATACCACATGCATCCGACGAAGTGGGCATTTACCCACGAAAGCTTATGCTCCAATACAGCTGTTAGTCTTAAAGGTGCCACAGGACTCTCTGTTGCTTTTTACAGATCCAGACTAACACGGCTACCCCTCTGATACTTATTATAGAAGTTTCTATTACATTTCTATATCTGTGTTTACCTGCTTTAACCTTGTAAATAACCCTTGTTTCCTTTTCCTATTAATAAAACTGTATATAGTTTATTATAGGCTTAGCTACAAGTGTTGTCTTTGATGTGAGATCTAATATGCAATTTACCTGGGGAAAGTGACTGGTCTTTTGAGAGTGGGAGTAACCTGAAGATTGCCGTGATTCTTGGTGTAAGGGACCATTTATCACAAAGATATGCTCACCTGGGAGGCAAGTTAGATCTGAGTATGCTGTGACTCCTTGTTTCGTCTTAGAGACTAACAAATTTATTTGGGCATAAGCTTTCATGGGCTAAAACCCACTTCATCGGATGCATGCAGTGGAAAATACAGTCGGAAGATATATATACACAGAGAACATGAAAAAATGGGTGTTACCATACCAACTATAACGAGACTAATCAGTTAAGGTGGGCTATTATCAGCAGGAGAAAAAAAAACTTTTGTAGTGATAATCGGGATGGCCCATTTCCAGCAGTTGACAAGAAGGTGTGAGTAACAGTAGGGGAAAATTAGCAAGGGGAAATAGTTTTTACTTTGTGTAATGACCCATCCATGCCCAGTCTTTATTCAAGCCTAATTTAATGTTGTCCAGTTTGCAAATTAATTCCAATTCTGCAGTTTCTCATTGGAGTCTGTTTTTGAAGGTTTTGTTGTTGGAGAATTGAGACTTTTAGGTCTGTAATTGAGTGACCAGGGAGTTTGAAGTGTTCTCCGACTGGTTTTTGAATGTTATAATTCTTGACGTTTGATTTGTATCCATTTATTCTTTTGCGTAGACTGTCCGGTTTGGCCAATGTACATGGCAGAGGGGCATTGCTGGCACATGATGGCATATATCACATTGGTAGATGTGCAGGTGAACGAGCCTCTGATGGTGTGGCTGATGTGATTAGGTCCTATGATGGTGTTCCTTGAATAGATATGTGGACAGATTTGGAAATGGGCATTGTTGCAAGGATAGTTCCTGGGTTAGTGTTTTTGTTGTGTGGTGTATGGTCAGGGCCGGCTTTATCAAGTGCGGGGCCCGATTCGTACTCACCCAGTGGCACTCCGGGTCTTCGGCGGCATTTTGGCAGCGGGTCCTTCACTCGCTCCGGGTCTTCGGCGGCACTCAAGGACCCGCCGTCGAAATGCCTCCGAAGACCCGGAGCGAGTGAAGGACCCGCCGCTGTAATGCCGCCGAATACCCGGAGCGCCGACGGGTGAGTAAAAATTGAAAAATGTGCCAGCGCGGGGCCCTCTTAGGCGCTGGTGTGGGGCCCGATTCGGGGGAATTGGGCAAATCGGCCTAAAGCCGGCCCTGTGTGTGTTTGCTGTATGATATTATGAATTTGCAGAATATGAGCCGAGTAACATTTTTCACTTCCAAAATCTATGCATATTATATGTTCCTTCTCTGGTTTTATGGAGATACCTTTATTGCTTTTTAGATCATAGAATCATAGAAGATTAGGGTTGGAAGAGACCTCATGAGGTCATTTAGTCCAATCCCCTGCTCAAAGCAGGACCAACCCCAACAAAATCATCCCAGACAGGGCTTTGTCAAGCCGGGCCTTAAAAACCTCTAAGGATGGAGATTCCACCACCTCCCTAGGCAACTCATTCCAGTGCTTCACCACCCTCCTAGTGAAAAAGTTTTTCCTAATATCCAACCTAAACCTTCCCCACTGCCACTTGAGACCATTGCTCCTTGTTCTGTCATCTGCCACCACTGAGAACAACCTAGCTCCATCCTCTTTGGAACCCCCCTTTCAGGTAGTTGAAGGCTGCTATCAAATCACCCCCTCAATTCTTCTCTTCTGCAGACTAAATACGCCCAGTTCCCTAAGCCTCTCTTCATAAGTCATGTGCCCCAGCCCCCTAATCATTTTCATTGCCCTCTGCTGGACTCTCTCCAATTTGTCCACATCCTTTCTGTAGTGGGGACCCCCAAACTGGATCAAAATAACAGAATCATGGAGGCAGATTTTCAGCCGGCACAGTTTTTTATTTACATGAGCTGAGGATCTGCCCCTGGAAACTGAGGGCTGGTCTATACTTAGCCGCTAGTTCGGCGGCTGGAAATCGAACTTCCTGGTTCGATTTATCGCGTCTGGTCTGGACGCGATAAATCGAACCAGGAAGTGCTTGCCGTCGACTGCGGTACTCCAGCTCAACGAGAGGAGTACCGTGGAGTCGACGGAGGAGCCTGCCTGCCGCGTGTGGACCGCGTCTGAACCGCGGTAAGTTCGAAGTAAGGTATGTCGACTTCAGCTACGTTATTCACGTAGCTGAAGTTGCGTACCTTACTTCGACTTGGGGGGTTAGTGTAGACCAGGCCTAAATCTCTCCCAAACTCTCCTCCCCCACTCTCCATTTATAATTATCTGATTCCCTCATATGTTTAAAAGGGTGAACAAATATGTTTTCTTTCCTACCAAAGTCAGTGGAACTCTTCTGCTCTCTCTTTATTAAAAGGGAGAGAAATTAAATTTGCATTCACATGATTACTCCAGCTTCCTTTTGCAGTTTGTGTTGCTTTTTCTGAAGTTCAAAGACAGACATGTGTCCGGTGTCCTTTTTTTCCCTCTCATTTCCCTTGAGTTCTGACCTCTTGATTTTCTGATTCTTTTAAAATTATCATCTTCCACAAAAAATAGCTTACTGTTCCTGTTTGCATAAATATTTTTATTACCCAGAGCTCTTTTTATGTACTCGATCCATTGTTTCTAATGAATTTTAATAGTCTGTTCTCCCTAAATTACTAGCTTTTAACATTGATATACTGATATGTTTCTGCTACTCTTTGAGAGGGTAAAAAGAAGACAAGAGGAAAATGTCTGTGATATACAGCATATAACAGTCAACTTTTTTTAAAAAGTGTTTACATATCAAGCAGGGTATTTGTGTGTGAAAAGGGAATAATTTGATACAGCCTCAGGAGCTTGCTATATGTAAAAATAAAACATACATTAGTAATGAGTATGTAGTGAGGCTTTCCTTGCCTAAAACTCATTCATTGAGTGACATTGTCAATAAATGGAAACATAAAATGAATTACAAAGATTTAGTAGTTTGTTACCTTCTCTGTGGCCATATACCAATTGCCCAGGGTTACAACACTTCTAACGCTCTCGGACCAAACAGTCAAAACTTACCCTTTATACAACTGTTTAGTAAAATTACATTAGTTCATATATTTAGAAATAGGTACCTAAATGGTGCCCACAAAATCCATCCACACAAACAGTAATATGCAAGCACCAAGTACATATAGGGTAAACCTGGATTATCCAAATTTCAGATTTCTTAGCATTGTTTGTATTCCCTAAATCTGAAGTGTTTATAGGAATCAAATTTCCTCTGTCTATTTCTCCAATAATCAGAGGTTTATGTGTTTAGACATTCAAATAATTGGATTTTACCTGTGTTTACTTGTGTTTACTTGTATTCTCAATTAACTATTTTTTCTTCTTCTAGTGCATCTTTTGGTTCTGAGATAATCATGGTGAAAAATACCTTGGAGATAATTAAGACAGACAACAGATATTTCAAGTGTTCAACTTATTGTCTCCCCTTCTAAAATTTACAGATCCTACCATGCTATAATTTCTTTTTAAATTTACTTACTGATTTGGGCAACCTAGTTCATCAGGCACCCATATCCCATGAATATTGATTACAACTCCTGTGCCAGTTTCAAGAGATGCAGTCATTTTATTACTGTAAATTTAGCAGAAAGTGGTATAAGTGTTCATCTGTGTCTGCAGTGTGAAATCAGATTGCTGCTAACATACACAGCTGAAGCAGAAATAATCCAGAAAAGCCATGAGAAACTTTCAAATGAATAGCTAAATAATACATTTGAAAACAATTAGAGTACATTTCTGTAAACCACTATGTGAAATACCATAGAAAGTTAACAAAGGACGCTGACTAATGAGTATATTTGTGATCATTTAAATATGAATGTTTTTACCTATAATGAGAGCCATTAAAAATCAACATTTATCCAGTTATCATGCTGTGGTGTACAAGAGTGTTTCCCAAAATTCTGAATAGTAAATACCTCCCATATCTCATGTACTTTGGGGAAGTAACTGTTCTAAATGTGTTTTCATGATCCACAAAGCATTGCCCATTTCTTGTATAAAAGGTTTTGAAATGAATAAGCTTGACAGAATCTTGCCTGCAACAAGATGATACATTTAGTGTTACTTTTGTAAACAATATTGTTAATTTTCTGGTGGCTTTCCCGTTGCATAGTACTATTTATCCAGGAGTACTGTACCATTATTGATTCATGATTGTGTCATTCACAGATATTGGCTGACCTAGAAAATCATGCACTTTTTAAGGATGACTTGGAATGTCAGAAGCTAATTCTGGAAGCTATGAAATACCATCTTTTACCAGAAAGAAGAACTCTAATGCAAAGTCCAAGGACTAAACCTAGAAAATCTACAGTTGGAACACTGTATGCTGTTGGAGGAATGGACAACAACAAAGGTATTAGATTTTTTTTTTCTTTAAACAGGTTATGCTTTGCAGCTGTGACTATATTTTGTCTGATGGCAAATAATGAAATAATTTTCTGTTCAAAGGTTTATGGGGTCTAATCCAACCAGAAGTAACTTTTAAGCCTATTGGCTTATAGAAACTCCACTAGTTTTCAGAGGCAAAATGTGGCTATCAGATGGGAATATTCCCTCTCTAACAGATGTGGAATGACTCATTTCCAACAACTGAGTCTTGAAATGCACCTAAATTTATGCTAATAAATATCACATAAGTCTGGAAAATGATGTTTGGTATTCCACTGAGTATTCTTTGAGAATTCTTTGCCCTAAAACCCTCAAGATGTGTTCCTCCCCCTTTAAAAGGTACCACTTACAAATCTTTATTTTCTATTTTTCACTTATGGGGCTAATAAAATGTTATCACCATTTTTACAATACTTAATTTTATGAAGATAAAATTACTTGTTAATTGAGAAAATAAACTGATGTTTTGCTGCCTTGCCTCATTATAAGGATTATATTTGCCAGGAATCATTTCATTTAAAGTGGAGAAATTAGAAAGCAATGAAAATTGGAGCAGTCTTTGTGGTGAACATTTTAAGAATATTACTTTTGTACCTTTAAAATCGGTAAAGGAATCAAAAGTGATTTAATTATTTTGAAACCAAGGAAATCACTGCACTAAAATGGTGTTACAGAGCCTTATAATGAGACTTTATAATGAAACAGGCTTTCCTTGCATTTCTGAAGGCTTACTAATGACAAACCCACAGTATTCTCCACTTTCATGCCAGCCTTTAGGCTGAAGATCATATCTTCAGACGTAGTTCTAGTATGAAAGGTACTGACTTACAGTCAATAAAGAAAATGTTTAAATATAAGATAAAATATATGCCTTTCACAGTTCACATCTAAACTTTTAGAATGTACATTCACTGTGTTATCTTTCACTGGAACACTGTCTCTACACCAGGCCTAAGACTCAGATCTCTAGACAAACACAGCAGTGATTTCAGCTCTGGTGATTTCTGAGAAGGGACAAAAGGTCTCAACTGAGTCTAATCAGTTCTGTCTTTAAATACTGGAGTGAGAGGGTCAAATAGCATCTAGAAGTCTTAAAACAGAATCCTCACCATGAAGTTGGAACACCTGTTCCCACCTCCTCTGATTTTCACTTTGATACTCCACACTCAGTAAGTGACATTTCAAATTAGGGTGACTCCTCAATTAGGGCATATTAAGTACAGTTCTATTGCCCTGTAGTCATACAATAAGGATCGAAACATTTCATTACCCCTGCAGCCAAGACAAGTGAATCAATGTTGATTAACCTGGCAAAGCAGGTCTGTGATCACCTTAGCAAAGTAGTCCATGGGAGTATGGTTTATAGAGCCCTGTGTGGATACAAAATTTGTATCTGCATCCGATCCATGCTATGCAGACATAGTCCATGGATATTTGTGGATATGAAGTGGATATCCACAGATTTGCAGGGCTCTAACTGCTCCTGAGGTCTTTTTCCCCAATTTATCAATAGATGACAAGAGACAGCTCTTTCAGACCGCTGGCTTACACATATGGAAAAACACACACACAAAAACAATTTTGCTCCATATATAAAAGCACCATCAATAAAGTGCATATTCCCAGACCATGAGTGTGCAACAGATTAGAGTTAATCTGAAAAAAAAAAATAATATTAAAGCACTGTTGCTAATGAAGCTTGAGAACGTAAAATGGGCCAGACATGTTGATTGTTTGAAAGAAAATAAGCATAAATTCTTGTACATCTCCCATGATCTGCATGGTAACATTCTATGGTATGTTACAAGTTTAATATTATGCTAAGGATTCTGATTAGAACTCTGAGGAGATTGGAATGTACAGTACAATATACAGTAAAGTTAAAAAAATCAGCAACTTCAGCATAGTCTCTGTCAGCTACTTAAATCTCATCAACAAGTTATGGGGTTTTTTTTCATGCCGCCTATGCCATGATTTTTTGTTACATATGGGGGCCTTCTTTAATTTTAGAGCCAAATTGCAAGTGCCCCCGCCTCCACTGTAAGATATTATCTCTTTGTTCTGTATATGGGGGTGGAAACCTAGCTTTCATCTAATCCCTAGGTCACAAGTCAGTCCTGTACCTTCAGCACTGTGAACTGAAGGAGTGAGTGTGTGTGGATATGAATACGGGAATCAATGTACTCAAAGTCATGTTATAGAACATATAGCACACCGAGGTTGGGATCCACAATGTGTTTGTCCAAAGTGGAACAGTTTCAACAGGAGACATTTGGGTCCCATTCAAAATCTAGCCTCATCTTGTAGGCATGGTCTGAGCACGTCTATTGGGTTGGGCCCCCATAGGCAAGATAGGCAGGGGAGCTCTTCTTTTTACCTGGTTTGTGAATCACACTGGGGCTTAAGCAGAAAACAGGGCCTTTGTGTTGTGCTGTTTAATTTATAACATCTTTATTGCTAAGTGTGTGCCTGGGATTAATAATAGCATTTCCACACTTTGTGGACAAATTTCTAAACTGAGCCCTGAGAGCCAACAAGGGATCTGAACTGACTCTAGAGGCCCTTTGGAACTCTTGGCTGATGATTGATAGTGGGTCAGTCTAGAGATTAGTAGCACCATTAACATTCAGGGCTTATTTGGGGGGATCTTACGGCATTCAGATGAGGGTGCACCTGCCTATGATTTGAGCTTCCTTGAAATTCAGGTACTTCACGATGTGGTGTCACTGATACACTGTGGACTGGTATCATCAATCATCTCCAGTCACTTTGGTATTTGGTAGTAGGAAATCAGAGGCAGCTTTGAAATGATCTTTTGAATCTCATCTCTAATTAGGTATTACAAGGTAGGCTTTGATTGTGTGTGTGTGTATATATATATATATATATAGGTATATATATAAAGGAACAGCAGGATGTAAATCCACAGCAAATTTACTATGTTGCATATTGATAGTTTCCCATTACAAGTGCTCTTCTGGGCAATTCAGAATGTATGTTGATTTCCTGTCATGTAACATTTAAGGTGTAACCTGTGCCTGCTTAGCTGTCCTGGTGCTTGTTGGAAACTTATCTAATTCTTAGAGCTTGGCTATATATAACTATTTGGTGTGGTGGGGATGGCATGAAGCCTAAGTAAGGTACAACTGAGTATCTGATGGTTTGCTGTACAGACCTGTTTGTTTTGTGTTTATGACTACATAAAAGAACATTCAGAAAAAGGTGAAAAAGAGTGGAAGTGGCATCAAGGCGTGTAAATTTTTGAGAAGGTTGTGTGGTTTTGAACAATTGCTGTGAATTCATAAAGTGACTCTTAACCTTTCATCCGTATGATGATGCTATCAATGTATTTTCACCCAATCAAAGGTTTATGTGTGGAAGTCATACTGATCTTTTCTTCCACTTTCCTCATGAAAATATATGAATGGAATAGTGCACTCCATGTTCACAAATATGTACTTTATAATACCAGCTGTTATTTTCCTCCAGAAATGAAACTATTATGTAGAAGAATTAGATGTGCTAAGCAAGTTAGCAATTCAGTACCTAGCACAAAAGGAAGGAGGTTGGTGCTAGGTATTATGAAATTATTTTAAGGTTACGTAGTAGATCATATAACTTTATTTTGAAATCTCTGCTGCAATTATTTTCTTCCTCATAGGAACAGAACATTAAACCCTATCAGCAAGTGACTGGTATTGGGATGTCTTAAACAATAAATCAATATTCCTACAGCATAGAAATAGCTTTACAAAATCAATAGGAGCAAATTTATTTTATTGTAAATGTTTAGCTCTCTATAGTGTACAATTTTTTATTTTCTCACAATCTTAATCTAAAATAAAGATTTTTTTTCAGGTTTGAATGAAAAGCCCATGTACATGTATGAAATTGAGAAGCAATAGTTTCTCTTTGAAGGAAAATTTAAATTCTGTATCATTGGGCACATCAATGTAATCAAAGAAAGCAACATGAATCTTAGGGACATGAATAGGACCTTAACCACAAATAGTTCCATTGCCTTTTGTGAGTCAGGCTAGCAAGATTAGGGCTCATTATTGTCTAGGTTCATGTGAGCAGGAGATGCAAGATTGAAATAAATAGGTCTGAGTAGAAGACATGTGTCTCTTTAGAAGAATGAAAATATTGACTTCTTATAGACATCTTGGAATCCCAAATGCAGAACAATACTTATATGATATATTATGTCAGATAGTATATTGTGAGATTATTATGGGGGAAATATCCTTTCTGAGTAAAAGGAGATACTATAAATAATTGAATATTGTTATAGAAAAAGCAGAATACTTATTGATCAATCATCAAGTTTTCTAATGTACCTCACTTGTTCCAGCAGGTAGAATACCAAGGGACTCTGCTAAGCCACAGGGGAAAAAAAGTAATACTATCAGAGGAATTGTGATTGAAATGCATAGATATATATAACTCGTGGAACTAAAGTTTGGGGTTAGCTCTATCCGTGGAACTAATGTTTGGGGTTAGCTCTATCTTTAGTGAATCACAGTCTTGAAGTGAACACAAGGAAAGACAAACTTAAAAATAACTCAATTAAGAAACACTCCTATACAAATCAGACAGGTTAATAATGGAGAGAGATAAAAGTTGATCTACTGAAACAATGATTTAAATTTATCTTTTCACTTAATCTAGTGATCAAACATAAAAACTATCAACAAAATTACATATTACATATAAAATGCATTATCAGTGTGTATCAACCTAAGTTAGAAAAAAGAGTTCTTCCATTACTATCTGTATCGGACAAATATAAAACTCTTTGGTATCAAATCTGAAGATACCAAACAGGGAAACTTTATGCTTACTTAGCAAATTCCCATAGGCAGTATTCTGCCTTTTCTATCACACTTTTAAATTATTAATCCCTTTTCATTTTAAGGTATATTTTTTCTGTAATATTGTACAGTTGTATTATCTGGCATGACATCATAAGGATTTTATCATGCTCTGAGATTTCAAGGTTTTTTTTAAAAAGGCAGTGTTTTGAATTGTTCTATATATGAAACACAAACTATACTTTTCATTCAGACCTTTTGACCTTGCAACCTTTTTTTTTGTACCCATGTAGACAAACTTTGTAAATTATTCTGGGACCAGACAATATTCTGGTCATACTACTCCTTGTAGTCCTTTTGAAGTCTGCTGGGACTGCTTGTCTAACTAAAGTTTCTTGTTTGCAGGACTGGATCTTATGTCCTTTTGTGTCCTCTTTTTGAATTGCCTGATGAGATCACACCTTAAAAATCTATTTCCTTTACATTGATTCAGTTAGAGTTTGCCTGAAAAAAAATTTATAAGGACCCCCAAGATTTTATTCATAGTGATCATTACAAACCACTCCATCATCAAATACAGAAAACAGTTTTGATGGATAATCATCATTTCCCATAATTTGAAGTGTTTAGCTAACATGAAGGAAAATTCTAGCTCTTCATCTTAACTTTTTTTTATTTCACATTTTTGTTGAAAATGTGGGATGCAGTCCTTAAGTCAGGTACGCATAAAAGTGTACATTGGTGGATATCTTGTATGTAAAGTTTGAATGTATAGTGCTTATATTAACATAATATGCATATAATGAAACCTGTCCTAAGGACCACATCCAGTAGGCATATCCTTTCTTAAGCTATTCGTTTTAAAATATCTTTAAGGTTTCCAGCACAATTTAGTTCAAACTCTAGTTCAGGGGTCAGCAACCTCTGGCATGCAGCTCGCCAGGGTAAGCACCGGGCCAGTTTGTTTACCTGCCGTGTCTGCAGGTTCGTCCGATTGCGGCTCCCACTGGTCACGGTTCGCTGCTCCAGGCCAATGGGGGCGGTGGGAAGCCGCAGCCAGCACATCCCTCGGCCCGCGCCACTTCCCGCCGCCCCCATTGGCCTGGAGCAGTGAACTGCAGCCAGTGGAAGCCGCGATCGGCCGAACCTGCGGACGCGGCAGGTAAACAAACTGGCCTGGCCCGCCAGGGCGCTTACCCTGGTGAGCCGCGTGCCAGAGGTTGCCGATCTCTGCTCTAGTTACAGACCACCTCTCCAAGGTGACCTATTATTTTTGGCCTTTATAGAAAGACAGACTTTCATATAAGTTATTTATTTATGTCCCCCTTATTACTGAGGCCTTCCTCTCAAAGACTAAGACTCCAGTATGGTAAGATATTGTAACAAGCTTCTGAATGGAAAGAACCGGAGCACTTACTTCTATTCATGATGTTGCATGATCCAGTGTGTACATCAGCTCCTGGCTAGGGAAGGTTTAGTTATAGACTGTCTTCAGCACATATTGTTTGTTAAATGTCATGACATTACTTTGTGAAGAATTAGAAAATTTGGGAGTGTTTTGTTTTATCTTTAAAGATACTGTTGTCATAAACATAACTGACTAGAATGATCTCAAAAGTGTGGGGGTTGAAAATGGCTTGTCAGAAGGAATGAACCAGTTGTTCTAGATGTGGAGAAGAATAGTCCTTGAGAGTCAGATTCTGAAATCTAAGCCCACTGTCTTTTATGTGTCGTATTGCTGGAGCTGTATCTATATGAGTTGTTTATTACTTCAACTGTTACAGAAGTACAAGTTAACCCTTCTTTAATTTTAGACATATTTCAAAACAAAATATTTCTTGAGCAGAAACAGAAGGTTGAAATGCATTTGAATGAATGCAAAACTGATATGTTTTAATTCCCTGAAAAGCCAGTAATTTACCACAATTTTATGTAATGAATATTCAGAAAAGTGTTGTAAGCTCAATAATACCTTTGCTGAATATCATGTTTTTAAACTGTAAGAGAAGATCTCACTTCTCTATAGGTCAATTATAAAGTGCCTACTCAGGAAGATATTGTATCAGTTTAGTGCAAACAAAAGGAGGATGGTAGAAAAAAGAAGCTTGTTGAACTGCATCTCTCACCTTTCATATAAATGTTTGTTTTGAATGATTTAGAATTCATGTACGGCTCGCTGTACACAGAAGAATGAATACTGTCTAATTTTAATGCATTTTAATTTCCCCTAGATTCATTCTTGTGCTGCTGCTTTTCCATTCAAGCATGATGGTTGTCTGTCTTGCATGAAGTGGTTATTGATTTGCCCTTTCCCTTAATATTTGTATTGAATGTCTGCTTCTGATTCTAGCAGGATTGTTGTCTAATGATTAGAGCAGAGCTCTGAAACACAGAACTCGTGGGTCCAGCCTTTGGCAGTGATTTAGGCAAGCCTCCTATCCCTTCTGCATCCTAGTCTATCTGTAAAGTAATTGTAATCACATTACATTAGCCTCACAACCACTCTTCTCTAACAAGCACTTTGAGATCCTCAAATTTAAAGTGTTATACACATTCAATTTACTGGTAGTAGTTATACATAACATCAAAAATAAAATAAAATTTAAAAAATCTTAATTCTCCCAAATCTGCTTTCTAGACATCTAATTCCCTTGTTCTGATGTATTCTTTAAACCCAGTGTGAGGCTCTGAAAGGCCAAAAGATTTGCCATAGTATGCATGCATTCTTTATATTTTTATTTCTAGTCTCCTTTCAGAAGTAATCTTCTTCAATTATATGTTTTTATTTCTTAAGTACTGACTATGTGCTCTTACAAAACTCATTCCCAGCCAACAGGAGCTTACAATATTAAAGATAGATGCATATTAGATGTGTGAGTTTATGCATCTTTTAAAATAATAAAAATTCTGGTGCATCTATGTACTTTATCGTAGGTATTTCTAAGGAGCTTATTACCTTGGCATCCAAACACCCTATTTTATTATTATTATCATCATCATCATCATCATCACCATCACCATCACCATGGTGCACTCTCTCTCTTTCACCCTCCCTCTCTCTCTAATATTCCCTTATAGACACACAGATAGAATGAGCTCGATTTGCGCAGCCATTCTCCTTCATGCGTGTTACTATAGGTTTTTTGAAGCTTACTTAAAAACTAATATTTTAATGATTGAAAAGAAGACAAAGACCACAGGGAGGTTGGATGTAACTTTTCTTTTCTTGAAGGATGATTGTGTGCATTTGTGGGTCTCACAGAAGTAGTGGGTTTTCAGGAACAATCAGCGTGACTAGAAAGAGAACATTGTTGTACACTGGATTTAAGACTATTCCAGACATAAACAGTCTTTTCTGATACAGCAGCTGCTAAATCATGTGCCGCTGAACTATTCCAGACTGTGAATCTCCTTGTTAACCCAAAATGCCTCCACTCAACTCCCAAACCTAGCATGCTATAAAAAGGCCAGTACTTAAGAAAGTATCACTCAATGCAACCAACCTCTCCAGCTACCCTGCAGTATCATGCCTCCCAATTCCTCGGCAAGTTATTTGAGAAGCTCAGCAAAGGTCATTCCAGTTCTTCCTAGGCACTGCTACTATAGCCGAGACAGGTCTGCCCAGACTTCAGGCCAGGACATAGAACTGAGAAAGTAGATAGCAAAAAGGAGATCATCTATCAGGTGCACCACCACTAAGGGCACACTACCTAAACTCCAATTTTATAGTTAAATTACAATTGTAAAGGCTGCATAATTAGATGTAATGGATTTAAATAAAAGGAAAATATAGAGTGTGGAGTGGATATCAGGAACAGTGAGATTTACAGGTGAGATTTAATATCTTTGAAATAGACTCCCAAGACAAGTGATGAATATAACACTTCCCGGGGTACCCAAGATTGAGAGGAATCCTGCTACCACCTGCCCTTAGTGTGAGGAAGCCTTTTCTGTGCCTGCTGAGGGTGAGTTCTCTGATTCCACTGGCCACAGGCAACACAAGCACTCTTCTCTCAGTCTACACAGTCTCCGCTGTCCCTCTGCAAGTTAGCAATAGGCATACTCCAACACTCATAAGAATCGCCATACTGCCTCAGAACAATGGTTCATCTAGCCAGTGGCAGATGCTTCAGAGGGAATTAATAGCACAGGACAATTATCGACTGACCCATCCCCTGTCATCCAGTCCCAGCTTGTGACACTCAGAGGTTTAGGAACACCTGGAGCATGAAGTTGCATTCCTGACCATCTTGGTTAATAGCCAATGATGGACCTAATCTCCCTGAATTTATCCAATTCTTTTTTTTAACTCAGCTTCATATATGGCCTTCACAACATTCATGGCAATGAATTCCACAGGTTGACTGTGTGGTATGTGAAGAAGTACTTCCTTTTGTTTGACTTAAACCTGATGCCTATGAATTTCATGGGATAACCCTCGGTTCTTGTGTTATGTGAAGTGGTAAATAACACTTCCTGATTCACTTTTTCCACACTGTTCATGATTTTATAGACCTCTATCATATCCCTCCTTAGTCATCTCTTTTCTAAGACGAAGTGTCCAGTCTGTTAATCTCTTATCATAAGGAAAATGTTCCATACCTCAAATCATTTTTGTTGGCCCTCTCTGTATCTTTTCCAATTCTAATATATCTTTTTTTTTTTTTTTGAGATGGGGCAACTAGAACTACAGGCATATCATGGATTTATATAGTGCCATTATGACACCAATGAGATGGGTTTCTTCGGTATTTTCCCTCCTACAAATATTTTAAATTTAATTATGTTTGGGTCACTATTACTGAGCAGTTCAGCTATATTCATCTCCTGGATCCTGTGCTCCATTTAGGACTAAAACAAGAAATGCCTCACCCCTTGTGGGTACCAGGACTAGCTGCTCCAAGAATCAGTCATTAATAATGGTGTTTAGAAAATTTACATCTGCATCCTGTCCTGAGGTGACATGTACCCAGGAAATATGGGCATAGTTGAAATCCCCTGTTAGTATTGGGTTTTCTGTGTCTGTAGCCTCTCTAATCTCCTTGAGCATTTCACAATCACCATCACCATGCTGGTCAGGTGGTCAGTAGTATATTCCTACTGCAATACTCTTAATATTCAAGCATAGAATGTCTATCCTATGGTACAGTTTGATTCAGTTAAGATTTTTACTACATTTGACTCTATGCTTTCTTTTAACATACCACGCTACTCCCCCACCAGTGTGATATACTCTGTCATCCCTATATATTTTGTAATCTGATATCATTTTGTCCTATTGATTATAAAAATTCCATCAAGTTTCTGACATCTGTTATATAAATATCATTATTTAATACCAGGCACTCAAGTTCACCCATCTTAATATTTAGACTTGTAGCATTTGTATACAAACAACTTATAAAATGTGTCAATATTTAGTTGTCTCCATTCATGTGATGCAATTGAATGGGGCTCTTTTTCATATGACTGTTTCTTCAGTTCCTACCTGTATTTTATGATCTTCTATCCTCTCTTCTTTATTTGATATAGTAAATAATATATCTTTAATATATCTTTACGTAAGGGGTGTCTTTGTCAGAACTGTGTGCTCCTCCACACCTGTCAACTTTTCCCCAGCTCTTAGTTTAAAAACTCCTGTACATTCAAACCCCCTGGGATTCCCCATGGAGTGAGCAAGTGCTGATCCACTGGAATTCACAAATCTGCTACTTCCGAAGAAGCAGTACATACCATCTTACCTATTTCACCTCTGGATCATCACTCCATTTAACACACATCACTTAGATATGCTTACAGTGAAACCAACTAAAATTTTATTTAACAAAGGGTATAGATTTAAATGATAAGTATTGGAAACAAATGGTTATATTACATGTACAATAAAATAATAACATGGACCCTAGAACCTAGACTTATTTAACTTGTTATTGTCATGTCTGATAGTGCTGCTCAACAAGAAGGCTGTGATCTATTTTCCATGAAACAAGCTCTCAACTTATCGCCATAGTGAGGGATGAAGGGTATCTTTTGGTACTCTTAGACATATCAGGACAGTTCCTTATTCTTTTTCATAAACAGAACACCCCCTGCTGATTGTTTTTCCCTGTGGCCTCCCTCTTTCTTTGACCTTGAAAGAATAAGTGAAATAGATTGGTGGTTCTCTACAAGCTGTAGTTTAAAGGCACAGCCCAACTCATCTATGAAGACACTCCAGTTGAAACAGATATAAATGTAGCTGCTTGTTAAAATTCAACCATCAGCTTTTTTTATATAGAAACTGAGACAGTTACTTTTAGAAGCCTTAGAATATCTGTTGTATGGAAGTATAGTTTCATTCTTTTTAGTATTTGTCCAAGAAATATAATTTATCTAATTCATGAGATTCTACTTGGAACCATTAAATATTATTTGTGTTTTGTGATTTTTTTTGCTAGTAACATAATGTTTTATTTGATGAACTCTATTATATGAAATTCTAATTAAGCCTTTGAATAGCTAAAGCATATATGTATGTTTTATTTGGCTGGCAAGACAATGTTCAGTAGAGATTAATCACAATTAATGATATAATATTGGTGCCATTATTGCACAATGAGGTAGATCTTGGTTAATTACTTCACCACAGGAATATGAAATACACTTGTTAATGACTGATGAGTTAATTAAATGTATAAATTACTTTAAAATCCCCTTCTCATTTAGTTCCCCATGACTATTAACATTATTACTGGCTTCTTTTCACTCATGTGAGTTTTAATATGTTCTCGAACGTTCACTCTTATAGGCCATTTAGCAGTTACAGTACAGTACGTCGATTAAAATGTGGCTTTCTGAACAAAAAAATCCAGCTTGTAATGCCTGCTGATAGTTTCTTAAAGCCTATTTTACATTTCATTTCTGATGACTTTTCTGTTTTATAGTTAACCCCTGAAAGTACTACTTCTGTCACTGTTTCAAATGGAGCAGATGACCTGGAATGGTCCATTGTAAAGAGTATGCTTCCTTCAAATGTAAACATAGAAAAGTAGCTACTGTAGTTGATAACAAGCTCAATGTCTGGTTTCCTTTATGTCTGTTGTCTATCCACCCACCAGAAAAAAAATCTTTATATGTGTTTCAGAAGCCTTCTTAATGCAGTCTTTAAAGAAAATAGATTTTTAACAGAGAAGAGGGAATCACAAAAAGAAAGAAGTATGAAAAAATTTAGTAATAGAATTTTATTTTTTTATTTATTTATCTACGATGTCCCAGATAATATTTTCAGGAACAAATTTATATTGAATCAAGGAGACTGCTACTACTAAAACACATATTACAAAATATAGGATCACTATAATAATAATCCCAGATATTATAATAAGATAATTAAATTGTTGGAAAATGTTGGGGAGAGGACTTAATTTAATCCATGGGAATTTACATTCAATTTATACCAGGAATTTTCACACTAGATCTATTTTTTTCTTTCCTGAATTAATTAGTGCTGCTGAAGCAGAACTCCTTGCAAGGGAGCTGGAACTATTTGTATAGTGGGGGTGCTGAGAGCCATTGAACCATACTGTAAACCCTGTATATGATGGAAACCACTTCAAGCCTGGGGGTGTGACAGCACCCCCAGAACCCTAGTTCCACCATCACCTATGGCTCCTTGTAAGAATGCATAGGCAACTATTTTGTTGATAGGCAAAGACTGACTAGCATACCATGTGTTGCCTATAAATCTCTATAAATCCTAGGCTGGACTTCCAAGTCATGGAATAGACACTATAGGCTCTCTTCTCTAGTCAAAGGCATACCAAATTCCCACGGGATTCAACCAGATGATTGGAATATTACTGAAAATGTGCTAGTTGGGAGTTTTAGAAATCCAAGCATCAATGGTGGCAATCTTCTTTTACTATTGTTCTCAATGGTACTTTTGCCTAGGCAGGGACTACAGGATAAGGCCCAATGTAAAGTGAAGTTGAACTGGTATAATCTGCTAATATTAGAAAATTGAATACTAGTGAACAAGAAAAACAAACCTTTCACACGTCACAAAATAGCATGTGACTCCACACACTCACTCACATGAAACATACACAATTTACAAGGGTATATAAGATATTGTAGCACTATCTCATAGTTTCTGAAATCATGTTGGTTGCTGGGAAACCAATTTCCCCTTAGGCAAGTTTGCTTTCTGTGTTTTCACCCAACAAGGTGAAGCCCAGTTGTATATAGGTTTTGTATGCTTTTTGAAACATTTCACAAAGGAAGTCTTTACCATTGAGTTAAAGAAGAAAATAGTGAACTCTTACCAACTTTACTGTATACCTTTTTCTCCCTTTACAAACAAATTATCCTTGATATCTGTTTCAATAATCCAGTTCAATCACATTGGTTCCCCTTCAATAGACTTGTTTTCAGTTTGACATGTAATGTTGCAGATCACTAGCTCAAGGTCATCAGCTTGCACCTACACACAGCAACATCTCTAAATCTTGAACACAATGGCCAGTGTACATGTCCACAACAACTTCAGCTATAGCAGAATCAGCAGAGAGAATTACAGACAAAAATAATAGAGCAATCCTGTAGCATAAACTTCAACTCCTTTTGCTCCTACCTTTCTCCGTCATTTCAAACGCTGAGGTCATTCTATCAATACTTGGGTAGACTGGTACACGGAGGATATTCACACTGAAGAAATGGAGGAAATTCCTACAGACCTCTATCTGTGTCAGAAGTGAGAAAGATTGATCTTCTCATTGGTTCCGCTAACTTTCCTGAGAATAAGTATATAAATATATTTTCCTTATGCTCTTGGACATTCTTGATATGGTTTATTCACCTGTACATAATCCATAGTTTGAAAGTATTTGATATCAACAGGTTAGAGTTAAGATACTGATTTAAGATTCAATCTCCCAATAAATTCATTCTTTTATACATATTTGGCATGACTCCTCTTTATTTCACCTCTATTTGATTATACTCTTGTTATCCAGCTATTCAAGAAGATGTGAATGAAAATCAGCCTTGCACGAGATTATTGCTTGATACAGTTCTAGTAAAGCAACTAGATTGATTGCTGGCAGAAAAGAGAAACAATTGGCAGAATAACTGAAGGATGACTCAGGATGGTTTCTCACACACTGAATCACAATAGGAGAATTTCAGCAACAAAAATAAAGCAATAAATGGGAATGTAGACAAAGCAGTTAGATACATTGTGTAGTCAGAAGGAGATTTGTTAAGCCTAGTCCTGCAATGGTTTATCAAATTGCTTTATTTTATTTTTATTTTTTTAAAGAATCAGTGGAATGCTGACTTCAATAGAAAGCAACCATGCTAAACTATAATACTTTGCACTTCTCTACAGCACCTTTCCTCTGAAGATCTCAAAAAGCTTCATAAACATTAATGAATTAAGTCTCATAAACCCCAAGTAGATATGTGATACACATAGAGATAATTTTATCCAGCACTAACACAGCAGTTTTTAACTGTGCACAGAAACTCTACAAAGTAGCGAAGAGTTCTGAACCGCAGGCAGAAATTAAGTAGTCAAAATGTAATTTATTTGAGTTGGAATTTAGCCATGACGTCAGGGTTAATACCTCTACACTTAGGAAACTTTCCTTCAGAATCATTAATGGTCCTCAGTGTCAGGGCTTTGGCTTTAGATGTCATCACAACAACACACTGGTATTTAAAACCATTCTGGGATATTGAATCAGTACTTCCTCACAGGAAGGAGTGTCACATACTGAATCCCCAGCACTACTTCCTGCAGTAACTTTGGGATTTCTTAGAGATTTCCTATCAAATACAAGCCGAGCTTAGCTTGTGAGATCCGACAAGATCATAGCACGAAGTGGCATTTCTGGAGATTCTGTCTAAAAAACTAAGACATCACATTCTCAACAGAAATGGGATTCCCTCTTATAGCTGTGCCGAGATGAATACTAGTCCTTTTTTTCACCATGTAAATATGTTATCTGTACTAAATTGTAGGACTGTGTGTATTTTTTCCGGGGTGGGGGTTGATAGCTTGAACAGATACGTTAAGTGCTTGGCACATTTGATTGTATAACTGCATTATCTTAATTTAATCTGGTGACAATTTTTAGTTCCCAAACTAACAGATTGCCCAAATATATAAGATTATCCTTCCAAATATTATGTAATTGATACTTTTTTTCTCATGCCAGAGCTCTATATACACATTCAAATTCTTTAGACTGCCTATGAAGACATTAATTTTACTTCTACACACCATGAATCTGGAAGCAACTGTAAAATGTACAATGATACAGTTACATCAACTATTATGTACTAGCAGTCTTGTATGTAATGTGTAATATTTTAGATTAAGTATGTGAAATTTTACTAGTGTAGTGTTCTTTCTGCCTTGTTCATGTATCTATCAATCTATCATTTGGCAAAGTCAGTCCATAGTCAGCACTTTTTCTGTAGATAAAAAATGGATAATAAATTTCCCTTCTGTTTTTACCCATGTCTTCCAGCTTGGCCTATAGCCACAAGGGTACTTAGGTGCCTAAAGAAGAAGTTAGGCATCTACTCCCAACATCTGGGCACCACTGACATTCTCAAAACTACTGCTCAGCAGCTGCCTCACCCTCTAGGTGCCTACAAAATCCCCCTGACACCTAAGTTTCCATTGGTAGGCTTGTGTAAAGCAATCTAAGCTCTGACACTACCCCACAGCTAATGAGCTTTTCAGAGACCTTCCTGAAGCCAAAGTCCCACCTGAAGCAGGATTCTCAAAGTGGGCATTCCCCTGCCTATGTTCCCAGGGGTGCCCAATCTTGTAGGCCTTCTCAGAACATGCATATAGGCTCAGGCCCCACACAAAAGACAGATGGTAATTTTTCAGGGGGAGCTGGCTGTATCTGTGAGTATTGGCTTAGTGGTTGGGGCACTGGCCTCAGAAGGGGAAGACCTGCATTCAGATCCCTCATTTGTAGCAGGGATTTAAACCAAGGTCTCCCACCTCTTAGATGACTGTCCTAACCATTGGGCTTTTGGCTATAATGGGGTGTCCCTCTGATTTTTTGTGAGAAAGGACTGGCAACAGGCTGACCTGGCTTAGGTGCCTATCTCCAAGAGAAGGAGATTTTTATCCATAAACCCCAGTGCACTTCCTTCTGGCCTATCAGCAGTCTAGAGGCCCAGATCAATAGGAGTTAGGCACCTAAGTACCTGGGCCCTAAGGAGACAGCAAGGTCACACACATCAATTCTATGTTTGGCTATTGTGAACTGGGAAAGGTACTACTACTAAAATCCATGATATTGGTCATACATATTATCAATGGCTGTATTATAAATAGGGCTTTTGATTTGATATTCATACCAATAAAATGTCCCCAATATTTTTTTTAAATCGATGTTTATCTAATAAAAAACAGTAAAACACCAGAAATGGTAACTTGTATCTAAGGGCTTGTACATGGAGCAGTAATATGGACTATGGAGGTGTAAGATTTCTAAAGCACATGAATGTGTTGCACATTTCTGGTTTACAGTAGATGTTCCCTAATGTGCTTTAATGTAGTTCTGTTTACAACAGTACTATGTACTAAGGAACATTACAAAGAAATTAATCATTACAATATATACTGCGGTAATGAGTCACAATGAAGAAAGAGAGCCCCCAATTTTTGGACATCTACATAAAATTCAAAAAGTGTTACAGATAAACTTCCCCAAATGAAATTAATAAACCCTGAAAAAACAGAACATTAATTATAAATGTATTGGTCCAGATTTTTTTTTATATCAAATTATTCTGAAGTTAGTAGTTTTGCACAAGTTTGAGAGCAAAAATTGGCCCAGTGTCTTTTTTTAATATTATTATTAGTAAACATTTATACTATATTAATGATAGATGGCAGCACCCAATGGCTTCAATTGGGATGATGGCCCCACTCTGCTGGGTTCTCTACAAACACATATAAGAGATAATCCCTGCCCCTTACTAGCTAAAAGATACAAAACTGAAAAAGGATAAGGGGCAGTGATATAACAACACAGGTAAATTAATATGGTTAATGACTGGCACAGTTTTGTTAATTACATGTTTGGTTCCTGCTTTCTGTTGTTTTTATATATGGATTTATTTTTAATTGTATGGGTAAGATGAGTATTGACAGGAATAGGGAAGTTAGTAAGAATAAGTGGGTAGAAAAAGGAAGGAAGGAATGGGAGGAGAGACACACACAGATCACTACTTGCCTAGCTCATTAAGCAAATCTTTGTAGTCATGACAATGAAGGTGAGTTTTACTGAAGGTTTGAAGATAGTGCCTGTACAGATTGTAGCAGGGAGTTTTTCCCAGACCCAGGGGGTAGTGCAGGAGGAAAACAAGAAGGTATTTAAGATTGAAGCTGACTGGTGGGCAGTGAAGGCTGGTAACATGGGCAGAGCAAAGGTTGGATTTGACTTCACAGTACGTTATGAAATCAGCTAGACAGGACAGAGTTAAGTTATGAAGTTCTTTCAAGGTAAAGACAAGAATCTTATGTTTGAAGCAGGAGCAAATGGAGTCCAGTGGAGGGACTCTCAGAATGGGAAGATGTAGTCCAAAAGATGAGTCAGAAAGATAATCTGATTAATTTCTATCTCTATCCCCCATACGGCCAGTCCTAAAACATTTCCAGGTGTGAGTGAACTAGTGTAGAAAATATATGAATTTTAGGAAGCATACAGAGGTTATGAGGGAGAATTTACACCCCTCGGTAAGATAAGATAAGTTTGGGGTTGTTCCCTTTAAAAATATTTATTTTTAATATATTGTCTTATATTTAGAGTTCAAAGTGTATTGTACTATGAGAACTTATTGTGCTTTCAGCTTCAGAGAACAGTGCAAAGTGTAACAGATTCCACTGGCTGTTGTACAATGTTGTGTACCATGTCTTTCATGCTTGATCAGACACACTACATATAAGATATCTATGCTAAGTGTACAAGAGTATATCAATACAGTTTTATTTTTTTTAAAGAAGAGATTATAATGGCAGATGGGATGATTGTGATCATCTAGACTGATCTCCTGCATAACAGAGGCCCGAGGTCTTCTCTGAATTATTTCCTGTTTCAATTGCAGCACATCTTTTAGGAAAAACATCCAATCTTGATTTAAAAAATTGGCAGAGATGGAGAATCCACCAAAACCCTTCAACTTCCAGCCATTAGATCACGTGATACCTTTCTCTGCTAGATTGAAGAGCCCTTTATCAAACTTTTGTTCTGTAATCAAGTCACCCCTTATCCTTCTCTTTTGTTAAACTAAATATACTGAGCTACTTTAATCTATAACTGTAAATCGTTCTTATGGCTCTTCCCTGAACGCTAACCAATTTGTCAATAACCTTCTTGAATTGTGGAGACCGGAACTGGATGCAGTTTTCCAGTAGTACTGGCTTCATTACCAAATAAAAAGATAATATAAATGCCCTATTCTTGCTCGTGATTCCCCCGTTTTTACATTAGCCCTTTTGGCCACAGTGTCGCACTGGGAACTCATGTTCAGCTGATTATCCATCATAACTCCCTAGTCTTTTTCAGTCACTGATTCCCAAGATAGAGTCCCCCACTCTGTAAGGGTGGCCTACACTCCTTGTTCTATATGTATGACCTTACATTGGCCGTATTAAAATACATAGAATCATAGAATCATAGAACTGGAAGGGACCTCGAGAGGGCATATAGTCCAGTCTCCAGCACCCTGCACTAATTATCTAGACCATTCCTGAAAAGTGTTTGTCTAACCTGCTCTTAAAAAATCTCCAATGATGGAGATTCCACAACCTCCCTAGGCAATTTATTCCAGTGCTTAACCACCCTGACAGTTGGGAAATTCGTCCTAATGTCCAACCTAAACCTCCCTTGCTGCAATTTAAACCCATTGCTTCTTGTCCTATCATCAGAGGTCTTAATTACTTACCCCAAAGCTACAGGTTTACCTGAAAACAGCTCACAGAAGTGTGCTTGTCTTTAGCACTCAGATTCCCAACTCCCAATGGGGTCTAAACCCAAATAAATCCGTATTACTCTGTATAAAGCTTATACAGGGTAAACTCATAAATTGTTCGCCCTCTATAACACTGATAGAGAGATATGCAGGTTTGCTCCCCCAGGTATTAATACATACTCTGAGTTAATTAATAAGGAAAAAAGTGATTTTATTAAATACAGAAAGTAGGATTTAAGTGGTTCCAAGTAGTAACAGACAGAACAAAGTAAGTCACCAAGCAAAATAAAACAAAATGCGTAAATCTGCGTCTAATTAAACTAAATACAGATAATCTCACCCTCAGAGATGCTTCAGTAAGTTTTTTCTCATACTGGACACCTTCCAGGCCTGGGCACAATTCTTTCCCCTGGTACAGCTCTTGTTCCAGCTCAGGTGGTAGCTAGGGCATTCTTCATGATGGCTCCCCTCTCTCCCTTTGTTCTGTTCCACCCCTTTATATATCTTTTGCATAAGGTGGGAACCCTTTGTCCCTCTGGGTTTCCCCCGCACTGGAAAAGCACCAGGTTAAAGATGGATTCCAGGTCAGGTGACATGATCACATGTCACTGCAAGACTTCATTACCCACTTGCCAGCACACACATATACAGGAAGACTCACAGGTAAACACAGCCATCTGTAGACAATGGTCCTGGTAATGGGAGTCATCAAGATTCCAAACCACCACTAATGGCCCTCAGAGTTATATTTTATATTTCTAGTTTTAGACATAAGAGTGGTACATTTATACAAATAGGATGATCACACTCAGTAGATTATAAGCTTTGTAATGATACCTTACAAGAGACCTTTTGCATGAAGCATATTCCAGTTACATTATATTCACTTATTATCATGTTTTTATAAAACGATTCCAGTTACATTATATTCACTTATTATCATGTTTTTATAAAACCATATAGACTGCACAATGTCACAGTCCCCTCTTAGTCTTCTCTTTTCCAGACTAAACAAACCCAGTTTTTTTTCAATTTTCCCTCATAGGTCATGTTTTCTAGACCTTTTTTGTTGCTCTTCTTTGGACTTTCTCCAATTTGTCCATATCTTCCTGAAATGTGGCACCTAGAATTAGACACAATACTCCAGTTGAGGCCTAATCAGAGCGGAGTAGAGTGGAAGAATTACTTCTCGTGTCTAGCTTACAACACTCCTGCTAATACATCCCAGAATGATGTTCGCTTTTTCTGCAACAGCGTTACACTGTTGACTCATATTTAGCTTGTGGTCCAGTATAACCCCCAGATGCGGAAGCAGTACTTCTTCCTAGGCAGTCATTTCCCATTTTGTATGTGTGCAACTGATTGTTCCTTCCTAAGTGGAGTACTTGGCATTTGTCCTTATTGAATTTCATCCTGTTTACTTCAGACCATTTCTCCGGTTTGTCCAGACCATTTTGAATATTAATCCTATCCCTCAAAGCACTTGCAACCCCTCCCAGCTTGGTATCATCCACAAACTTTATAAGTGTACTCTGTATGCTATTATCTAAATCATTGATGACGATATTGTACAGAACAGAACCCAGAACTGATCCCTGTGGAACCCCACTCGTTATGCCCTTCCAGCATGACTGTGAACCACTGATAACTACTCTCTGGGAATGGTTTTCCAACCAGTTTTGCACCCACCTTATCGTAGCTCCATTTAGGTTGCATTTCCCTAGTTTATTTATGAGAAGGTCATACGGGACAGTAACAAAAACTTTATTAAAATCAAGATATACCACGTCTACCACATCCCCCCCAATCCACAAGGCTTGTTACATATTCTTTGCTTACTAATCGATCCAGGATGCTCTGTATCAGTGTCCTCTTCATTATTTAGCACTCCCGCAATCTTTGTGTCATCTGAAAAGTTGCCATGATGATTTTATGTTTTCTTCCTTATCACTGATAAAAATGTTAAATAGCATAGGTCAAGGAACCAATTCACAATGGATCCTGTTAAAGAGCAGGATTTACAGAAGCTACAGTAGCTAGACTCATGTTCCATCTATTTATCGAGGTCTCTGCTGTTCTCATTTTAAGGCAAGAAAAACAATAATAAATAATGAGCAAGAACAGTTTATTTGTATCTAGAGCCTTTTAAAAATATAACAGGTTGAAACAAATCAGTTTACAAACGTTTTCTCTTGCCAGCTTTTTTTTTTTTTAATGTGGATACAATACTTCTTTGTGAAAATGTCATAAACTTTGGATTTACACTCATAGACTGTTTACTGGGAACATGAAATATAAGAAGTCCTTTCATTTATGGTTCCATGTATTATTTGTTTTGTAATTTACCCCAAAAGGGTAGTTAACATCAGTACAGCCTTCAATAACTTTGGCTGGAATTTAGAGGTTTTCTGATTGTCTAGAGTTGTTTTTTTTTTCTTTTCTTTTTTTGTGATAGGTTTTTGTGTGTTCAATAGTTTAAGAGTATTGTAAGCAGAAAGTAAAATACTTTTCCATATTCTTTACATGATAGTGTATGGCTGGAAGTTGAGAGAATAGTATCAGACCTCTTTCCTTAATATTTCAGATTATTATTTTATTTTTCTTTCTGCCTACAAAAGTTAGCACTGCTGAGAACACTTACAGTGCTTAGAAAAATGCACATTCTGGGCCAGATCCCTATCTTCAAAATTCTTGCCCATATATATGTCTATGAAGCTGCAACATTATCCTGAGCCATCTAAACTCAATGGCAGAAAGCTGAGGTGCTTATAGGAAAATGAATCTCGAGGCTAATCTATGTCTTAGGGACTTCTATTGCCCTCATCATGGTATCTGAGGTCCTCACAATCTTTAATGCATTTATCCTCATAGCACCCTCAGGAGGCAGAGAAGTACTATTATTCCCATTTTACAGATAAGAAAGCTGAGGCACAGAGAGATTAACTTACTTGTCTAGGGTCACACAGAACGTCTGTGACATAATAGGGATTTGAACCTCCCAAATCCAGGCTAACCCCCTAACTACTTGAGCATCCTTAAGCTCCTCCTCCAATAAAATACAGTTATTACCAAGTTAACAGGGGTCAGCCTCAGGTTATAATAGTGAAATATGATCTTTTTTTCCTTTCATGCAATCCCTACTATCGCCCCAATACCTGCCAGCCCCATGTTTTTTCCTCTCCCCCATTTACTCTCTGATGATTTCCTTGCTCCCTTTTGCTTCCCTTTCTCTGCTCTCTCATCTCCTTTCTCTAACCACTATTTTCTTCCCTCTCCAAATTCTTCTGTAAATTTATTAAAAAGCTGAATGGTGGTCAGTGCTGCTGTTATCAAAGAGAGATGGAAAAGAGCTTTTGGGGGGAAATGTTATTTAATTCCAAAATAATTTACTCTTTGTAGTGGTGGAGAGATCAGCTTTTTTGTGAGCAAACAGTAATTGCAAAGAGGCTGAGAGGAGTTTAGAGAAGCAGAGCATGTAGGGAAACAGATGGGGAGAGAGAGAGGTAGCCATGTTTGGCAAAGGCATATTAATGTGGAGTTCTGAGTCCAGTAATTAATCAAACCACAGGGATTTGCATCACTTTAAACATTGCCATACAGCTGTGGGTCAGTAACTGTGAAACATCCCATATGGTGGCAATGGAAATTTTATTTTAGTATATTTTTAAGAAATGTTCAAACCAGTGTTAACCTAAGGCCATACAAGTACAGAGTAAAACCATCATGTAGTACCCTCTAAACACTTTAAAATGAAAGGACTTTCAAATGATTTACAAAGCACCAAAATGTAATTCCTTAAATTATGTTATAACAGATCATTGGCAAACTGAAAAGACCCAAATTTGGGAATTTTTTTTATCCACCGTCCAGATGGCAAATTATAGATAAATCCAAATCTAGGGCAGGAATTTTCTTTTCATATGTGTGTGTAAAGCACCTAGCAAATGCTTAATGCTCTATAAACAATAATAGCAGCAATTTTGTTATCTTTTGAGGTACTGAGGATGAACAGATAGCTCATTGCTTAGCTCCTGGCTACCTCAGTGCATGCATTTGAAGATGATACTACAGCAAGTAGACTATGAACATAGTCAGGAGGTTTTCAGTTTTCTAAATTGTGCAAGTATCCCTTCTTACAATTGTTTAGATAGATCTTTAAATGCAGCATTGTTTTGCAAAGGATGGTTCATTTACAGGAGCATCATTAGGGAGAGCATCATTAGCAGAGTGCAGTTAAAAGTGCTCAACAGGAAATATTACTGGTCAGTCACTGTGGTTATTTCATAAACTAGAATGGAAGTCCGCAAAGAATGATAATTATGGAAACCTTAATGAATTATGAATACTAAAAAAATGTCAAACTAGAGAGTGACTTTGGGGAATATGCTGTGGACTGCAGAAAATCGCTGTGTGACTCTGCTTAGTGGACATTCAATCTGATTCTTCACATGCTTAAAATAAGAGTCAGCCAGGTCTCCAGCGGCTCCCTCCTCTAGCTGGGGGCTCCTGCTCCCCTGCATCCCCAAGTGCCACTTGGAGTGCATCCAGGCAAACTCCTGGGAAAGGGGGAAGGGCGTCTAAAGGCCACTGAAACTTCCTCACAAGGGTTGGGTGGCCAGAGCCTCCCTGGGAACTCCAGGCAGGACCCTGGGGGCTCAAAGGAGAGCAGCTGCTGCAGCCCAGGACCAGGAGCAAAGGGAAAGCTTGGCCTCAAGCTGCCCCCAGCATGGTGCCAGCCCCGTGGCAGGAGTGACACCGCTGCCCTGAGTGGGGACACCATTGCCCAGAAGCTGGAGGGGAAGCCCCTGGCCGATAAGCTGCAGACAGACACCTTGGGAGGATTATGTGGGGGATAGGATCGCTTGGAGAACAGACTCTGCTGCCTTCCCTGCTGAAGGCCAATGAAATTCCTTCTCTCGTTCTCTGGGGGCCTCCCGGCTTTTTGCTTCTAAGATGATGTTCTGTTTAGAAATTTAGCTAGATTTTTTTTTTAAAAAGGTAATAAAACACCCAAAACAGAAATAAAATGTTTCCTTTCATTGGAGCTGAAATGAAATGTTTTGCTTTTGGACACCAAACCAAAAAATTCAGTTTGTCCAGTTCTGCTGCTATAAAGCTTTTCTGATGTTTGAAAATGATTGATTAACGTTTTCTTTTTATTTCACTCTATTTTCCATTTTTTCCCCTCTGAGTTCCAGGCTGTGGCAGGAACCAGAAACAGAAATGACAAAATAATTGTGGGAGAAAAATTGTTCTTGCAGTATTTCTGACCAGGCAGGAAGCACCACAAATCTTGTTGTTATGAAATTTCTAGTATGATCCTGTAAAACAAAGAAGTTTGGATTAATATCTGAATTGAACTATCTGAGATTTGTCCCTCACAACACATTGTTTACAGCAGTGGTTTTCCAGCTCTTTCATTAAGTGCACAGCTTCATACAAGATAGATGCCTCTAAGGACCTGCACTCCTAAGTACTCAATCCCCCAAAATGCTTTGTGCTGAGGGCCACCAGGAAAAAGTCAGTGGATCAAATCTGAGATTGGCGGGATGAGGGCAATGCTAGTGGACTACATAGGGGATAAACATGATAACTCAATATGTCTATTCCACTTCTAACTTCTGATTTTAAATAGAGTTGAGTGAATAACTTATTCAGCAAATGGAGCCATGTTTTTCTGTTTGTGGGCTATAGACAGGCAGATCATAATTTCCTCAAATTTATTCAACAGATACCTTGTCATAATGTTTGCATTCTGGATTGTCCAAAATTCAAAAATCAAGATGTGTTATTTAGTAATGAATGGTCAGATAAATCACACCACATTGTCTCTGTTTTGTGATTGGGTGAATGTACAACCTCTTCCCGTACACACACTTGTGTGTCTAACTTCCATATTCTCTGCCCACAAACATTTTTATTAAGCCCGATGTCCCCCAAATACAGAAGTCATCTCTGGGGCCAGGCCCGCTCAGTGGGGTCAGCCTCGCGTGGTGGGGCTCAGGAAGGGAGCGCAACCTCCACCCCCTGATTCACCTCAGCGGGCCACGCAGCCTATCCCAGTTGGGGGGGATGCAGCCAAAAAATTGGGGGGGCACGTGACCCCATGTGCTCCCCTCCAATGTGTCACCTCTGGGAGAGGGTGCAAATATGTTTGCTCTACCTCCAAGCGTGCCAGCACTTGTACATGTGACTACATTAATTAGGTTCACTGTGAAAATTAGACTTGTGTGAAAAAATATCTCTGTGATAAACTCATGCAGCAGAAAACTTTTCTATTGTTGGAAGTTATAGAGAGCTATTTATGATTTCTTCAGTGATTTGGATGAAAACTCTTACTGGAGAGATACTGGATAGAGTTGTCTGTTTCCGGTCTCCTACCGCCTTCCAATCATCATAACAGCTGCTATAAGGAATCTGCACACTGCCTCCATTGCAGGTCATGTAAATATTTTATCAGTTTCTAGAGAGCAGGCTTGGCAGCTGGCATGACAGCACAAAGGGAGGGGGGCATTTCTTCAAAAAATAAAAGAATTTAAAAATGACTGAGAGAAAACCTATCTACTGCTATCAAAATATTACTAGCAGTAAAGAGCTGAAACTTCCATCAAAGGTAAAGCTTATACAAATGTTCATTTTAACATAACTCTGTCTTACCTTGCTCACCATGATATTTACCAGCAATAAAGGCATACTTTAGTCATATTCACTCTATGTTTGTCCCATTGACCCACTGACATTAATAGGAGTTCCTCTTTGTAATAAGGGGGGGGAGGGAATAATAGCAACATCTTACAGATGGCTAACTGAGGCATAGAAATACTACAAAAGAGTAATTACATAAGATAAAACTTTTGTGTTATTTTGTCAATTCATGTAAAATAAAACATAATAGAAAGTACTATTGAAAGGCAGAGTCTTCCATCTAGAGCCCTAATATCCTGGGACAGTACTTTTCAAATATGTAGCATGCAGTTTGGTATATGTGAATTTAACAAGTTGCATTGCCCCTACCATGAAGCAAGTTGTTTAAGGGCATTGTATGTTAGGCTATCAGTGCAAAGCACTGACAGAAAGGGGGAACTGAGAAAGTAAATCATCCTTGAGAATCTGAATAGTAGGTTTAGAGGAGATAGTAGGTTTTCAAAGGGGCGGTCAACAGCAAAATTGTTCAAATATAATTAATACATGGCTGGTCTAGATGAGATCAGGCAGAAAGGGCATTGCTCATGATGAGTTCAATGGTGTGGCCATGAGCATTGGTGAGGAACATTAAAAAAATGAGTAAAAATAAGGATGTCAAGAGCAGAGTGTGTTGACGGAAAGAGGATCTGTACATATCTGCACAATGAAAGGAGAGAGAGAAGAGTTAGGGATATAAGAAGGTTTGTTTCCTGTTGTATCCAGAAACATTTTTAGAGACACTAATCATTTCTATTCAATAAAGTAGTAGTCTGCATAGTAGCAGTTTGGAGAAATTAAGCACAAATAATTAATTTTAAAACTCCAATCATCAAGCCAATGAGAACTCAAGCTAAGATTTTCATAGAAAGATTATATTTTGGAGGTTTTAAATACAAAATGTTGCCTACAGTTCATTTCACAGAGCTGCAGTGTGTAATTAGCACAATGATACATTAAGAGTTCTGTTCTGTGTTTGCTTAGTTTTGCCAAAATTATAAATTCCACTCAACATTTTTGTTGTGTTGTCACTTGAAATGTTATAAAAACTGTTGGTTTCTAAAATATTTGCAGAGTAAACCTTAAAAATGTCTGAACAGTAAGAGAAAAAAAAATCAATAATGCAGTATATTTATTGGTCTGAAGATTTGGCCTATAGGAGCCACCGCCATAGTATATTGGTGCTTGGTAAGTAAATTAGATCTTGGTGAGGTCCTTTGGTGAGGTCCTTTGTAAACCTGGAAACTTAGCTCTTCTCCCTTCCCAGGTACAAAAGGCTTTGCTTGAGATATATACCTATACTTCATTTTCCCTCCTCCCTTTTTCCTTATAGCCCTATCATTCTGGCTATAGGGAGATAGCTTTCTTAGAGATGCAGTTTTTTTCCTATCAATTGAACTTGAACTAGCAACCAAAATAGACTGTGAGCCAGTGGAGGGATTGCAACATAGAAGTAATATGCTTGTGATGTTTCATCCAATTTGAGTTGGGCTGCAACATTATGAACAAACTCAGAGCTTTCTGCATTGCTTCTAGTTTTATGCCTAGATATAGTGAGTAAGTTGCAGTAACTTAATTTGGAGGAATGCATGATTAGCTTCCCAAGATCATCCTCCAGGGGGAATTTGTTGTGTTTTCTAGCAAGCTGGATGTGAAAGGTGTTCTCCATTCTATTGTGCATCTGAGCTCTACCAATACTAGGAACAGCATAAACAGGAACAGCATAAGCAGGAACAGCATAAACATCTGTAACTTTAGCACCTTTATGGCCAATATGGAGTCTGCTCTGCAGGCAGCTCTGGCCAAGAGAAGGCACACACAGGAACACTTCAGGGAAAATCCCTTCCACCCTAGGGGCACCTATTCCAAGCCCCTCAGAGTGAACACACACACACCGGGAGAGTACAATGAATATAAGAAAGGGAAATATTTATTTACGGAGGGATAAAAGGAGAAAAACAACAGGGGGGAAGATAGGTGGCGCAATAAAACAGGGTTGCATTCAACACAAGGCTCCACAGGCCCAGTTGTACCACAGTCTGAAAGGGCAGACACCTAGCAATAGAGTTCAGGAGTTCTGGGCAAAGTTCCAGTCAAGTGATGAGTCTTGGGTGCTCTTGGTCGTCTTCAGCGCCAGTGAATTTTCCCCAACAACCCCCTCCGTTGCCCTCTTCTGCCACTCTCTGCAAAGCCACACAGAGTGACCACCTCCCCACTTAGCTAGCTAATAGCCTCTCTCCTTATTCCCAATGCAAGCTTCAAGCACTCTGCATATAATTTCCATTGGCCTTGTCTATATTAGAAAAACTTACTATGGCAAAAAATATTTTGTTGCCCACACTTGCTTGTAAAGCACATCAAGTCCATGCACAAAAATTCTCAAAGCCTTGTACATGCATGCTGAATACCATCAGTATTGAATTTACTTTCAGCAGGACTAAGTAACAGTTTCTTCTGACCCATTCCTGCCTGCCCCACTTTCATTCAGACTGAAATGATTAAGATAATCTTCTCATTGCTGTCTGGCAGTGGTGATCCTGTAGTATCTAAGAACCTTTCCAGTAGTGCATCAACCACCATGACATGTGGTTCATTCTTGCTCTCATCCTTTCCCCAGTGGGAAAAAAACTGTGTTCAGTTTAGTGTTTTGTTTTGGTATATGTACACACTCCAATGACCTTTTTCAAAGAAATTCACCTTTTCCTTGGAATGGAAAGTGGTGATGTTTGCGATGATCCTTCATTCCTAGGGGAATTAATTCCACAGTCTCAGACCCACTCTCATGAAAGCTCCGTCTCTTGCATAAATAATCATTACGTTTATGATACAGAGTGCCATTGTGGCAGAGGAGCAGATCTGTCAACCACCTGAGGTGCTAAATGATTACATAGATATGCTGATCCCAGGACACTGAGTGCCCTGAAGATAAGGATTGAGACCTTGAACTTGACTTGATGTTCTATATGGGAAGTCAGTGAAGAGAGTGGAGGACAGGTTTGAGGTGCTCACAGTAGTTGTGTTACTGAGGAGAGATGCTACAGCATTCTCTAGTAGTTGGAGTTTCCTAAGAGCTGATGGCTTCATGCCCGGATTGCGCTGCATTGCAAATGCCTTTATATCAGGGGTTCCCAAACTTGGTTTGCAGCTTGTTCAGGGTAAGTTCCCAACCAATGGGAGCTGCGGGAAGCAGTGGCCCGGCCTGCGCCAGTTCCCGCAACTCCCATTGGCCTGGAATGTCAAACTGCAGCCACTGGGAGCTGCGACCAGCCGTACCTGTGGATGTTCAGGTAAACAAAGTGTCTCGTGGCCCGCCAAGGGCTTACCCTGAACAAGACGTGAACCAATTTTGGGAACCCCTGCTTTATATCGAAGACCAAGACATCGTGTGCCAGGATGGGAGAGAGACTCCGAACATGGCAGAAAGCATTACTCACAAATGCTACAATGTGGGAGCTTAGCATCAGTGAGAAATCTAGGAGCATCCCTAAATTATGGACTGAATTGACAATTAGGTGTGTACCTTCAACCAGAGCAGACTGCACCATAGCTGCACATTTCACAAAGAGTTTTCCTCTGCCTACCAGCAAAACCTCTGTCGTACTCAGGTTCAACTTCAACTATCTGTCCTTTGTCCATGAGAAGAACTCATCCAAGCACCCAACCATCTTGATAATAGTGGTATGGACATATATCATGAAGGATAGAAAGAGCAGTGTGTCATTTGCATATTTCTGGCACTTGAGACAATGTCATCTGACCAGTTCACCTAGTAGCTGCGTGTTAGTGTTGAACAGGACAAGAGAGAGAATTGATTCTTGTGGGACTCCACAGGAAGCAGGCTAGTGGCAGAAGTGCAGTTCCCCATCACTTCTCTGAGACTGTGTCTCTCCAGGAAGGATGTAAACCATTCTTAATACATTCTCCTGGACCACTGCCACCTCTCTCAGGTGGGACAGCAGTGTCTCCAGGTCAGCAATGTCAAATGCTGTAGAGAGAGATCCAGGAGGATGAGAATGGATGTCTATCCAAACCCATTTAGAGCTGGAGATCATCCATAGGTGCAACTAAAGCTGTTTCCATCCCATACCCTGGCCTAATTCCAGATTATTTTGGGTCTAGGATATTAGCTTCAATCAGATGAGCTTATGGCTGGCCTTTGGCTAGCTTCCGTATGAATTTGCTTGAAAAATGTCAGTCAACCATTCATGAAACACTTGCAGGATCAAACACTCAAATTAGAGTTTAAATAAAACATTGTGTCAAACTTTAAAACTTAGCCAAGATTAGAAAATAGGAAACTGTGCAACTGACCATAATGTAAAAATATTTACTGGGTATGATCTGCCATCAAAATTGCAAAATATCTCAACTGTATTTTTTAACTGCCAGATAGAAAACCTGTACATTAGAGTGCCATGTCAGTTATAAAATCAATACCTGCAGCATGTAAAACACTTCTTAGTAATGCAAACACAAGAATTTGTAGCAATGTCAGTCAGCAATGTGTGTTATGTTAATATTCCATGCAATATCACCAAACAAGTATATTAAAATTCTCTCTGATCTCTAGATTAATTTATTTATGCAACTCACAATTTTAAATTAAGGTCTGCAGAAGAAAAAAAAAACAACCTGAGTTAATTGAATGTGGAAATTAGTTCATATTTCTTATAGCTTCAGAAAACTAACAGGAGATTTAATATATCCAGTTGAGCATCTACATTATTATTGCTCTATTAAACTTGGATACAAATTGAATTTAAATCACATCTGTTTTAGTTCAATTAACAAAACTACTGCTTCCACAATGTTTTGTTTTGTTTTGCTTATTGCTTCTTCTGTTCCAAAGAATGAATGAATCCTGAAAGAATTGTTTTCTAAAGAATTGTAACCTTTTATTACAGTCCAAATAAAATAGGATAGTGAAGCTTAACTGAAGAGCATAATGATGCTGATTTTCTATCTAGGGATACTTAATCATTAGAGATGAAGCATTGTTAGATGTGCGAATGTGTATGAAAATAAAACACTGAAGGTATACAGATTATATTAATCATTATGTATCTTTCCTATGGACTACTTTAAAACCATCTGTCATTTAGATATTTGTGATCTGGATTTAAATTAACCTTGCCTATATGCATATTTAAATTAATGGAATGCATTATTCTGTTAGACTGGTGCTTGATTAAGTTAATTATGCTCCCTTTATCTCTGTGTTTCTTATAACCAAGTTTATTGCATTTCTCATCTTTCCTTGTTATGTACAAGTTACTTTTAGCAGCAGGAGCTTCTTAACTTACCAGCTAATCATGACAAGATTTATAATTATTTTATATGTTTTGCTCTTTGCAGCTTCTGGTGTCAGATGTGTAAGTAAAACAAATAACCATATTCAGAAGGAAATGTTGTTGGACGTATAAATAAATCTACTTTAACGCCGTTACTTTTAAGTCTCTAGGTGACACTCAGTGGTTTTATAGCTGGTCTGAAACAATCAAAAAAATAGATCTGAACTAAAAAATCTAAGGAGATATAGACCTAGATAGGAATACTAACTTCCCATCTCTAATGAAAATAACACTTAATTTCACAGGGTTTTTTATGTAGGATACTGAACAAATGTAATGAGGTTAGTGATCTTAAGGAGTTATACCACTGAACTGTAAAAGAGATCATAAAGGTAGTACGTAATGTTATTCAAACTAATGCTACTCTAATTCTGGAGTGGCTGTTTGTTCCTATTTCACTTCCAGGAAAAGATGCATCAATCACTCATTCATGGGCATTTTATGAACGGCTCTAAATAAACAGAAAAAAATTGATAAGACTCACGAAACAAGCTGACAATTACCGTGAAGCTCTCATCTTTTGGGGGCGGCGGGGTATATGAAGCCATATACATTAAATACATTATCCCATTAATATGTCTCATCAGGTGCTACAACTATAGAGAAGTATGATCTCAGGACAAATATATGGATCCAGGCTGGAGTGATGAATGGCAGGAGGCTGCAGTTTGGTGTGGCTGTCATTGATGATAAACTCTTTGTTATTGGAGGCCGGGATGGTTTAAAGACATTAAACACTGTTGAATGTTACAATCCAAAAACCAAGGCTTGGACTGTCTTACCCCCAATGTCAACACATAGGCATGGTTTAGGTAAGAAATTTAAGTTTTAAAGAGATATAATTTGTTTTGGAAATGTATAATTTGTTCTTCAAACCTTAGTATTTTTGAGCTAAAGGAACAATGCAATAAGTAATGATGTGTGTTTGATGGATATTGCCAGGAATTGCAGCAAAGCAAAAGAAATGTGATTTGCCAAAATGTTTCATATGCAGATACAAAAACAATATTCAGTCACTCTGTGGTGTGCTTGTATATGAAAAATAAAAATTGGATATGGAATTCTAAAATTAAAAAAGCAATAACCAAATACAATTTGGGGTGGAGGGAGTAGAAGAAAAGGAAACTGAAACTTGCAAATATTGACCCTGAAGTGTAGTCTTGATTTTCTTTTTGTCACTGTCATCCTGAATTCTTTTTTGTGTTTGATGAAACAGTCAAAATACACTGCACTCTCTCATGTCTTAGGAGAGCCCCAGCTATGCTAGATGATACAGACGGGAGGTACATTCAGCTTAGTGGCAATGGCGAAAGGCTTATAACTTTATAAACACTGGCAAGAGTGGCATTCATCAGCAGTAATAGCACCTGTAGCATGTGTGCACTGCAAGACTGCCTCAGATAAGTGTTATTGGGGTGATTAGTACATGCACATGCCTTTGCACTCCAGAGTGCTTACAGTCACATTACTGCTTCATGCAAACCCTTCACAATCCATCAACAATTATATAGAAAGGTAAGCCCTGATTACCTGAATCCTCACTACCAAAAAACAAAAATTGTCACCAGAATTCAAAATTGGTATACAAGCCAGATTTTGCTTTTCTGAAACTCAGTTATCTGAAGACTTTGGATATCCCTTTAAACATCTAGATTATCAAAATGTGTGTGCTTGTGTGTGTGTGTGTGAGAGAGAGAGAGAGAGAGAGAGAGCGAGAGAGAGAGAGCGTATTCTCTAGCTATATGTGCATCTATGTATACAGTTGAAAATACTGGGCCTGATTTTGATTTCCATCAATGTAACTCCTTTTATATCCACTGACGTGAGAATATGGTACTATATATTACATTATATATTATATATTATATATTCTCATGTCAGTGGAAGTCAATAATGTTACACCATTGTACAACTGATGAAAGGTCAAAATTAGGCCCATTATGTTCAGTAGCATATAGATACGGGGCCTCTTTCTCCTTTCACACCTGTCTTATATCAGGGTAACTCCAGGAGTATTGTTGGAGTTATTCTTTATTTAAACTGATGAATGACACCAGCCCATAATACTTAAACTAAATGTGATACTTGTGAAGATTGCTAGATTGGCTACCTTGAAGATTGAAGTTCTCTCTTTATCCACGAAGTAGGTACAGTAGAACCTCAGAGTGACGAACACCTCGGGAATGGAGGCTCTTCATAACTCTGAAATGTTTGTAACTCTGAATAAAGCAGTATGGCTTTCTTTCAAAAGTTTACAACTGAACATTGACTTAATACAACTTTGAAACTTTACTATGCAGAAGAAAAATGCTGCTTTCCCTTTATTTTTAATAGTTTACATTTAACACACATTTTACTATATTTGCTTTTTTTTTTATTTTGGGTCTCTGCTGCTGCCTGATTGTGTACTTGCGGTTCCAAATGAGGTGTATGGTTGACTGGTCAGTTCGTAACTCTGGTGTTCATAAATCTGATGTTCTTCTGTATAGTAAAATATAGGCATCATTAGTGCAAGTTATCTTTCCCTGACATGACCATAGATCATAGAATATCAGGATTAGAAGGGACCTCATGAAGGCATCTCGTCCAACCCCCGGCTCAAAGCTGGACCAATCCCCAACTAAATCATCCCAGCCAGGGGTTTTTGTTAAGCCTGACTTTAAAAACCTCTAAGGAAGGAGATTCCTCCACTTGCCTAGGTAACTCCCTTTCAGGTAGTTGAAAGCAGCTATCAAATCCCCCTCATTCTTCTCTTCTGCAGACTAAATAATCCCAGTTCCCTCAGCCTCTCCTCATAAATCATGTGCTCCAGCCCCCTAATCATTTTTGTTGCCCTCCGCTGGATTCTTTCCAGTTTTTCCATATCCTTCCTGTAGTGTGGGGCCCAAAACTGGACACAGTACTCCAGATGAGGCCTCACCAATGCCAAATAGAGGGGAATGATCATGTCCCTCGATCTGCTGGAAATGCTCCTACTTATACAGCCCAAAATGCCTTTAGCCTTCTTGGCAACAAAGCCACACTGTTGACTTATATCCAGCTTCTTGTTCACTGTAACCTCTAGGTCCTTTTCTGCAGAACTGCTGCCTAGACACTCAGTCCCTAGTCTGTAGCTGTGCATGAGATTCTTCTGTTGAACCTCATCAGATTTCTTTTGGCCCAGTCCTCTAATTTGTCTAGGTCCCTCTGTATCCTATCCCTACCCTCCAGCGTATCTACCACTCCTCCCAGTTTAGTGTCATCTGCAAACTTGCTGAGTGTACAATCCACGCCATCATACAGATCATTAATGAAGATATTGAACAAAACCGGCCTCAGGACTGACCCTTGGGGCACTCCTCTTGATACCGGCTGCCAACTAGACATGGAGCCATTGATCAGTACCCGTTGAGACCGATGGTCTAGCCAGCTTTCTGTCCACCTTATAGATGTGAACGGATAATTGTTTTCTTGTCTATTGAATTCCTTACCTTTCTCCTGACACTGTCAAGAAGTATGCCAACCATGCTGATGGTTTTGTGTTATATACACTTCTCCACTGGGAGCTGGATGAAGGCTAACATAGAGTTGTCAGATGGCAATGACTGAGCTGGTCCTGGATTAGTGAGTTATAGGTGGAAGGTTACCATTTATTTGAGCCACCCCGTCCCCAGTTTACCTTAACACTGTTTTATTTTATTTTTATTTTTTGTCAGTATTAGTTGTTGGCAGGAGATGGGTGGCATGTTGCCCTGCCTGGAGTGAAATTGAGATAAAACTACTGAATACTTTAAAAAAAAAAGGTTGGGTTTTTATTTTTTTTTATTTTAATTTATTAGTAATCCTTTAGAATAATTATGTACATAAATGTATATTCATCTGTAAAATAAAATGTATTTCCAAGCTTACTGGTTTCCATTGGCAAACGTTGATTTTTTTTCCCCTAATGGAAAGCAAGGTATCCTGATTTCATTCCAATTAATTTTGTTATTTGTACTTCAGTTACATTGATGATATAAATGGGATTACATACAGTTTTTGAAATAGTGTAAATTAACTCTGCTTGAGAGACAAAAGGGATCAGAAAAGGCTACAACATTTTAAAGTAGGCTTCAAAAATATCCTTTGATTTTAATTCTCTGCTATTAAGCGAAGGATTTTTTTCTCTTAGAGCAATTTAGAGTCCAGAGGACATTCGCCACCAGAATATAACATTTATAAGGTATGGGAAAACTGACCTATCTGTACTACGTTCTGGTAAGGTTGCCTAGTTTGATAGAATCATTATAGAATCATGAAATCTAGAAATGGAAAAGACCTGTTAGGTCATCTTGTCCATCCCCCTGAGTTACAAGTTGTACTATTGTCTTTCTTTTTGCATTACTTTTGAACTTTGTGTTCTGTGTACAGCTTTTTCTTCTTTATCATCTTATTTTTTAAACGACTTTACAATGATTTCCTAGTGCTTTTTCAGTTAGAATACATGTGCATAATCTGATGCTTCAGGCTGAGCATAGACTGACTACCTGTGCATATTATCTGAGAGCAGATGATATCCATTTCAAAATGTAATGTTACTAATTTTCTGAAATAATCAGTAGTTGACCTCAACTGAAGATAATCTGTTTGTAAATGAGAACATTACTGTATTACACTGAACCAGAAAATAGAGCAGTTTAGAGGTGTATTAAATGCCTTGTGCCACAGATATGATAGACAACTCTCACAATGGGAAAAATTCTACACTCTGAAGGGTGTGGGTCTCAAGTGAGTCCATTTACTTCAATGGAGTTACTCCAGATTTACACCTGTGTAATAGAACAGAAATTGGTCTTATGAATATTAGAAACTGACTGGCTAATCCATAGTACATAGCAATGACAATTTGTCCCATAATGTATAAATATGAGAATATGGCTGAAACGTAGGCTCTGTGTTTTAAAGAACCGCTGTACAGAATATCTAATGATACCATAGGTGCCGACTCTGTGGGTACTCCGGGGCTGGAGCACCCATGGGGAAAAAATGGTGGGTGCTCTGCACCCACTGGCAGCTCCCCATCAGCTCCTGCCCCCGTGCCACCTTCCGCCTACTGGCGACCCCGCGGATCAGCGCCTCCCCCTTCCCTCTCCGCACCTCCTGTCCGCCACAAAAATCTGTTTTGCATCATGCAGGGAGGTTGGAAGGCGGGGGGAGAAGTGAGGATGTGGTACACTCAGAGGGAGGGGGCAGAACTAGGCAGGAAGAGGCGGGGCAGGGGTGGAGCGGGAAGAGGTGGAGGTGGGGCTGGAGCAGGAAGAGGCAGGGCAGGGGTGGGGCCTTGGGGGAAGGAGTAGAGTGGGGGCAGGGCCTGGGGCAGAGCCAGGGGTCAAGCATCCCCCAGCAGTTTGAAAAGTCGGCACCTGTGAATGATGCCATCAGCATTCTGGGTAATCTGACAATTATTCTACTAATAAGAAATAATTTCTGGATAAAATAATATATTTACAATAGAAAAAGCCGTATTAAGTTATATGCAGTGTTGTCAGTCCCAGGATATGACAGAGACAAGGTGGGTGAGATAATATATTTTATTGGACCAACTTGTGTTAGTGAGGGAGACAAGCTTTCGAGCTTACACAGAGCTTTTTTTCAGGTTCCCAGACTTGAAGAAGAGGTCTGTGTAAACTTAATAGCTTCTCTCTCTCACCAACACAAGTTGGTCTAATAAAAGACAGTACCTTGCCCATCTTGTCTCTATATTAAGTTATAGACATGTCTATAGAAATGATCTGGAGAACACTGACTATCTACAGTCATTTTGCCTGAGCAGGGGGACTTGACCCTAGATCTTTCACTTCCTGGTGAGTGCCTAATCACTGGAATATAGGGTCATTCTCACTCTCTCTGTACCAGTGTACAGAGGAACAGCTTCAACAGGAGAGACTGAGGGAGTCCCCCATCAGAATATCTCATAACGCAGCGGTTAGCACACTCTCGTGAGAGAACCCTATTCAAATTCTTTCTTCCACTCAGGCCGAAGGGGGGACTTTTTCCCCCACATCCTCAATGAGTATTCTAATCACTGAGCTAAAAGTTATAAGATGGGCACCACCACACCACCTAAGTCTCTTTGTGGATCCAGGCCCTAAATCCTCCCCTCAGCATTTACTACTAGGCTCCTAACTCTCCTTATGCATTGTATAGGGAGTTTGGGCACCTGACTTAGTAGATTCTCCTAGGTGGCAGCATGCCTGAAAGATAGGTATTACAACACTGAGTCTAGATCTCATTTATGGATCTGAATGCTGGTCTGATCCTTTTGGGCAATTTCTGTGTTTCTACATAATTAATGAACTCCTCTGTTTTTACTCAAATGCTTAGAGCCAGAGGCTCAGCTGGCGTGAGCCAACCTAGCTTCATTAACCTCAATTGATTTATACCAGCTGAGGATCCAGCCAATTAATAACTGAACTCTCTGGTAGTTTTGGGGGTGTTAGAAATGTAAGACTCAGACTGTAATGTTTGTGTATATATAATATTGTGATTAGGCTTGGTAAAGAGTAGTCTCATCGCTGGGCGTTGCTATGGATATGGTTTATCTGGAGAATACTTTTGAAATGTAAGATAGGCAGGGCATTTTAATTCCACTTGATAAAATTAGTGTTGATACCCTCTCTAGAGATGAGAACATCTCTTTTCCCTAACAACAAAGGGAAAATGAGTCTTATGAAACAGGTTTAAGGAGCTTGTTCATCAGGTTCATTATGCAGAAATCTTCAGTTGATTCCTAGCAGGGAAAATTTTGTTAATTTAAATATTTTCCACTGGTCTCAAATGAATCAGCCCCCCAGAAAGCAATTTTTCCCCTCCTGTTTCAATATTTTGTGGCAATTCTAGCATAGTGCACATGCCTTTGCCATAAATTCCTATATTTTATGTCTATTTCAGTTAATTGGTAGTAGATAATTGTAATGGTCCTTTCATTCTCTTCCAAGGAATGCTTATTACATATTAAATCAAGTTCTTAATGGCTGTTAACAATATTCTTATTCCTTTTTTATTATTGTAATCACAGTCCATAACAGTATGATAGGAAGTCTGTCAATGTTTGCACTGGATTAAATCTGCATGACGTGAGAACATAGTCTAATCACTTATTTCCTTATCAGCAATCGTTTAAAGAACTCAGCAGCATTCACTGCTGTACATGTGTATCACACTTGCTCCTTATGCTGAGTCAACAAGAAAACATTGTGAGCATGAGCAAAATGATGTAATTTTAACCTTATGTTTTCATCAGTGCGAAATGACAAAACATTGATTCGCTTATGCAATTCATTCCTATTGGCTTTACTTTTACTCTTGCTATTTGACAAGTCTCAGAAAAAATATTTACATATTTAAAAATTCTACAATCTACAATTAGTGATGAATTAGAGAACCTTTAAACCAAACTGAATAAGAAGGTAGAAACCATGTACTGGGTAGCTCTTAAAATGTTTCAGTCCACTTAGATACTTCTGAACAAGAATGTTTTGATATCTGTCCATCTGTTTTAGAAAAAATGTTGTGGCCTGTAATAGGGATGTAGCAGATTATTCCCTCCTGTCTTCCTCCCTTTTCCTCCCCCTGCCCCCTTAACCTCCAAGCACAAGAAATAAGCCCCTGAGGACCTGTGCCTCAAAGGTGCTTGTCTGAGGCACAAAGCCTGCTTAGATGGTGCTGTTTCTGCACTGCATTTTGTTCAGGTTAGTGCTTAAAGGTACAATCTATCCCTATATATCTTGTAGCCTGGAAGAATAGTATTTTGGATTATTTTTTCTTTAATTAATTTTAAAAGTATCCCAGTGTTGCCAACCCCAAAGGTTCAAAAATCATGGGTCAAGTTCCAAAACATCATGAGATCACCTTACGAATCATGAGATTCTAAAATATACAACGAACGTTGGGTTCTTTTATGCACCTTTTTTATTTTTAGCCATTAGGGTACACTTGGGTCATGTTTACAAGCTTTCTTTATAGCCATTAGGGCTATTTAAAACAAAATGAAAGCTGGGATTATCATGCATTCACGTAAGTCTAAAAAGTAAAATGTTCTATCATGAAATGTATTAGAAAATATGTGTCCGATCTGTGGCTTGGGGCCACTCTGACAGCTCTATATTTTGGTCCCCAAGGGAGACAGTTAAGAAAAAAAGTTGCGTTTTATTTCAGGTTGAAAATGTTTTCCCTGAGCCATGCCTTGTGACTTCAAATTGAAGTGTCTGAATCAGCTCTGTCACTATGTCACTATGGGGAAGTTAACAGGGGCACTGCCTCTCCAAATGCCTCTCACCACTCCATCTGATCTCAAAGTAGTGGCTCTACTGTGAGCTGAGAGTACTCACTTTCTCTGTTGCAGCTACTCAGCAACACCCCTACTACCACCTGTTGCCTTTCAGGGAAGGGAAGAGAGACACTCTGGTTGCTCCACGGCTTGCTTGCCTGCCTGCTTGTCTGTAGGAACTCATAGAGAGCAAGATTGGAGCTTGACCGGCATTGGTAAAGGATGGCTTCCCACCTCCCATGTTGCTGCTTGCAATGAATTTTAAGCAGAAGCTTAAAAAGAAGAAAAAAAACCCACTAAGGTAGTTCAGATTGTCCTAACACATACGTGGACACACATGCCTTATCCATATTTGAAAAACAAAGTGCATTTATTAAATGAGCTAGCAAACACTTGTTAATTAAACAGCAGTTGGCACCTAGTTGTAGACAAAGGCAACGGTATATAAAAACATGCTAGCTGGTCTTTCTCAACCAAAGGATTTACTATACATCTAATTTTCCCAGTGTAGACAAGGCCACTAATGAGAGCCTGGCTATGGTGTCAAACTGGTTGTTTGCGATGTGTCCAGTGCCCACTTTGAGGTAGGATGAGACCACTAAACTACAGTATCATCCCAGGTCTCTGAAACTGAAAGAAACATATATTTAAGATTAAATGACAGTGATTTTTATTTTCAGCAGCCTTTTTCTTTTACATACATTTTTACTTTTTTATTCATTTTTAAGAACGATTTTCACAGCGGAAGACACTTCAGGGTGTGTTTAACATAGTGAGTAGACCTGGTTTGGTTTAGTGCACTTGACCGGGCCCCACAGTTTATTCTAGTAGCCATTCTAGTCATGTTTATTGATTAAGTATGGTTACACTGCTGCCATCTAATTTGAAGAGAGCCCTTATTGAAGTCCATTATATGTTCATAAACTTTAGAATAAATCTGTTTTTTTTGTTTGCTGTTTTTTAATTTAATGTTAGGTAACATCATTGCTAGCAACCACAGGTCACTCACTTCACGAAGAGGTGAGGATCAAATATGCACGTAATAACAAAGATGGAAATTGTTCAGAGCCCTGGGAGGAAAACATATCCTTGGGAACTGAAGCATTTGGGAGTATGGAGGGATTTCACAGCATCAGGAGAATGTCATACCCCATATGTAACACAGGGTTTGTCATGGTCTATACTTTGAAAGGAAATGTCCAACGAAAACCCACATGCTATAGGAAATCATGACAAGGATGGCATCTACCCCTTTGAATCAGGAGTTGGAGGCACTGTGCCTCTAGAAGTGTTTTCAATCAGATGAAACATAAAGCCAACATCCTGACATCTCTAATGACCATCTTGGGCACTGTCAACAAGAGCAGAGGTGACATTGCTGGTGTTTTGGCCAAAAGCCATTTCTGGCTACCTAAACTTTTTCTCTTTAATTTCAATATGTGAAATTATAGTTCATCTCCAATCCTAGTAAACTGTTGTGTATTGTTGTAGTTAAATAGTTAACTACACTGTTGAATAGTTGACGTGCTTCACTGTAGAACAGTAAATTTCAGGGGTGAGTGAAATCACTATTTTATCTACAGCAATGTCCTGCTGCTATTTACTGAGTCACACAAAGAGTGGAGGGTAAGCTGTCATTTTCACTATAGGCACCCATGCAATCTTGTTACTGCAGAACAGAATGGTTCATAGTGGCCAAGGGAGAAATGCACATATGTAACGCTCTGAGAAGGATCATCTTGCAACTTCTGTGGGTTCATGTTGCCACCACCACTGCATGAATTCAGGGGGACCAAGAGTCTAATCATGCTCCAGTTGGCTCCCTGGGACTACGGTGGATCAGCAAGCACAGCAGCTGGTCTTCCATAATAGCACTCCTTTGAGAAATAGGTTGTAATGTGCTGTGCTGCTATGCTGTTTCTTCCTCATCTATCACACAGATGTAGCGGAAGGCAGAGTTTTGCCTGGGGTTTATGTGCCTTAGTATTTTTTTTTTTTTTTTTTTTTGGCTGAAAGGCCTGTGTTACTGGCCTTGTCACCAGAATAATAAGCAGGGGCTGAGGAAGCCATGGTGTGGATACAACCTCCTAATGGAGGGAAGTCTGCTAAATGCTTCACTTGATCCACTGAAATTGCACCGCTTAAAGCTTCCTGTCTTTGCTTTCAGTCAACCACATAGCATAAACTGGCTTTTCTGAAAAATGCAACTAATTTCTAGAAATAGTCAGTACAACAATGGGCAGTGGTAAAAGGAGGGAAGAGGAGGAGGAGGATTTATCTTTATTTCTCACACACCCACCGCCCCTGCTCCCCACAGATTCTTTGGAATAGTTCTCTGACTTGGCTCATTGTGGGATCCCATAACGTATATTAATTTATAAACAGCACCATTAGGCTAACTGTGAGATAAAGGTACAGATAGAATTATGGAGACTCTGTTACTCAAGATACAGTCACAGTATTTCTGAATAAAGTGAATTATTAGGCAAATTTTACATGCCTGCAATTTTATCACTCTCAGAAGTTTCTTTAATTTATTTTGAAAACCCTCAGGGCCCAGATATTTAATAAAGGCTCCTTCTCTTCCCAGCACTCACCCACATCCAACTGCCCTTGATAACTTTTCCCTGAATAAAGGAAACTGCACATTGCAATTGTGTCCTTCTATAATCCATCACATATGCATATTCCGCTGTGTTTAATTTTTGATTTCAGAATCTTTTCTAAAGAACTAGTAGCATTTGGATTATGAGTTAATTGCACCACCAAACAGCAAGAAAAGTTGGACTTCGAGTCAGGCAGCTTATAGTAAGACATAAACATTATCAATAATAGCAAGTGATATGTAAAAAACTACAAAGGAAGTATAATTATTTATTTATAAATATTCTCTCTTTTTATGTTCATGCCTGTGTAAAAGTACTTCTCCCAGAATATTTTGAATATTCTGTTATAATTATATTTTAATGCAATGTATTTTTGATGTGTGTTACCTAATACAAAGGTATTTAGGCCAAGACTCTGAATTAAAAAGAGAGGCGTGAGCATTAACTCACCACCACCACCACCAGCAAACATTGCCAATGGGAGAGAGCTCTCCTGTAGGCCTCATAATTCCACCTCCGCAAGAGGCAGTAGCCATGTTGGCAGAAGAAGCTCTCCCATCAACATAGCGCTGTCAACCCAGGAACTTAAGCTCGGTGTAACTATGTCACTCCAGGGTGTGGATTTTTCACACCCCTGAATGATGTAGTTATACTGAAGTAAGTATGTAGTGGAGATCAAGCCTGTGGTTACACATTAAGGCTCCAATCCTGCAAAAAGTGATGCATAAGCTTTACTTTAAGCATATGAGAAGTTCCATTGGGGTTACATATATGCTAAAGTTATGCATGTGCATAACTGTTTACAGGATTGAGGCCAATTTTGTTATACATTCGGTAGTAAGGGTAAAAATCACCCCATATGCAAAAGGCCCACAGAAGTCCTATGCGCCCCTTATTTTCCAGTTAAGACTCATTTTGAGATCTTAAGTCACACTTAGACCTGGTGCTGGTCCTATGCACAGTGATGAATGTCACTCATACCAAATTATCTATTAGTATTCAGCAAAATTCTGAATAACTGGTAATATATACCATCAAGCTCTCTGAAGTGTCTCAGAAATATGAGTGCCAACCTTAGGACAGACTGTTAAGAAGCAGGGCACACACTCCAACTTGTTTGTGAGTTCTACACTTAGATTTCACCAACCAATTATCAAGTATGAACTCCGCAGGCACTATAACAGCTGTAACATGGAGTCACAGACAGTACCCTTGTGTACTCCAGTCTACCTTGCCACCCAGGTAAGCTTGACTTTGTGATAGATGGCCCCTTGGACCCTTACACCAAAAATCACAACAAAATTCAGATTACTCCCAGTCCCAAAGGACCAATCACTTACCCCAGATCAATTGTACTTTAGATCTTACACCAAAGACAGCGCTTGTAGCCAATCCTATAATTACTTAACTAAAGATTTATTAACTAAGAAAGAGAAATAAGAGAGTTATTTGCAGATAAACACACACACAACACAAGTTATAGTCTTAGGTTCAAAAGGTAATAGAGGCTGCTGTAATATGCAAGCTCTATATGTCCTCTAGAGGCCCAAGCTATGTAGCTGGTCATCCGTTGCTTATGTTTAGAAATCTAGCCTTTCGAAAGCCCCAGCCGCATAGAAATCCACTCCTTCTTGTCAGGGATTATTGTTCCCTTCCCCCAGAGTTCAAGATGATGAAATGAGTCCTTGTGCATGTCTTCTCTAGATGGGTGTGGAGGGAGCAATCAACAAAGTCTTTTGTTCTCTGATGTTCCACAATAGTTTGCCTGGTGTCTATGGGTCTTCTTTTGTTGGCCAGGAGATAACACTTCCTGTGGCAAACTAATATTTCACACTTGTTAATGCTTCTCTCCTGACAGTGTGAGTTTACAGTTTCAGAGCAAACACTTAAATATTACTGTGTAACATGGGATACAGATATTATAAGTGAGATTAATGCATGCAGCAGTTTACAAGCATTTTATATAGTTTAAACACTAAACACATTTTTATAAATCTAATACCTATTTTACCAATACTAAAACAGAGGTGAGCCAGACTGGATTCAAGCTGTGCATTGGTCAATGTTCAGTTGAGGCCTAAGGGCCTTGGCATTAGCTGGCACCTGGTCTGCCAGTGTCAGAGATACAGCCAAAGCTAAATGAGAAGTTGAATCAGTGAATGATACAGCCACATGTATTTGATTATTAGTGCTGCAGAATGTTAGTACTATTACCACTTTTTAATAAAAGAATAAATTCCCACAGTTAGACATCCTCATGAAGCTGAACATACTAATTAGATCGTGGTACCTTTTTTTTTTTTTTTTTTTTTCAAAATCACCAAAGTCTCCAACCTCAAAAAATGACTTAGGTACTTAGGAGTCTAAGTCTATTTGAAATTCAGTGGGATTTCAGGGCCATATTTTCAAAAGTATTTACACTCCTAAAGAAGCCCATGGGCACCTAGTGGGATTTGCAAAAGCACCTACGTGGCTACCTTCCATTGAAATCAATGGGAGTTAGGTGCTGAGGTGCTTTTAAAAATCCAATCACATATCTACCTGCCTCATTAGGTGCCTAAATACCTTTAAAAATCTCACACTAGGGTCCTAACTGCCTAAATCCCGTTTGAAAATGGGAAGTTGGCTCCTAAGTCATTTAGGCTCATTGAAAATCTTACCTATTATATTTCCTTTTTTAACCCCTTTGGACCCAAGTGGCTACCTAGAAATTTGGAGTCTTGTAGGTTGCACCAGTTGGTGATCGAGCCAGGTATTTCTTTGATGTCATTTTGTTTAGTTCTGATGAATGCACAAAGTTCTCTTCCCCTGAATACAGGAGGAATAAAACAGGAGATAGTTTTTTCTTGCTCTCAGCTCCCAGCCTCTTTCAGACAGCACCTGACCCAAAAACTCTCTCTAGGCTTCTCCCAGGGCCTCACACGAAGTAGAGTGGCATCTGGGGCTTCTTTCTGAGTATGTTTCTGTGTGTTTTTCTCTCTCTCTCTTTCCCAAAACAATACCCAGTGAAGACTTCCACCCACATAGTTCTACTTCCTGGGCAAACTCTAATATGTTTTTGTTTTAGATGGGAGTTGCTGGAAAGTTGCGTAACTGTTTCTTATAGCTATCTTAAATGAACGCCAGTGATTACACCCACCACTTCAATTACGTTTCTCCCAACCCACCACACTACAGGATTTAAAAAAAAATCTTTGCTATTGTAATCATAAGATTTTGGAGCAAACAGTTACACTTAAGATAGAGAATGTGCTTTGATGAGTCTTCTCTGGAACACATCTGGCGCTGGGCTTAAACCCTTTGGAATATGAAGCCATCTCTAGCCACCAAATGGTACTGCCAAGGTTGCCAGCATGCTGGACTCTTTCTCCAGGCTTATGTGCCAAACCTCATTCATCACATTGCAGACCATAAGATTTTGGCTTTGGAAAGTTCTGGTAGATGTCATCAGTTGTGGGCTTTGGATAGTGACACCTTTTCAATGACAGTTCAGTGGCTTTGGGTCTATGCAGATATGTAATTTGCCTCATGGCTTTTTTATCATCACCATGCGTCTTACTCAGGCTGTACTAGCCTTGACAGGTGCTATGATTCCCCTGATTTGCAGACATTTGAGCTTCTTGGTAAGTGGACTACATAGTGCAACTGGCATTTTCCTTCGTGGTAAGCATGTGTTTCACTGCACTTCAGAGAACTCACAGCTCTGATCCTGCCTCAATGTTCCATTAGCAAAGAGTGATACTGAATGCAGGTTAAGTTGAAAAAGTGAAACTTTATTAAACCCTGTGGTCTACTCTGTCCATGTGGCTGAGTTGCTTCAAGTCTAACTCCCCTCATTTGCTGTTCCACTGGTGTCTCATACAAAACAGACCCTCCAGGGAATACGGTCCATCTGACTTCAGTTCCACTGATCATGATACTATAGGATCTGACTATAAAATAGGACAGTTTTTTTTAAAAAAGCAGCAGAGTATAGAGAGGATACATATCTTCGCTGTTAACCTACAGGGTAGCTCCTCTAACTGTGTTATTGGGGACTGGGCCTTAAGGGCTGGCTTGTGAGAGAATCTGGGCAGGGCCCTGTGAAGCTCTTGATAGTGTTATACATAGCCAGTTGTAACTAGACTCTGAATAAAGCAGATCTCTTGCAAGCACCTTGAGCACTGAGTGGTCACTGAATACCACACTAACCTGTGCACAATCACTTGCAGAGCTACTCATGGAGAGAAAACTGTTCACTAACATCTGTAGGTGCAAACCAGAAGGGGAAAAATTCGTGCGTTTTAAAAAAGGAATCAATTGAAGAGAAAGTAAAAATAATACTTTTATAAACTGGGTAAAACCTTGCTATGGCTCAAATTACAATTTCACTGAGATTAATGGGTGTGAACACACCCTTCAGTTATAGGATGACCGGGTGTCCGGTTTTCGACTGGAACACCCAATCGATAAGGGACCCTGGCAGCTCCGGTCAGCATTGCCGACTGGGCCATTGAAAGTCCAGTCAGCAGTGCTGCAGGTCTAAGGCAAACTAGTCCCTACCTGTCCTGGGGCACTGCACTGCGCCCCAGAAGTGGCCAGCAGGTCCGGCTCCGCGCGTTGTCCCTCCTCCTCCCCCTGCCGCCTAGGAGACAGACCTGCTGGCCACTTCCAGGGTGCAGCACAGAGCCAGGATAGGCAGGCAGCCTGCCCTAGCCCTGCTGCACCACTGACTGGGAGCTGCCCGAGGTAAGCCCATGCCCCAACCCTGAGTCCCAACCCTCTGTCCCAGGCCTGAGCTCCCCCCCACCAACCCAGAGCCCTCTCCTGCACCCCAAACCCATCTTCCCCAGCCCCACCCCAGAGACCTCACCCCCCACACACACCCCAACCCCCATCCCTGAGCCCCCCCAACCCACAGTCCCCTCATGCACCCTAGAGCTCGCACCCCCAGCCAGAGCCCTCACCCCCTCCTGCAGCCCAACCCCATGCCTCAACCCGCAGCCCCCGCTCACACTCCGAATCCCTCAGCCCCACCCCCCAGCCCGGCACCCCCTCCTGCATCCCAAACCCCTCATCCCTGGCCCAACCCAAGCCTGCACCCCCATCCCAGAGCCCATTCCCCCTCCTATACCCCAACCTCCTGCCTCAACCTGAAGCCCCCTCCCACATTTCAAATCCCTTAGCCCCAACCCCCAGCTGCAGCCCTTACCCCCTCCCACACCCCAACTCCCTGCCTCAGCCCACAACCCCCTCCTGCACCCTGAGCCCCTCATTTCTGGCCCCACCCCAGAGTCCGCACCTCCATTTAGAGCCCTCACCTCTTCCCGCACCCCAACCCCCTGCCCCAGCCCAGTGAAAGTGAGTGAGGGTGGGGGATAGCGAGCCACCGAAGGAGGGGAAATGTAGTGAGTGGGGGGCGGGCCCTCAGGGAAAGGGCAGGGCTAGGGTGTTTGGGTTTGTGCGATTAGAATGTTGGCAACCCAATTCAGTTACCATAACTTTAAGGTTAACTTAATCATAAATCCCCATCAAAGACTAAAGGGTCATGTGAACCTGGCCAGGAATTTTGGATTGTGTGGACAAATAGGTTTTTGCTGAGTATTGTTCTGGATAAGGGTGTGTGTGTGTCTGTGAACACAGAACCAGAGAGTGAGCGAGACAGCCTGTAAGGACTGTGTGGCCCTAGAGGAAGTTAGAAAGAGGGCACTTTGGGTCTGGGCTGGCTAAAGAGGCTTAGGGCTGTAAACGAAGAAACTACTCCTAGTTGCCTTTGGTTCCTCTACTATTTGCCGAAGCAGGTCTTTGTACATTCCTTGTAAATAAACAAGATTGCATCAAAGAAAATACCAGACTCCATCATTAATCTCTACTCCCAACTGGAACATCCCTAAGCCCCAAACTCTGACTAGCCACTCAGGTCAAAAATACTTTGGTCACACAGCAAAGCAGCTCCACCTTTTAAATGTACCACAAGATGCAGTGATGTAGAACCTGAACAGTGGAATTGAAGAACTACAGAGCTGGCTTAGTAAACAACTTGATCCTAGCTAGGCCTACTAACATAGCTTGAGTATAGAATCATAGAATAGAATCATAGAATCATAGAATATCAGGGTTGGAAGGGACCTCAGGAGGTCATCTAGTCCAACCCCCTGCTCAAAGCAGGACCAATTCCCAACTAAATCATCCCAGCAAGGGCTTTGTCAAACCAGGCCTTAAAAACCTCCAAGGAAGGAGACTCCACCACCTCCCTAGGTAATGCATTCCAGTGCTTCACCACCCTCCTAGTGAAATAGTGTTTCCTAATATCCAACCTAGACCTCCCCCACTGCAACTTGAGACCTTGTTCTGTCATCTGCCACCATTGAGAACAGCCGAGTTCCATCCTCTTTGGAACCCCCCTTCAGGTAGTTGAAGGCTGCTATCAAATCCCCCCTCATTCTTCTCTTCTGGAGACTAAACAATCCCAGTTCCCTCAGCCGCTCCTCATAAGTCATGCGCTCCAGACCCCTAATCAATTTTGTTGCCCTCCGCTGGACTCTTTCCAATTTTTCCACATCCTTCTTGTAGTGTGGGGCCCAAAACTGGACACAGTACTCCAGATGAGGCCTCACCAATGTCAAATAAAGGGGAACGATCACGTCCCTCGATCTGCTGGCAATGCCCCTACTTATACAGCCCAAAATGCCGTTAGCCTTCTTGGCAACAAGAGCACACTGTTGACTCATATCCAGCTTCTCGTCCACTGTGACCCCTAGGTCCTTTTCTGCAGAACTGCTACCTAGCCATTCGGTCCCTAGTCTGTAGCTGTGCATGGGATTCTTCCGTCCTAAGTGCAGGTCTCTGCACTTGTCCTTGTTGAACCTCATCAGGTTTCTTTTGGCCCAATCCTCTAATTTGTCTAGGTCCCTCTGTATCCGATCCCTACCCTCTAGTGTATCTACCACACCTCCTAGTTTAGTGTCATCGGCAAACTTGCTGAGAGTGCAGTCCACACCATCCTCCAGATCATTAATAAAGATATTAAACAAAACCGGCCCCAGGACCGACCCTTGGGGCACTCCGCTTGAAACCGGCTGCCAACTAGACATGGAGCCATTGATCACTACCCGTTGAGCCCGACAATCTAGCCAGCTTTCTATCCACCTTACAGTCCATTCATCCAGCCCATACTTCTTTAACTTGGCAGCAAGAATACTGTGGGAGACCGTATCAAAAGCTTTGCTAAAGTCAAGGAATAACACATCCACTGCTTTCCCCTCATCCACAAAGCCAGTTATCTCATCATAGAAGGCAATTAGGTTAGTCAGGCACGACTTCACCTTGGTGAATCCATGCTGACTGTTCCTGATCACTTTCCTCTCCTCTAAGTGTTTCATAATTGAATTCTTGAGGACCCTCCATGATTTTTCCAGGGACTGAGGTGAGGCTGACTGGCCTGTAGTTCCCCGGATCCTCCTTCTTCCCTTTTTTAAAGATGGGCACTACATTAGCCTTTTTCCAGTCATCCGGGACCTCTCCCGATCGCCATGAGTTTTCAAAAATAATGGCTAATGGCTCTGCAATCTCATCCGCCAACTCCTTTAGCACCCTCGGATGCAGCGCATCCGGCCCCATGGACTTGTGCACGTCCAGTTTTTCTAAATAGTCCCGAACCACTTCTTTCTCCACAGAGGACTGGTCACCTTCTCCCCATATTGTGCTGCCCAGTGCAGCAGTCTGGGAGCTGACCTTGTTTGTGAAGACAGAGGCAAAAAAATCATTGAGTACATTAGCTTTTTCCACATCCTCGGTCACTAGGTTGCCTCCCTCATTCAGTAAGGGGCCCACACTTTCCTTGACTTTCTTCTTGTTGCTAACATACCTGAAGAAACCCTTCTTGTTACTCTTAACAGCTCTTGCTAGCTGCAACTCCAAGTGTGATTTGGCCTTCCTGATTTCACTCCTGCATGCCTGAGCAATATTTTTATACTCCTCCCTGGTCATTTGTCCAATCTTCCACTTCTTGTAAGCTTCTTTTTTGCGTTTAAGATCAGCAAGGATTTCACTGTTTAGCCAAGCTGGTCGCCTGCCATATTTACTATTCTTTCTACACATTGGGATGGTTTGTTCCTGCAACAGCAATAAGGAGTAAATGCCTGCAGATAAATAGCACCGACATCTCCTCCAAGCCCAAGAGGTGGTAGTGCAGCCCATTTCAAAAACCCAATAAACGAGAAAAAAGAAGGCATGAAGAGCACTGGAGAGGCTAAGCTAGTCCTTAGGCACTGGAAGTCACAGAAGAGATGCTACAGAGACAAGTATCATTGAACTGAAAAGGACAAAGTTTACACTACTACCTCCAAAGAGACTGATCAGATGGCCAATAATAAAACGAAAGTTGTTTTGGGTTAATTTAAATGTAATGTTCAGTGTCTGATGCACATCAGCTATTTAGAAATACAAGGACTCTAAAAAAGAAAGAGGATGTAATGATAAACCTCTGAGAGAGTTTGTCATTGCTACTTTTTCAAGTAATGAAACATCTGTTAAAAAAGTAACAGAGCATTTCATGAAGGGAACTTTGCTCATTCCACTGGGCTCAATTTGTTAGTGCACAAAAGGGGACTGCTAAGTGTTCATTAAACATGCATCCTTTGCTACATAAAATGACAAAGCACCATCAGAAAAATAAAGTCAACCCAAAGCAGTGCAACCAATGTGAGTTTATGGGGCGTTGCCAATTCTAAAAGAAAAAGGTGTGTGTAATGAGCAGTTAGCAGCCTGTGTCTTCAGGAGCACATTTATAACATATGCACACTCATAGTCACTAATTACATATAAATAAAAAATCTCCCCAGCTGCACCAACAGAATCATGCTAATCTGGCAAATTCCATCCTTAAAATCTCTACTCTTAAATTAAATCAGTTCACCATGAATCTCCTGCAAAAGTTCACTTCACCAGGGATTAATACGGGCAGAAGCAGAGGAAGGGAGGAGCAGCATCTGTCAAGGTAGCAGGGCTTGTTTTATGGACATCTCTTTCCTCTAGATTTTTTGGGGGTCAGGATGTTGCTGGAGACATTGTGCTTTTCAGTAGTTTTAGGTGTCTCTGTATTTTCATAGCAGCAAAAGGATCCTTGTTAAATTATTGCTGTATTTTTATGCCAAAGTCAGAAGAGAAATATTTAATTTCAAGCTTCACTCCTTTTAACATATTTTCTCTGAAATATTGATTTGTTTGTGTACTAGATTTTTGCTTCCGTTTTTTTACATCAGCACACGTTTTGAAGAACTATTTCTCTGAACCATAAAGTACCTTGTCATTGTTATTTGCACCCTTGTTAAGTAGTAGATCATGTTCCAATTCACTAAAGACCAACTAATCATAACAATATCAGTTATAAACATTTCTGAGCCAGGTGTCCAGGGTAATATTGTGTCACAGATGAGAATCTGGTTTCTCATTGACAAAACTGAACTGAAGATAAAGAGAGGCACTGCTGTAAATCTCTGCTCCATTAACATAGCTGTACAGGGTCTACTGGCCCCGAGAAGCGGCTGGGTGTTTTCATAACCCATTTAATCAGCTTCAAACCCTTCTTCAGGACAAATCTCAACACCTTCTTCAGGACAAAGCATTTGCAACACCGTCTTAATGAATGCTCACTAAAAGGGTATTTTAGGCTCGATCCTCCAATCCTTCAGCACATCAAACACTCCTTGAGGCCAGTGGGAGTTCTGTGTGCAGACCTCTTGCAGAGATCAAGTCTGCAGTGTTCCAAAAATCAGACAGGGTCTCTATGAATATTGTATGCCTTTTTAAGGTCACGTTTTGTACAAATTACACATACATTAAACATGCCTCTTTTGTATAATTTGAAGCAAGTTTTTCAGCATGTTCACAATTTACTGTTTTTCAGCATGTTCAGACAGCTATTATGCAAGAGAGATGGCTTGAGATGTAAAATGGCCAGGATGAAGGCTGGGAATTGAGGGAGGTCATTAGTGAAAATCAGTAAAATATTGGCGAGGTCAGAAACTTATAATTGAAAATAAACATGTGGATGTGAAGCTTGGGCAGTTTTATCTCAAGACAGATGTTTGAATAACATACATCAATATTCTTTGTGTTGTCCTGACTAATAGTTGTCTAGTGTTCCTCTGTTGTGTTAAATAGTTACTGGAATACACCCCAGAAACAGTGGTGCTTTACCTGGGCAGAAGGTAATTCGTCCCATTTAAGATTATCTATCAGAGATGGAATTGCAGCAGGCCATAGCAGATCTCACTTTAGAAAGAATTATTTCTTTGTCTTTTAGCATTCACAGGTATCCGTAAAAGAATCAAGATAAAAACAATATTTGTCCTAACCCTTCAAGTCAAACTCTTTTAACTTGCCTACAGCCAAGTTGCCTGTTCAGTACAAGGGCTGGTTAGGAATGTGGACTTTTGCAGTCTATAATTAAGCTTTGTAAATGTTCACACGGTGTGAATCTTTCAATCTGACCGACAAATATGTGAAATCAAGTAAAAGATATGAAAAGCTTTGCTTTTTGACCTCTTCAGAAAAAAAAACATTTATAAATCCCATTCTAATCTCCCAGTATAAATAATTCAGGCCATATAGACCTCATTAGCTAATTAAACATAATAGAATTTCCCTGCATGCTTTACAGCAATGGCTCCCTGAAGGTAACACTAATAATCAAAGGGAAAGTACAAGTGACCTCCCATTGAACAGTGTTTACTTTTAGCTCTTGTTTACTTGAAAAATAGCATAGCTTGCCCTTTGAAAGACTAACATCCAAGTGATGGACGAGGGGAAGGAGGCATCTTTTTTCAGAAACAGATCTCATTCTTGTTAGGAAATAAGAAAATGGAAGAAACTCTGTAATTCATCATCATACTTCCTTCCACCATTTTTTCTCCCACTCTGTGTACCATGTTTTCTGTATTCATTTCAAATTTTCCTCCAATTCAAGGGTATGTCAATTGTAAATCCTTCTGATGATTTTCTTAAACAGCAGAATGCTGAGACATGATTGAGTTGGATTAAAGCTATTTTTTTATGAAACTGAACATATTCTCCCTAGAAAAGGCATTCATTTCAGGAGATAAAAGAGACTGATAGTTACTGACTTTTGCTTGACTGAAGAGGGAACAAACATGGGTTTATTAAGCTTTTGATCATATTCAAAACAAAATTTAAATTTGCATTCTTGCTTTATTCAGTGCACATGGTTTTATTAATTTCTTAGCTCTTATTTTCAACGAGATTAAACTTTACAATTCAGGGCTTAATTTTGTTTGTTGGTTGGTTGGTTGGTTGGTTACAAAATTCGTGGATATAAAAAAAATGTTTTCTGAACCAGTCATGTCCCCATCTTTCCTACACTCAGATAACTGCTGCCACCACCAAGCTTTGAACTTGGAAAGTCATGTCATGTCATGTCATGCCATGCCATGCCATCCCTCATGCTGCTTCTTTATTCCAAGGTACCTGTCCCCGGGAGCAGGGTGCTCACTGATAAAAAATGGTAGGTGCTCCACTGCAGAAAAACCCAGTCACCACAGCTCCACTCTAGACTCAATTAACAAACTCTTACTTTATTAATTACAAGTAAACCCATGAATGAACTCATTCACTGTTCATCTAGAGCAGGGGTTCCCAAACTTGGTTCGCAGTTTGTTCAGGGTAAGCCCCTGGTGGGCCGCGAGACACTTTGTTTATTTGAGCGTCCGCAGGTACGGCCACTCACAGCTCCAGTGGCCGTGGTTTGCCATTCCCGGCCAATGGGAGCTGTGGGAAGTGGTGGCCTGGCCCATACCACTTCCCGCAGCTCCCATTGGCCGGGAACGGCAAACTGCAGCTACTGGTAGCCATACCTGCAGACACTCAGGTAAACATCCAGAGTTAAAATACCCTTATATTTAGGCTACGTCTTCACTACGGGGGGGGTCGATTTAAGATACGCAAATTCAGCTACGCGAATAGCGTAGCTGAATTTGACGTATCGCAGCCGACTTACCCCGCGGTGAGGACGGCGGCAAAATCGACCTCCGCGGCTTCCCGTCGACGGCTCTTACTCCCACCTTCGCTGGTGGAGTAAGAGCGTCGATTCGGGGATCGATTGTCGCGTCCTGACGGGACGCGATAAATCGATCCCCGAGAGGTCGATTTCTACCCGCCGATTCAGGCGGGTAGTGTAGACCTGCCCTTAGAAAGGGTTTCCAATATCTAACCTAAATTTTCCTTGCTTCAGATTAAGCCCATTACTTCTTGTACTACGTTCAGTGAACACGGAGAATAACTGATCGCCATCCTCTTTATTACTGCCTTTAACATATTTGAAAATTGTTATCAGGACCTCCCTCAGTCAACTTTTCTGAAGACTAAACATGCCCAGTTTTTTTGACCTTTGCGTATAGGTCAGATTTCCTAAAACTTTTATCATTTTTGTTTCTCTCCTGTGGACTCTCTCCAGTTTGTCCACATCTTTCCTAAAGTGTGGCACCAGAACTGGACAGAATACTCCAGCTGAGACCTCCCCAGTGCCAAGTATAGTGGGACAGTTACCTCCATACATACATACATGTGTTACATACAACACTCTTGTTAATATACCCAAGAATGATATTAGCCTTTATTGCAACTGCATCATATTGTTGACTCATATTCAATCTGTGATACACTTTAACCCCCACATCCTTATCAGCAGTACTAACACCTAACCAGTTATAACCCATTTTGTAGTTGTGCATTTGATTTTCTCTTCCTACATGAAGTACTTTGCACTTGTCTTTATTGAATTTCATGTTGTTGACTTCAGACTGATTTTCTAAATTGAGAATGCCATTTGGAATTCTAATTCCTGTCTTCCAAAGGGCTTGCAACTCCTCCCAACCTGGTATCATTCAGACATTTTATAAGAATATTCTCCATTCCATTATTCAAGTTACCGATGAAAATATTGCATATAGATGGACCCACGACTGAACCCCGTGGGACCCCACTAGATAACCTTTCCCAATTTGACAGCGAATCACTGATAACTACTCTTTGAGTAGTACCTGTCAACCAGCTGTGCATCCACCTTATAGTAATTTCATCTAAAACACATTTCCCCAGTTTGCTAATGAGAATGTCATGTCAGACTTGTCAAAAGCCCTACTAATATAAAAATATATCACATCGACTGCTTCCCCCCATCCATTAAACCAGTAACCCTGTCAAAAAAGGAAATTAGATTCATTTTTCATTATTTGTTCTTGAAAAATCCATTCTAGATATTCCTTATAACTCTGTCCTCTAGGTATGTATATTCTTGATGTATAATGTAAAACCTCCTCCTTTTTTTCTCTGCCTGTCCTTGCTACACAAGCTGTATCCCTCAATACCAGTATTTCAGTCATGAGATGTATCCCACCAAGTCTCTGTGATACCAATTAAGTCATAATTATCTAATGTACTTATACTTCCAGTCCATGCATTTGTATATAAATGTAGAAATCATAGAAATATAGGTCAGGAAGGAACCTGGATAGGTCATGTAGTCCAGTCTCTTGTACTAAGGCAGGACTAAGTATTACCTAGACCAGTGGTTCTCAAAGCCGATCCTTCGCTTGTTCAGGGAAAGCCCCTGGTGGGCCGGGCCGGTTTGTTTACCTGCCGGGTCCAGAGGTTCGGCTGATCGCAGCTCCCACTGGCCGCGGTTCGTCGCTCCAGGACAGTGCAGGCTGCGGGAAGCGGCGCGGTCCGAGGGATGTGCTGGCCGCCCTTCCCACAGCCCCCATTGGCCTGGAGCGGCGAACCGCAGCCAGTGGGAGCTGCGATCGGCCGAACCTGCGGACGCAGCAGGTAAACAAACTGACCCAGCCCACCAGGGGCTTTCCCTGAACAAGCGGCGGGCCGGCTTTGAGAACCACTGATCTAGACCATCCCTGACAAGTATTTGTCTAATCTATTCTTAAAAATTGTCAATGATGGAGATTCCACAACATCCCTAGTGATTTGTTCCAGTGCTTAACTACAAGTAAAGTTAGGAAGTTTTTCCTGATGTCTAACCTGAATTTCCCATTACTTGTTGTCCTGTCCGCAGTGGTTAAGAAGAACAACTTATCAACTTATCAACATCCTCTTTATAATGATCTTTTACGTACTTGAAAACTGTTATCATGTCCTCCTCCGTCTTCTGTTCCCCAGACTAAACAAATCCTTTTTTCCCAGTCTTTCCTCCTGGGTCATGTTTTCCAGACCTTTAATTTTTGTTGCTCTCCTCTGGACTTTCTCCACACCTTTCCTGAAGTTGGGTGCCTACTGCTGGACACACTACTCCAGTTGAGGCCTTGTCAGTGGAGAGCAGAGTGGAAGAATTACTTCTCGCATCTTGCTTAAAACACTCCTTCTACTACCTCCCAGAATGATGTCCTTTTCTGCAGTAATCCTTCCTAGGCAGTGATTTCCTATTTTTTGTTTGTGTAATTGATTATTTCTTCCTAAGTGTAGTGCTTTGCATTTGTCCGTATTGAATTTCATCCTATTTATTTCAGACCATTTCTCCAGTTTGTCAAGATCATTTTGAATTCTACTCCTGTCCTCCAAAGTGCTTGCAACCCCTTCCCAGCTTGGTATGTGTCACAAACTTTATAAATGTACTCTCTATATCATTATCTAAACCATTTATGAAAATAGAATAGAATCAGACCCAGAACCCTGTGGGACCCCATTTGATATGCCTTTCCAGCTTGGACTGTGAACCTTTGATAACTATTCTTTGAGTACAGTTTTCCAACCAGTTGTGCACCCTCCTTATAGTAGGTTCCTCTAGGCTAAATTTCCCTAGTTTGTGTAACATCTAAGAAGTTGAGCAGATTCCCCTACTGATTTACCTCTTGGTGCTCCTATGACCCGATTTTAATTTTCCATGTCCCCCCCCAAACTAGCTCTCTGTTAAGGTTGTCTTTTTTATGCTTACTTGTGGGCTTTTGTCACTTGCTCCTTTTGAACATAATTTAAAGCCCTCTTCACTAGGTTGGTGAGTCAGTGCATGAAGATGCTCTTCCACTTGTTGCTCAGATGAACACCATCTCTTTCCAGGAGTTTTCCCTCCTGGAACTGGATCCCATGATTGAGGAAGCTGAAGCTCTCCCACCAACACCATCTGCACAGCCATGGATTAATCTCCAGCATATGTGTGTCCCTGCCTGCAGCCTTACCCCCAACTGAGACGATGGACAACAACAAAACCTGTGTCCATGACTCCTTTACCCTCACTCCAAGAGCTCTGTAGTCACAATGGATCTGCTCAGGCAGTATCTTTGGTACCCACATGGATGAGTGGCATAGGGTAGTTCTCAGAGAGACAGATGAGCCTAGGCAACCTTTCTGTCTCAGACATGGGCTCCAAGTAAGCAGCACACCTCCCGGGACATCATGTCAGATAAGCAGATGGATGCTTTTGTTCCCCTCAGAAGGGAGACCCTGACCACCAGCTCCTTATGATTCCTTTTGGGTGTGGTGCCTGTGAGCCCCTCAGCCTTGAGGGCAGGTGGATCCTCCTCCTCAACCATTGGGTTCTGCTCCTCATCTTATGTTGCCAGTATAGTGTACTGGTTCTTGAGCATGATGGATGGGGTGACCTCGGAGGGGATGGTGAACTGTCTACTGCCACAGGTGGCCAGCAGCCAGTATTCTCCCCATAGAGCAGCCAGTTCTTCTTCCTCTCACAGTGTTGTTGTGGTCATCTGTAGTTGACTAGCATCCTCCATCCCAGATGTTTCCATATGCATCCTGTCAGTTAAGTCCTGGAACTCTCAGATGCTATGCAAAAAAGACACCTCCTCCTGCAGCTCTCTTACCTGCTTCTTGAGGGATTCCACCAACAGACACCTTTCACACCGGGTGGCTGACTTTTGTCAGAGGGGACATGCAGGTTGCATTCCCATCAAGTCAAGCTCAGGACTTGGTTAGAAGCCACCATAGTCAAGATGCCTTTCTGGCAGGGGCCCCTCTGATGGAGGCAGAGGAAGAATTAACAGTGGTGTGGTGACATGCTGTTTTCCTCCCATTGCGGGTTTTTCCTTGTAGAATACCTGGAAATTAAGAGAACAAAATTAAAAACAAAAACCCCTTCCTGTCTCTCCCAGCAATAACCTATGCATCTAGAACCAGGATCTGCAACAGGTGTTGCTCTCTCATCATCATCAGGGCCCATGCGGAATTGCCACTGAGAAGTACTCAGAATCTAAGCTCTGCAGGAAGTACTGCCTTAAGGGGCATGAGCAACAGCCCTCCAAGATTTTCTGATTGACTGGCACTCTTCTTATAAACCAGGGGGGCATTTCTGGGAGTTGTCTGACTGGCAATGCAGAGCTCTGGGGTGTTTTTGTGTGGTGTATCCTCTCTTCAACTCGCCTGGATCCCAGGCTCACTACCTCGGCCCAACTCCCAACCCTCATCTTGGTTTACTGTCTTCAGCTTAGGACCATTGCTGACCCCTATACAACAACCCGGCCCAGCCTGACCCTGATTCTTACCTCATCCTCTCAGTTTGCTAGCAGACTCTGCAGCTTTGACCTGGGCAGGCCCTGCACAAAACTTTTCTTTGGCCCATTTATTGAGCAGCTCACCCCGTGCCAACAAGTGCCCATGACCCAGCCCTCAGCCTGTCTTCATCTCACCAGCCACATGTTGTGTCCTGCCTTCTTGGTAACCTGGACACATACAGTCCCAAATGAACTAGTCTCTGGTGCCTTGAGAGCCCATTTCAGGAAACTTCAGTCAACTGTGATGTTTCGGGAATCACCCGGACTGGTAAGGGGTTCTGTCTCTTCATGCCTTGTAACCTTGGGAGCCTTTATGTTTTGCAGCTTTGGTTCAGAGCCCTGACACCAGTAGCCTGCCCTTAAGCACAAGGTCTGACACTGCCTTCCACCAGCCACGTTACTTCTTACAGAGTGAAATCAACACCCCTCCAATCTCAAGTCTCCTCAAATCTATCCTTCCACTCTGGTTCGTATCCCCAGAAGGTGTGCAATGAGCCCTCTGGTTATCAGCTCACTTTGCCACCCACAGTCCACACAGTTTGCACAACAGAGACCTGCTTGGGTGAAAAAAAAAACTCCCAAAAGTTTATTTAATAGAAAAAACAGACTCAAAGATGAAATAGTAAAGGAAGTAAACAGTACACGGGAAATAAACATAAATGGTACGTCTACACTACGGGATTAATCCGAATTTATATAATTCGAATTTGGGAAACAGATTGTATAAATTCGATTGTATGCGGCCACACTAAGCACATTAATTCGGCGGTGTGCGTCCATGTACCGGGGCTAGCGTCGATTTCTGGAGCGTTGCACTGTGGGTAGCTATCCCATAGCTATCCCATACTTCCCGCAGTCTCCCCTGCCCATTGGAATTATGGGTTGAGATCCCAGTGCCTGATGGGACCAAAACATTGTCGCAGGTGGTTCTGGGTACAGCCTCACCCCTCCCTCCCTCTCTCCCTCCCTGCATGAAAGCAACGGATGGCAGACAACCATTTCGCGCCTTTTTTCCTGGGTGAACACTGCAGACTCCATACCACGGCAAGCATGGAGCCCGCTCAGCTCAAGACAGCAGTCATGAACATTGTAAATACCTCGCGCCTTATCGTGCAGTTTATGCTGAACAAGAACCTGGAAAACCAGGTGGAGAGGAGCAGGCAACAGCAGCGCGGCGACGACAGTGGTGAGGATATAGACATGGAATTCTATCGAACCACGGGACCCGGTGCTTTGGAGATCATGCTGTTAATGGGGCAGGTTATAGGCATGGAACGCCGATTCTGGGCCCGGGAAACAAGCACAGACTGGTGGGACCGCATAGTGTTGCAGGTGTGGGACGATTCCCAGTGGCTGCGGAACTTTCGCATGCGTAAGGGCACTTTCATTGAACTTTGTGACTTGCTTTCCCCTGCCCTGAAGCGCCAGAATACCAGGATGAGAGCAGCCCTCACAGTTGAGAAGCAAGTGGCAATAGCCCTGTGGAAGCTTGCAACGCCAGACAGCTACCGGTCAGTCGGGAATCAATTTGGAGTGGGCAAATCTACTGTGGGGGCTGCTGTGATGCAAGTAGCCAAAGCAATCACTGAGGTGCTGCTACACAAGCTAGTGACTCTGGGAGATGTGCAGGTCATAGTGGATGGCTTTGCTGCAATGGGATTCCCTAACTGTGGTGGGGCAATAGATGGAACCCACATCCCTATCTTGGCACCGGAGCACCAGGGTACCCAGTACGTAAACCGCAAAGGGTACTTTTCAATGGTGCTGCAAGCACTGGTGGATCACAAGGGACGTTTCACCGACATCAACGTGGGGTGGCCGGGAAGGGTTCATGATGCTCGCGTCTTCAGGAACACTACTCTGTTTAAACGGCTGCAGCAAGGGACTTACTTCCCGGACCAGAAAATAACCGTTGGGGATGTTGAAATGCCAATAGTTATCCTTGGGGACCCAGCCTACCCCTTAATGCCATGGCTCATGAAGCCATACACAGGCATCCTGGACAGGAGTCAGGAGCTGTTTAATTACAGGCTGAGCAAGTGCAGAATGGTGGTAGAATGTGCATTTGGCGGTTTAAAAGGTCGCTGGCGATCGCTACTAACTCGCTCTGACCTCAGCCAAAGAAATCTCCCCATTGTTATTTCTGCTTGCTGTGTGCTCCACAATCTCTGTGAAAGTAAGGGGGAGACCTTTATGGCAGGGTGGGAGGCTGAGGCAAATCGCCTGGCTGCTGATTACGTGCAGCCAGACACCAGGGCGATTAGAAGAACACACCAGGAAGCGCTGTGCATCAGAGAAGCTTTGAAAACCGGTTTCATGACTGGCCAGGCTACAGTGTGAAAATTCTGTTTGTTTCTCCCTTCATGAAAACCAGCCCCCTTTATTGACTCATTCATTCTCTGTAAGCAACCCACCCTCCCCCCAGCTTTCTTTCAAAGGAAATAAAGTCACTATCGTTTAAAAATCATGTATTCTTTATTAAGTGATTATAAACATAGGGAGAGAACCAAGAAGGTAATCTGGGTGAGGTTTGGGAGGAGGATATGAGGGAAGTATAAGGCCACTGCTCAAATTCAATATAATGACAGCCTTTTGGTTGGGCTGTCCACTGGGGTGGAGTGGGAGGGTGCACGTAGCCTCCCCCCCCCCCCGCGTTCTTACACGTCTGGGTGAGGAGGATATGGAACATGGTGAGGGGGGAGGGAGGTTATACAGCGGCTGCAGCGGCACTCTGTCATCCTGCTGCCGTTCCTGAAGCTCCACCAGACGCCGGAGCATGTCCGTTTGGTCACGCAGCAGCCCCAGCATTGCAGCCTGCCACCTCTCATCTCGAGTGTCCCTCAAGACCTCACGTTCACTGGCATCTTTCCTAAATTTAGATACAGTGTCCTTCCACTCATTCAAATGAGCTCTTTCATTGCGTGTGGATTCCATTCTTTCTGTGAACATGTCGTCTCGCGTCCTCTTTCTATGACGCCTTATCTGAGATAGCCTTTGGGACGGAGGAGGGAGGCTTGAAAAATTTGCAGCTGCTGTAGGGAGGGTTGAAAGAAAGGAGTGAATTTTTTAAATTGATACATTTTACAGAACAATACTTATACTCTTTCATGGTGAAAAACACTATTCACATTACATAGCACATGTGATTTCAGTACAAGGTCGCATTTTCCATCTTAATATTGAGTGCCTGTGGCTTTGGTGTTAGAGATCACAGACACAGGTCCGGGCAACAGAATTCAGCTTGCAGGCAGCCATGGTAAGCCATTGTCTTTCGGCTTCTGCACCCTCCTTTCCCACATATCAAGCAAAGCCTGTTGACTGCTGCGGTTTTCCTGTTTAACCTTCAGCAGCAGAAAACAAACTAACCCCCCCACCATCCAATTCTCTGGGATGATCGCTGTATCCCTCCCCCCACCACGTGGCTGGTAACAGGGAAGATCCCTGCAGAAACCAAACTAACCCCCCCTCCCCCACTCCCGCTATGAATTCCCTGGGATGATCAATGTACCCCTCCCCCGACCGCGTGGCTGGTAACCGGGAAGATCCCTGCAGAAACCAAACTAACCCCCCCGCCCTCCCTCCCGCCATGAATTCCCTGGGATGATCGCTTTACCCCTCCCCCCACCGCGTGGCTGGTATCAGGGAAGATCCCTGCTAGCCAAACACGAAAAGCTCTGGGCCAATTTCCCCCCGCCCCCCGCGCTTGGCTAACTGCAGGGAAGGATTTCTTATCAGCCCCAGGCAAACAGCCCAGTAGGAACGGCCACCTCTGTCCCCTTAATTAAGTTCCCGTATTTCAACCAGGTTACCATGAGCGATATCACTCTCCTGAGGATTACACAGCAAGATAAAGAACGGATGTTGCTTGAATGCCAGCAAACACCGGGACCATACGCTGCCAGGCTTTGTCAGGCAATGATACCAGATTACTTGCTGCAAGCATGGCGTGGTCAAGTGTCCTACCATGGAGGACGGAATAAAGCGGCACTGACCAGAAACCTTGTGGCAAGGCTTTTGGAGTACCTCCAGGAGAGCTTCATGGAGATGTCCCTGGAGGATTTCCGCTCCATCCCCAGACACGTTAACAGACTTTTCCAGTAGCTGTACTGGCCGCGAATGCATCCCAAGTCCTCAGGGCAAATTAATCATTAAAAAACGCTTGCTTTTAAACCATGTTTTATATTTTAAAAGGTAAACTCACCTGAGGTCCCTTCCATGGGGTCATGGTCTTGGCTACTGGCTTGGGAGGCTTGGGAGGGTACTTCAGTCAGGCTGAGAAAAAGATCCTGGCTGTTGGGGAGAACGGAGTGCTGGGTGCTCTCTGCAAGCTCGTCCTCCTCCTCCTCCTCCTCTTCCCCATCTGCAGAATCCTCAGGTGTAGAGACTATCCCCGACCCGGATTCCACGATCACAGGTGGGGTAGTGGTGGCGGCCCCCCCTAGAATTGCATGCAGCTCGGCGTAGAAGCGGCATGTCCGCGGCTCTGACCCGGAGCGACCGTTTGCCTCCTTTGTTTTTTGATAGGCTTGTCTGAGCTCCTTGACTTTCACGCGGCACTGATCTGAGTCCCTATTGTGGCCTCTCTCCATCATGCCCTTGGAGATTTTTTCAAAAGTTTTGGCATTTCGTTTTTTCGAACGAAGTTCTGCTAGCACTGAATCCTCTCCCCATATAGCGATCAGATCCTGTACCTCCCGTGCGGTCCATGCTGGTGCTCTTTTTCGATTATCAGCCTGCATGGTTACCTGTGCTGATGAGCTGAGGTATCTGTGGTATCTGTGGTCACCTGTGCTCTCCACGCTGGGCAAACAGGAAATCAAATTCAAATTTTCCTGGGGCTTTTCCTGTCTACCTGGTCAGTGCATGCGAGTTCAGATTGCTGTCCAGAGCGGTCACAATGGTGCACTCTGGGACAGCTCTTGGAGGCCAATACCATCGAATTGCGGCCACACTAACCCTAATTCGAATTGACAAAATCGATTTTGGCGCTACTCCGCTTGTCGGGGTGGAGTACAGAAATCGATTTTAAGCGCCCTTTATTTCGAACTAAATGGCTCCGTTGTGTGGACGGGTGAAGGGTTAATTCGAATTAACGCTGCTAAATCCGAATTAAAGTCGTAGTGTAGACCAGGCCAAAGACACAACCTCAGTCTTTACACTTCCAAATTAGATAAACTCCCTTTTCTAAGAAAAGTTACCTGTTGCATCTGAACAGTTTCCCAGTGTACCCCTGGCCATGGATGGGACTCTATGTTTCACGGACATACCCGCCAACTGTCTATCGCTGAGTTTCTGGATGCCTTTCACTTCACTTCCATTTTAAAAGGTTTTTTTCCCCCCAAGTCACCATCAGTTTTCAAAGTGGGGAAATCCCCTGTTGTAGATATCTTTCAGTTAGCATTTTTGGCCCATTGTTGCCTTTCTCTGGCATCTGGTTTTGTGTAAATGCCTGGTGTGGGAGGTTCACCTCCTTGCTGTGATTTGTGTTTGAAATTGTACGGGTTATGAGCAGTTTTCTATATTAATAGATTCATAACCATAGTGTTTATGCATATCTCAGAATGACCATCAAGTTCAGAACATTACAAGCTTTCATAAAAGACTTTACTTGACGTATTTTTATACAAAATAACATTATATACAATAAGTTGATTAAATTGTTTATTCTTTGGGGTTCAGATCCCGTGCTCTTTTCTTGGGGTGTCTGGATCTTTATTGTCACACCAGGTGCTGGAGAAATCCATTTCTAGCCAGCAAATATCAACTCTCCCTTCCACCAGTCCTCGCTCAACTGCTAGCACTTGAACAAACATTACATGGTAGCTTCTACCTACCAAATGGGCCTTTTCAGAGTCCTCAGATGTTAAATCACTGGCTCATGTCCAACCACAGGTTTTACTTTCCACAACCCTAAACATAAAATAACATTAACTCACCTCATTACCACAGTACCATCATCAAACACCATATATTAACATCCTTGGATCTGACAAAGTATCCAGTACCTCTTATGAGCTGTTGAGTAGTGTAAATCAAATAACTGTCTTATGTATGTTTTATTATTCCTCTAGTATGAAAATATTACATATGGGGAAAGTATGGCACAATTCTTTCATATTAGTGCTCCTCCCTCCCCCTTAGTGCTCAGATGCCTCAAAGAGATGACAGTATACCACACTATTCCTGGGTGCATCCCTGTATGCATCTGTGATACTCTGTGCCCAAAGTAACACTCTGTACCCCATATTCACCATAGTGATATGATTATGATGTAATTATGATGCATCTTGTTCAAGATATATCATGTGAGGTGTCATTGGAAGAGTAATAATTTGCTGAATATGATTATCCTGTTTGTATGCATGTATAATTTTTGTATCTGGAGTTATGAATATTGACCATGCATCTATATTTCCAATGTGTTTGCTCCTGGGTAACACCCACAAAGTAGTTTACATCCAGTCTAGCCAGCACACTGTAAAGGGCTATAATGGCCCATCAGTGAAAACAGTGGGCCATGGGTAAAGCTTAGCCTCACCTGACAAGCTTTTCTGTGGACGCTTCAGCTAAATTATGGGTAATGCCTGCCATGACTCCTAGAATCATAGAATCTCAGGATTGGAAGGGACCTCAGGAAGTCATCTAGTCCACCCCCCATTCCCCCCCCCGCTCAAAGCAGGACCAGTTCCCAACTAAATCATACCAGCCAGAGCTTTATCAAGCCTGACCTTAAAAACCTCTAAGGAAAGAGATTCCTTCCTTCATCAAAGCATGCAAGGGCATGCGACTAAATCATGTGATATTGGACTCCATTTTGGTGCCTTTACTTTTCCACAAACTGTGATGGGGGCTTTGTTTGGGTCAATGAAGTTCCCTCCACATGGAAGAAGCTATAAAAGGGGGAAGTGACATCATCACTTGGCCTCACTCTCCCTACAACACAACACCTGAAAACACCTGAGGAACAAAGACTGAACTGCAGAAGGGGGTCCCAGGTGGGACAGAAGAATTTCTGCCTGTGTATGACAAAGCTGTAACCTGCTTGTACTAGCTGACAGTGCTTGATTCAAATCCTATCTAGTTTATAAATCTTATATTTCAGTTTTGTTTTATTTCTTAGGTAATCTGCTTTGATCTGTACACTCACTACTTATAATCACTTTAAATCTATCTTTCTGTAGGTAATAAATTTGTCTTTTTTTTTTTTACCTAAAAGAGTGTGTTTTGCTAGAAGTGCTTGGAGAATCTGCTGAGGAGCAAAAACTGGTGCACTGTCCTCTCCACTTTGAGGGAGGGGTGGACTGAATAATAAACTTATACTGATCAAGTTTTTGCCCAGGGCAAGATGGTACAGCTCTGGGGTCCTAAGCTGGGGAGCTGGGGGTGGGGTGAGCCGGTTGGAATCTCTCTATTGTTAGTTCATGAGTGGCTGAGGAGAAGCCTTCATGTAACTGTAGCTGGGTGTGTCACTCCCTGTGTAAAGGTTTGTGTTAGTGCAGGACCGGGAGTGGTCTGCAGCTTGATACAGCAGAACAGTGTGAGAGGGAGTCCAGGCTGGTATATCAGATTGATATGTCAGCCGTACCCCAGTTCCAGATTGCACCCCGGGGCAGTCTGTCACAGCGTCAACAGGACCTCAGGTATGCACTACATGGGAATTATATCCCTAAGTTCATCTCGGCGGATGTGGGTAAATTTTTTCTCTACCTAGTATATGTGAAGAACATTGGATCTACAGTCAGCCTCAGTAAATTACACAGGACTGCTTATTACTTTAGATGCACTAGTGTGTATGGACCACTCCAAAAACTTTTCTGATGCTACATTACTGCAGGAATCATGTAGTGGGCATGAAATAGTGTATAACTGGTTTCAGAAAATAACCCTGGCAATTGATTTTCTAACATATCTGTTCAATGCCTTGTTTACAAACAGATAAAATGAGAAATTCCTTAGAGTCAGTATTGTGTTACCAGATAGCGTCAAGTAAGGCAGCTAACATGCCCCAATCCCAAGAAATTGCCCTGAAATAAGGAGCACCAAGAAGAAAAATAAAATTTGTATGGGGTTTAACACCTTTGCTCTTTGAGCAGAAGTTATTCAGTGTGCTGGTAGGAATGGTATTCTGACATTTCACTACAAACTATTTAAAAATAAATTGAGTTCTGTATATTAAAACAAATTAACCAAAAAATTCATAAGAAGAGACTAGACTATTGTCAACGTTCTTTGAAAATATTTTGCTTTGTGTGCTGTGTGAGGGCCTGTTAAATTGTAAAAGGTGTCCCAGAAGGTATGGTAGATTTGGAGACCTTCTAGTGCCAGTGACATCTTGTTCTGATACAAATATGTCATCTAATCTCTGAGAACAAACCAAAAAGATTGGGAATGCTTGCGTGTGAAATGTGTTCTCTATAGGAGTTACAGTCAGGATTAGCAGAAAGCTTTTCCTACTGTTAGTTACTATATAATTATTATTATTTTTTAATCTATTTGGTTTCATAGGTATTCATAGTAAGGAGCTATGACAAGTAAGAAAACAAGCTCTCTGGCCCTAGGAGTTTACAATCTAAGGGCCTGATTTTACAAACACTTTTACGCACATGTGCAACTTTACTCAGGTCCATGTTTGCAGAACTGGGCCCAAGCAGTTAATTTCAGTGAGAATGGATGGCACTCAGTACCTCTCAGGAGATGCTTAGCACCTTGCAGAATTGGTCTTTTGATTTGGGGGAAAAAAAAAAAACAATGAAAAAGCCAGACCATGGCAGATGAAGAGGAAATGCGGATCTATAGTTAGGACAAGGAGGAAAAGAAAATTGCTCTTGGGAGAGTATTATTTTTCAATTTTTATTTGCTTTTGCTTTTAAGAGAAGACACAAGAATGGGCTCAGATGGCACTAGAGCAGTGATTATTGCTAGAAGACTTTTTTATCCGTTATAATTTTGCATTTTAATAACTTGCTCCATAATTTGATGAAGGTAATTTGTTAACACATTTTATTCATATTCATAGCTTGCAGTACAGCATATTTACAGGCCATGCACAAATGACTGTCTTCCTTATTAATGACACTTCTATATCTTCAGTCAGTTGTTGCTGATACATAGAACAGATGTGTTTTCTTAAACGAATGTCATCGTTAAGGTCCTGCACTACTCCCTACTACAGATATAGTTTTGCTCTGGCAGCTGTGTAATTAGAGCCTAAAGAATACAATCTCAGTTAACATCAGATTAAGTTTATCTACCTGTAATGTCCATGCTGCACTCTAGTCATAAGTATATTCTGTGCAAAAACTAAATTTAATGTAACACTATATCTGAGATGCTGATCTTGCCAAATTCAAGAGGCCTGGTGCTGACATTGCGATGCTTTTAAACTGATGTATATGCATTGACTTTAATGAACACCAAACCCATTTTCTGATTGGCTAGTTGGGTGCTTTTGATTGACATGTCCGACACCATCTCCCAGCATTCCACAGGCAAGAATCTCTATACTCCTTATATTGAACGGATGGGGAAAAGAGAATAGAAGCAGGCTGATAGTAAAAAGAGGCAAGGAAAGAAGGGATGGAGCTTGGAGAATGATTTGGAGAGAGACAAGCAACATTTAATGGCCTTCTAAGCACTTTCAACCCACTTTCTCTTGTGACGATTAAACTGGTATCTGTTCAGTATTCCCAGTGTAATATTTTATGTTAGAAAGAAAGTGTGGCTGGTGGAAAACAAACTGCTGCTGAAAGGGTGGCAAAGAAGAAGGGAAAGTGGTCCAATTAGCCCAAGGAACCTTTAAAATGTAACCATTTAATAGAAAGGTGTCCAACCTTTTCAGCCGGAGGGCTGCACAAGACAAGAGTCTAAAGACATGAGTCCACAATCTGTACTTTGGGATAGACTATTCTGTTCAGGCGTCTGAAAGGGGAGTGCAAAACACTTGCAATTCCCTTGTTGGGCATTTCCCCAGGACAAAGGAGTCCCCACCAGGTGTAGAATAGGCATAACCAGCTTTGTTCCTGAAGTCCCTAGAGTAGAGGGTATGTCATGGAGGAAAGAGAGTGGGAAAAACTGCTGTGCTCTGGCTATCCCCAGCTGGTATATGGTCCTTTGCATATATAGTCATTGGCAGACTTCGCCTTTAATGATTATGTCAGTTTTAGGAAGTGCTGGGGTTGTTTTTTAAGAAAATATATTGAGTTGTCTGGGTAGCTGAAAGAATTAGGGAAAGCTACATTTCTGAAATAATAATAATAAAAATTAATAGTCTGAGCCCTAACTACAGAAGAGTCTACATCCCCCATAGCTGGCTATAGGTACCCTAATAACATCAACCATTTTTAATTTTCTTAACTGTTAGGAGTCCTCTCTGTATGAAATAAACGGCTTCCCAATTTAATATATGCAAATCCCCCTCCTCCTTCAGATCACTTCTGAAAACTCAGCTATGCTCAAGGCCTACTGTCATAACTATGAAGGGAAGGGTAACAGCTCTCTGTGTACAGAGAC